>NC_137920.1:48882009-49184509 GCF_963457725.1 Sprattus sprattus | reverse complement strand
CTTTCTCACCAAGATATGTTGTTGTGTAATTGTACCTTCTGAGAGAGACAAGCGGGCTCACGCCCAGGTACGTTCTAGTGACGACAGAGACGTGGTATTTCAAAGAGAAAAATATTATTTATTAATACATGGCTAACTGACATTAAAATGAGGCAAGAGAGGGAGTAATGACTGCCTCCATGGTAGGGGGCATAGGGAGCAGCTGCTGCAGGGGGGGGGGGGTTACCCGTCCTGGGGAAGGGAGTGAGACAGACACGCCACCCGTGCTCTTGATTCGTTTACCTACTCACACTTTCACACACACACACAAACACCTCTGCACACAACACACATAGGGACAAGCACTGCAAACAAGGATCACAGAAAATGGTGAGGTGCAAGTTACCACTCGCTAAAAGGACATGCAGTGCGCGAAGAAGAAGGACTCGGATCCAGTGACCTGCCCCGCAGACAGCTACCACCCTCTGGAGAGGAAAGGGAAGGAGGGGTTGGAGTTAAGCCTAACTGGCTGAAACCAGGCAGAGTTCTAGCTATGGAAAAGCTTACTCAAACTAGGGAAACAATGCTAGGGCAGCCCCTACAGCACAAATCACTCTAGCACCGCAGGGAGGAGAGGGTACAATAATAAAAGTAATAAAAATCAGCACGCTAAACCTAGCTCACACCTAGGTTTAGTCAACCAAACCAAGATAAAAGCAAACAAGATAAAACGATGTCAAAAACTGAAAGCACACTAATTTTACTACAGGCAAAGCAGCAGTGGCAAATCTTCCTAGATAAAGGAACCAACAATCTGTCATGAACAATGATTCAAAATTAGCACTCACATTATGATGAATATGACAGCACGTATTGTCGCAGGTTACCTTTATGTGCATGCGTCACTGACGGAACACCCACTGAACATAAAGCTCCAGGCGTTTCCCAACCAACACTTCAACCAGTCTTCCGTCCGTTACATCGGGTGTGCTTGCTCGGTGTCTAACCCAGACCTTCGGTAGCGTACAGGCATACCCGGAAGCGTTTGGGTGAACGGTAAACACCTGTTGCCAAATAGTCACTTTATGCATGAAAGATCATTTAGCTGAATTGCTAACAAGCTGTATTCATACTTGAAATAAAACAGGGGCACATACCTTATGCAACAATAGCACACAGAGCAGGAATGTGGAAACCCAGACACCTGTATTTACCTACCTGGTGAGATGGTTATATAGGCGCAGCACTTTAGCTAAGTAATGAACAGCCACGGAGTGCTACTCGGGGGCGTGGCAGAGCCGGACCGGAGCTACGGTGGCTGCTTTAGAACAGGACCGCAGTTCTGCCGGTTACATTCTACCCCCCCATTTGTTATCGGCGTCCCGCAGATAAAACAAAAAAACACCCTATATAATAAATCAAATCCTAAAATGAGCTCTTAAAACCAGGGTCGGAAACCTGCTGTAGTCCTATTAATAGAGCCAGGCACCTGGGAGTTCATAGTCCCATCCACGGTGGTCCTAGTCACCGACACTGGGAGGTGATTGGGGTTTCCATGCCTTCCTGCAGTGCCCCGGGATGTCCTCCGTGGAGGTAGTATACGTACACGACCACCAGGGCCCGGATCTGTGGGGACAGGTAGAGCAAGGCTAGGAAAAGGCAGTTCAATCTGCTCATAGGGATTTACAGACCCAGAGGCTGCTGCAGGAGAAAGAGCCGGGTTGGGTGGTGCATGTTGCATTGAAGCATCAGGAGGACTAACAATGCCCAACTGTCCCGCCTCATCCTCTTCAGTACTTTCGGGCTCCGCTACTGGGGGTTCTGGAGGTGCAGCAGGGGGGGGTGGCCAGTGACTCCATGGGACCGGCTGCAGCATGGTCTGCTGTACTTGACGGGGAACCCGCTGGTCATGCTGTTCTGGGGGTTCTGGAGGTGCAGCAGGGAGGTCTGGCCAGTGACTCCGTAGGACTGGCTTCAGCATGGTCCGCTGTACTTGACTCTGTAACCTCTGGTCATGCCGCTCATTCCTTCGTGGCGCCACAGTCTGCTGCACAGGAACCGCTCAATCACCATCACACTCTCTGGCATAATGCCCAGGCCTCTGGCATCGCCTGCAAACAACAGAGGGAGAACGTCCAGGCCTAGCCTGGCCTGCTGGTACCTGCAACATAGCCAAGCTGCTAATGAGCTGGTGAATCTGTTCTTGCTGTGCAAGCAACATTGTTCTTAATTCGGTCATCTCCGACTTTAATGGGTTTTCCTGGGGTAGGTAGCTGTTCTGCTGGACTGTAGAGGACTGCATGGTACAGAGGGATGGGACAGAACAACTTCCACCTCTAGCGAAACCACTGGGCCTACCTTCACGCTCCCACTGGATGGCTTCAGCTCGTACCTCCAACATGGAAAGCCCTGGGGTCTGGCGGACCAACCGCTTCAGCTCCCTGCGGAGATCGAGGTCAAGGAGATGCTCCACAAACGCATCACGCAACAAGACATCAGGGTTAGGCACTGAAACAGGGGAACTCTGGGTCACTTTATTCATCAGATATAAAAGGGCATGAGAAAATTGGTGTAAGGACTCTCCTATCTGTTTCCTGGAGAAAAAGTTATTTTGTAAGGCAATATATGATGTTGAGCAACCATAGAGTTCTTTGAGGATAGCTAAGACCTTTGTTGGATCCTCCCTCTCAGCCCTGGTCCTATACCTGATCTCGTCCTTAGCCTCGCCATCCAGGTGGTCAAAAATAAAATAGGCTTGATCAAGTGCCCCCAAGTGCCTTGCTCTCATGCTAGCAGTCACTTCTTCGACCCAATCGTCAATACCCATACCCGCTCTGCCCCTGAACATCGGACAGTTTCTTTGCCTAGGGAGGTACAACAGTCGTCCCTGCTGTAACCGTTCTTTATCTGCCTGAAGTTGCCGCACCTGCTCCCTCAGTTCCTGTAGCTCCTCCATGACTACAACAGAAGAACAGTGCAGTTAACAAGGCAAACAAACAAAACAGGGTATCTCCACTGTCAGCCGGTCGGAGGGCGCTGCTGTCGTCCAGTGTAGTCCTCGAGTCCCACGACGTGCAAACTGCTGCTTTGCCTAAAATTTCTATTACACAGCTTTTAACAAAAACAAACAGGAAAACAAAACAGAAATACACGTCTCTGTGTACAAGATCCTGCCGAACTACGCCAATTGTAACCTAGTGGTAGTTAGGTCTTGGCTCTGCTATGCGACTACGCCACTTGGTGCCTTTCTCACCAAGATATGTTGTTGTGTAATTGTACCTTCTGAGAGAGACAAGCGGGCTCACGCCCAGGTACGTTCTAGTGACGACAGAGACGTGGTATTTCAAAGAGAAAAATATTATTTATTAATACATGGCTAACTGACATTAAAATGAGGCAAGAGAGGGAGTAATGACTGCCTCCATGGTAGGGGGCATAGGGAGCAGCTGCTGCAGGGGGGGGGGGTTACCCGTCCTGGGGAAGGGAGTGAGACAGACACGCCACCCGTGCTCTTGATTCGTTTACCTACTCACACTTTCACACACACACACAAACACCTCTGCACACAACACACATAGGGACAAGCACTGCAAACAAGGATCACAGAAAATGGTGAGGTGCAAGTTACCACTCGCTAAAAGGACATGCAGTGCGCGAAGAAGAAGGACTCGGATCCAGTGACCTGCCCCGCAGACAGCTACCACCCTCTGGAGAGGAAAGGGAAGGAGGGGTTGGAGTTAAGCCTAACTGGCTGAAACCAGGCAGAGTTCTAGCTATGGAAAAGCTTACTCAAACTAGGGAAACAATGCTAGGGCAGCCCCTACAGCACAAATCACTCTAGCACCGCAGGGAGGAGAGGGTACAATAATAAAAGTAATAAAAATCAGCACGCTAAACCTAGCTCACACCTAGGTTTAGTCAACCAAACCAAGATAAAAGCAAACAAGATAAAACGATGTCAAAAACTGAAAGCACACTAATTTTACTACAGGCAAAGCAGCAGTGGCAAATCTTCCTAGATAAAGGAACCAACAATCTGTCATGAACAATGATTCAAAATTAGCACTCACATTATGATGAATATGACAGCACGTATTGTCGCAGGTTACCTTTATGTGCATGCGTCACTGACGGAACACCCACTGAACATAAAGCTCCAGGCGTTTCCCAACCAACACTTCAACCAGTCTTCCGTCCGTTACATCGGGTGTGCTTGCTCGGTGTCTAACCCAGACCTTCGGTAGCGTACAGGCATACCCGGAAGCGTTTGGGTGAACGGTAAACACCTGTTGCCAAATAGTCACTTTATGCATGAAAGATCATTTAGCTGAATTGCTAACAAGCTGTATTCATACTTGAAATAAAACAGGGGCACATACCTTATGCAACAATAGCACACAGAGCAGGAATGTGGAAACCCAGACACCTGTATTTACCTACCTGGTGAGATGGTTATATAGGCGCAGCACTTTAGCTAAGTAATGAACAGCCACGGAGTGCTACTCGGGGGCGTGGCAGAGCCGGACCGGAGCTACGGTGGCTGCTTTAGAACAGGACCGCAGTTCTGCCGGTTACATTCTACCCCCCCATTTGTTATCGGCGTCCCGCAGATAAAACAAAAAAACACCCTATATAATAAATCAAATCCTAAAATGAGCTTTTAAAACCAGGGTCGGAAACCTGCTGTAGTCCTATTAATAGAGCCAGGCACCTGGGAGTTCATAGTCCCATCCACGGTGGTCCTAGTCACCGACACTGGGAGGTGATTGGGGTTTCCATGCCTTCCTGCAGTGCCCCGGGATGTCCTCCGTGGAGGTAGTATACGTACACGACCACCAGGGCCCGGATCTGTGGGGACAGGTAGAGCAAGGCTAGGAAAAGGCAGTTCAATCTGCTCATAGGGATTTACAGACCCAGAGGCTGCTGCAGGAGAAAGAGCCGGGTTGGGTGGTGCATGTTGCATTGAAGCATCAGGAGGACTAACAATGCCCAACTGTCCCGCCTCATCCTCTTCAGTACTTTCGGGCTCCGCTACTGGGGGTTCTGGAGGTGCAGCAGGGGGGGGTGGCCAGTGACTCCATGGGACCGGCTGCAGCATGGTCTGCTGTACTTGACGGGGAACCCGCTGGTCATGCTGTTCTGGGGGTTCTGGAGGTGCAGCAGGGAGGTCTGGCCAGTGACTCCGTAGGACTGGCTTCAGCATGGTCCGCTGTACTTGACTCTGTAACCTCTGGTCATGCCGCTCATTCCTTCGTGGCGCCACAGTCTGCTGCACAGGAACCGCTCAATCACCATCACACTCTCTGGCATAATGCCCAGGCCTCTGGCATCGCCTGCAAACAACAGAGGGAGAACGTCCAGGCCTAGCCTGGCCTGCTGGTACCTGCAACATAGCCAAGCTGCTAATGAGCTGGTGAATCTGTTCTTGCTGTGCAAGCAACATTGTTCTTAATTCGGTCATCTCCGACTTTAATGGGTTTTCCTGGGGTAGGTAGCTGTTCTGCTGGACTGTAGAGGACTGCATGGTACAGAGGGATGGGACAGAACAACTTCCACCTCTAGCGAAACCACTGGGCCTACCTTCACGCTCCCACTGGATGGCTTCAGCTCGTACCTCCAACATGGAAAGCCCTGGGGTCTGGCGGACCAACCGCTTCAGCTCCCTGCGGAGATCGAGGTCAAGGAGATGCTCCACAAACGCATCACGCAACAAGACATCAGGGTTAGGCACTGAAACAGGGGAACTCTGGGTCACTTTATTCATCAGATATAAAAGGGCATGAGAAAATTGGTGTAAGGACTCTCCTATCTGTTTCCTGGAGAAAAAGTTATTTTGTAAGGCAATATATGATGTTGAGCAACCATAGAGTTCTTTGAGGATAGCTAAGACCTTTGTTGGATCCTCCCTCTCAGCCCTGGTCCTATACCTGATCTCGTCCTTAGCCTCGCCATCCAGGTGGTCAAAAATAAAATAGGCTTGATCAAGTGCCCCCAAGTGCCTTGCTCTCATGCTAGCAGTCACTTCTTCGACCCAATCGTCAATACCCATACCCGCTCTGCCCCTGAACATCGGACAGTTTCTTTGCCTAGGGAGGTACAACAGTCGTCCCTGCTGTAACCGTTCTTTATCTGCCTGAAGTTACGGCACCTGCTCCCTCAGTTCCTGTAGCTCCTCCATGACTACAACAGAAGAACAGTGCAGTTAACAAGGCAAACAAACAAAACAGGGTATCTCCACTGTCAGCCGGTCGGAGGGCGCTGCTGTCGTCCAGTGTAGTCCTCGAGTCCCACGACGTGCAAACTGCTGCTTTGCCTAAAATTTCTATTACACAGCTTTTAACAAAAACAAACAGGAAAACAAAACAGAAATACACGTCTCTGTGTACAAGATCCTGCCGAACTACGCCAATTGTAACCTAGTGGTAGTTAGGTCTTGGCTCTGCTATGCGACTACGCCACTTGGTGCCTTTCTCACCAAGATATGTTGTTGTGTAATTGTACCTTCTGAGAGAGACAAGCGGGCTCACGCCCAGGTACGTTCTAGTGACGACAGAGACGTGGTATTTCAAAGAGAAAAATATTATTTATTAATACATGGCTAACTGACATTAAAATGAGGCAAGAGAGGGAGTAATGACTGCCTCCATGGTAGGGGGCATAGGGAGCAGCTGCTGCAGGGGGGGGGGGTTACCCGTCCTGGGGAAGGGAGTGAGACAGACACGCCACCCGTGCTCTTGATTCGTTTACCTACTCACACTTTCACACACACACACAAACACCTCTGCACACAACACACATAGGGACAAGCACTGCAAACAAGGATCACAGAAAATGGTGAGGTGCAAGTTACCACTCGCTAAAAGGACATGCAGTGCGCGAAGAAGAAGGACTCGGATCCAGTGACCTGCCCCGCAGACAGCTACCACCCTCTGGAGAGGAAAGGGAAGGAGGGGTTGGAGTTAAGCCTAACTGGCTGAAACCAGGCAGAGTTCTAGCTATGGAAAAGCTTACTCAAACTAGGGAAACAATGCTAGGGCAGCCCCTACAGCACAAATCACTCTAGCACCGCAGGGAGGAGAGGGTACAATAATAAAAGTAATAAAAATCAGCACGCTAAACCTAGCTCACACCTAGGTTTAGTCAACCAAACCAAGATAAAAGCAAACAAGATAAAACGATGTCAAAAACTGAAAGCACACTAATTTTACTACAGGCAAAGCAGCAGTGGCAAATCTTCCTAGATAAAGGAACCAACAATCTGTCATGAACAATGATTCAAAATTAGCACTCACATTATGATGAATATGACAGCACGTATTGTCGCAGGTTACCTTTATGTGCATGCGTCACTGACGGAACACCCACTGAACATAAAGCTCCAGGCGTTTCCCAACCAACACTTCAACCAGTCTTCCGTCCGTTACATCGGGTGTGCTTGCTCGGTGTCTAACCCAGACCTTCGGTAGCGTACAGGCATACCCGGAAGCGTTTGGGTGAACGGTAAACACCTGTTGCCAAATAGTCACTTTATGCATGAAAGATCATTTAGCTGAATTGCTAACAAGCTGTATTCATACTTGAAATAAAACAGGGGCACATACCTTATGCAACAATAGCACACAGAGCAGGAATGTGGAAACCCAGACACCTGTATTTACCTACCTGGTGAGATGGTTATATAGGCGCAGCACTTTAGCTAAGTAATGAACAGCCACGGAGTGCTACTCGGGGGCGTGGCAGAGCCGGACCGGAGCTACGGTGGCTGCTTTAGAACAGGACCGCAGTTCTGCCGGTTACATTCTACCCCCCCATTTGTTATCGGCGTCCCGCAGATAAAACAAAAAAACACCCTATATAATAAATCAAATCCTAAAATGAGCTCTTAAAACCAGGGTCGGAAACCTGCTGTAGTCCTATTAATAGAGCCAGGCACCTGGGAGTTCATAGTCCCATCCACGGTGGTCCTAGTCACCGACACTGGGAGGTGATTGGGGTTTCCATGCCTTCCTGCAGTGCCCCGGGATGTCCTCCGTGGAGGTAGTATACGTACACGACCACCAGGGCCCGGATCTGTGGGGACAGGTAGAGCAAGGCTAGGAAAAGGCAGTTCAATCTGCTCATAGGGATTTACAGACCCAGAGGCTGCTGCAGGAGAAAGAGCCGGGTTGGGTGGTGCATGTTGCATTGAAGCATCAGGAGGACTAACAATGCCCAACTGTCCCGCCTCATCCTCTTCAGTACTTTCGGGCTCCGCTACTGGGGGTTCTGGAGGTGCAGCAGGGGGGGGTGGCCAGTGACTCCATGGGACCGGCTGCAGCATGGTCTGCTGTACTTGACGGGGAACCCGCTGGTCATGCTGTTCTGGGGGTTCTGGAGGTGCAGCAGGGAGGTCTGGCCAGTGACTCCGTAGGACTGGCTTCAGCATGGTCCGCTGTACTTGACTCTGTAACCTCTGGTCATGCCGCTCATTCCTTCGTGGCGCCACAGTCTGCTGCACAGGAACCGCTCAATCACCATCACACTCTCTGGCATAATGCCCAGGCCTCTGGCATCGCCTGCAAACAACAGAGGGAGAACGTCCAGGCCTAGCCTGGCCTGCTGGTACCTGCAACATAGCCAAGCTGCTAATGAGCTGGTGAATCTGTTCTTGCTGTGCAAGCAACATTGTTCTTAATTCGGTCATCTCCGACTTTAATGGGTTTTCCTGGGGTAGGTAGCTGTTCTGCTGGACTGTAGAGGACTGCATGGTACAGAGGGATGGGACAGAACAACTTCCACCTCTAGCGAAACCACTGGGCCTACCTTCACGCTCCCACTGGATGGCTTCAGCTCGTACCTCCAACATGGAAAGCCCTGGGGTCTGGCGGACCAACCGCTTCAGCTCCCTGCGGAGATCGAGGTCAAGGAGATGCTCCACAAACGCATCACGCAACAAGACATCAGGGTTAGGCACTGAAACAGGGGAACTCTGGGTCACTTTATTCATCAGATATAAAAGGGCATGAGAAAATTGGTGTAAGGACTCTCCTATCTGTTTCCTGGAGAAAAAGTTATTTTGTAAGGCAATATATGATGTTGAGCAACCATAGAGTTCTTTGAGGATAGCTAAGACCTTTGTTGGATCCTCCCTCTCAGCCCTGGTCCTATACCTGATCTCGTCCTTAGCCTCGCCATCCAGGTGGTCAAAAATAAAATAGGCTTGATCAAGTGCCCCCAAGTGCCTTGCTCTCATGCTAGCAGTCACTTCTTCGACCCAATCGTCAATACCCATACCCGCTCTGCCCCTGAACATCGGACAGTTTCTTTGCCTAGGGAGGTACAACAGTCGTCCCTGCTGTAACCGTTCTTTATCTGCCTGAAGTTGCCGCACCTGCTCCCTCAGTTCCTGTAGCTCCTCCATGACTACAACAGAAGAACAGTGCAGTTAACAAGGCAAACAAACAAAACAGGGTATCTCCACTGTCAGCCGGTCGGAGGGCGCTGCTGTCGTCCAGTGTAGTCCTCGAGTCCCACGACGTGCAAACTGCTGCTTTGCCTAAAATTTCTATTACACAGCTTTTAACAAAAACAAACAGGAAAACAAAACAGAAATACACGTCTCTGTGTACAAGATCCTGCCGAACTACGCCAATTGTAACCTAGTGGTAGTTAGGTCTTGGCTCTGCTATGCGACTACGCCACTTGGTGCCTTTCTCACCAAGATATGTTGTTGTGTAATTGTACCTTCTGAGAGAGACAAGCGGGCTCACGCCCAGGTACGTTCTAGTGACGACAGAGACGTGGTATTTCAAAGAGAAAAATATTATTTATTAATACATGGCTAACTGACATTAAAATGAGGCAAGAGAGGGAGTAATGACTGCCTCCATGGTAGGGGGCATAGGGAGCAGCTGCTGCAGGGGGGGGGGGTTACCCGTCCTGGGGAAGGGAGTGAGACAGACACGCCACCCGTGCTCTTGATTCGTTTACCTACTCACACTTTCACACACACACACAAACACCTCTGCACACAACACACATAGGGACAAGCACTGCAAACAAGGATCACAGAAAATGGTGAGGTGCAAGTTACCACTCGCTAAAAGGACATGCAGTGCGCGAAGAAGAAGGACTCGGATCCAGTGACCTGCCCCGCAGACAGCTACCACCCTCTGGAGAGGAAAGGGAAGGAGGGGTTGGAGTTAAGCCTAACTGGCTGAAACCAGGCAGAGTTCTAGCTATGGAAAAGCTTACTCAAACTAGGGAAACAATGCTAGGGCAGCCCCTACAGCACAAATCACTCTAGCACCGCAGGGAGGAGAGGGTACAATAATAAAAGTAATAAAAATCAGCACGCTAAACCTAGCTCACACCTAGGTTTAGTCAACCAAACCAAGATAAAAGCAAACAAGATAAAACGATGTCAAAAACTGAAAGCACACTAATTTTACTACAGGCAAAGCAGCAGTGGCAAATCTTCCTAGATAAAGGAACCAACAATCTGTCATGAACAATGATTCAAAATTAGCACTCACATTATGATGAATATGACAGCACGTATTGTCGCAGGTTACCTTTATGTGCATGCGTCACTGACGGAACACCCACTGAACATAAAGCTCCAGGCGTTTCCCAACCAACACTTCAACCAGTCTTCCGTCCGTTACATCGGGTGTGCTTGCTCGGTGTCTAACCCAGACCTTCGGTAGCGTACAGGCATACCCGGAAGCGTTTGGGTGAACGGTAAACACCTGTTGCCAAATAGTCACTTTATGCATGAAAGATCATTTAGCTGAATTGCTAACAAGCTGTATTCATACTTGAAATAAAACAGGGGCACATACCTTATGCAACAATAGCACACAGAGCAGGAATGTGGAAACCCAGACACCTGTATTTACCTACCTGGTGAGATGGTTATATAGGCGCAGCACTTTAGCTAAGTAATGAACAGCCACGGAGTGCTACTCGGGGGCGTGGCAGAGCCGGACCGGAGCTACGGTGGCTGCTTTAGAACAGGACCGCAGTTCTGCCGGTTACATTCTACCCCCCCATTTGTTATCGGCGTCCCGCAGATAAAACAAAAAAACACCCTATATAATAAATCAAATCCTAAAATGAGCTTTTAAAACCAGGGTCGGAAACCTGCTGTAGTCCTATTAATAGAGCCAGGCACCTGGGAGTTCATAGTCCCATCCACGGTGGTCCTAGTCACCGACACTGGGAGGTGATTGGGGTTTCCATGCCTTCCTGCAGTGCCCCGGGATGTCCTCCGTGGAGGTAGTATACGTACACGACCACCAGGGCCCGGATCTGTGGGGACAGGTAGAGCAAGGCTAGGAAAAGGCAGTTCAATCTGCTCATAGGGATTTACAGACCCAGAGGCTGCTGCAGGAGAAAGAGCCGGGTTGGGTGGTGCATGTTGCATTGAAGCATCAGGAGGACTAACAATGCCCAACTGTCCCGCCTCATCCTCTTCAGTACTTTCGGGCTCCGCTACTGGGGGTTCTGGAGGTGCAGCAGGGGGGGGTGGCCAGTGACTCCATGGGACCGGCTGCAGCATGGTCTGCTGTACTTGACGGGGAACCCGCTGGTCATGCTGTTCTGGGGGTTCTGGAGGTGCAGCAGGGAGGTCTGGCCAGTGACTCCGTAGGACTGGCTTCAGCATGGTCCGCTGTACTTGACTCTGTAACCTCTGGTCATGCCGCTCATTCCTTCGTGGCGCCACAGTCTGCTGCACAGGAACCGCTCAATCACCATCACACTCTCTGGCATAATGCCCAGGCCTCTGGCATCGCCTGCAAACAACAGAGGGAGAACGTCCAGGCCTAGCCTGGCCTGCTGGTACCTGCAACATAGCCAAGCTGCTAATGAGCTGGTGAATCTGTTCTTGCTGTGCAAGCAACATTGTTCTTAATTCGGTCATCTCCGACTTTAATGGGTTTTCCTGGGGTAGGTAGCTGTTCTGCTGGACTGTAGAGGACTGCATGGTACAGAGGGATGGGACAGAACAACTTCCACCTCTAGCGAAACCACTGGGCCTACCTTCACGCTCCCACTGGATGGCTTCAGCTCGTACCTCCAACATGGAAAGCCCTGGGGTCTGGCGGACCAACCGCTTCAGCTCCCTGCGGAGATCGAGGTCAAGGAGATGCTCCACAAACGCATCACGCAACAAGACATCAGGGTTAGGCACTGAAACAGGGGAACTCTGGGTCACTTTATTCATCAGATATAAAAGGGCATGAGAAAATTGGTGTAAGGACTCTCCTATCTGTTTCCTGGAGAAAAAGTTATTTTGTAAGGCAATATATGATGTTGAGCAACCATAGAGTTCTTTGAGGATAGCTAAGACCTTTGTTGGATCCTCCCTCTCAGCCCTGGTCCTATACCTGATCTCGTCCTTAGCCTCGCCATCCAGGTGGTCAAAAATAAAATAGGCTTGATCAAGTGCCCCCAAGTGCCTTGCTCTCATGCTAGCAGTCACTTCTTCGACCCAATCGTCAATACCCATACCCGCTCTGCCCCTGAACATCGGACAGTTTCTTTGCCTAGGGAGGTACAACAGTCGTCCCTGCTGTAACCGTTCTTTATCTGCCTGAAGTTGCCGCACCTGCTCCCTCAGTTCCTGTAGCTCCTCCATGACTACAACAGAAGAACAGTGCAGTTAACAAGGCAAACAAACAAAACAGGGTATCTCCACTGTCAGCCGGTCGGAGGGCGCTGCTGTCGTCCAGTGTAGTCCTCGAGTCCCACGACGTGCAAACTGCTGCTTTGCCTAAAATTTCTATTACACAGCTTTTAACAAAAACAAACAGGAAAACAAAACAGAAATACACGTCTCTGTGTACAAGATCCTGCCGAACTACGCCAATTGTAACCTAGTGGTAGTTAGGTCTTGGCTCTGCTATGCGACTACGCCACTTGGTGCCTTTCTCACCAAGATATGTTGTTGTGTAATTGTACCTTCTGAGAGAGACAAGCGGGCTCACGCCCAGGTACGTTCTAGTGACGACAGAGACGTGGTATTTCAAAGAGAAAAATATTATTTATTAATACATGGCTAACTGACATTAAAATGAGGCAAGAGAGGGAGTAATGACTGCCTCCATGGTAGGGGGCATAGGGAGCAGCTGCTGCAGGGGGGGGGGGTTACCCGTCCTGGGGAAGGGAGTGAGACAGACACGCCACCCGTGCTCTTGATTCGTTTACCTACTCACACTTTCACACACACACACAAACACCTCTGCACACAACACACATAGGGACAAGCACTGCAAACAAGGATCACAGAAAATGGTGAGGTGCAAGTTACCACTCGCTAAAAGGACATGCAGTGCGCGAAGAAGAAGGACTCGGATCCAGTGACCTGCCCCGCAGACAGCTACCACCCTCTGGAGAGGAAAGGGAAGGAGGGGTTGGAGTTAAGCCTAACTGGCTGAAACCAGGCAGAGTTCTAGCTATGGAAAAGCTTACTCAAACTAGGGAAACAATGCTAGGGCAGCCCCTACAGCACAAATCACTCTAGCACCGCAGGGAGGAGAGGGTACAATAATAAAAGTAATAAAAATCAGCACGCTAAACCTAGCTCACACCTAGGTTTAGTCAACCAAACCAAGATAAAAGCAAACAAGATAAAACGATGTCAAAAACTGAAAGCACACTAATTTTACTACAGGCAAAGCAGCAGTGGCAAATCTTCCTAGATAAAGGAACCAACAATCTGTCATGAACAATGATTCAAAATTAGCACTCACATTATGATGAATATGACAGCACGTATTGTCGCAGGTTACCTTTATGTGCATGCGTCACTGACGGAACACCCACTGAACATAAAGCTCCAGGCGTTTCCCAACCAACACTTCAACCAGTCTTCCGTCCGTTACATCGGGTGTGCTTGCTCGGTGTCTAACCCAGACCTTCGGTAGCGTACAGGCATACCCGGAAGCGTTTGGGTGAACGGTAAACACCTGTTGCCAAATAGTCACTTTATGCATGAAAGATCATTTAGCTGAATTGCTAACAAGCTGTATTCATACTTGAAATAAAACAGGGGCACATACCTTATGCAACAATAGCACACAGAGCAGGAATGTGGAAACCCAGACACCTGTATTTACCTACCTGGTGAGATGGTTATATAGGCGCAGCACTTTAGCTAAGTAATGAACAGCCACGGAGTGCTACTCGGGGGCGTGGCAGAGCCGGACCGGAGCTACGGTGGCTGCTTTAGAACAGGACCGCAGTTCTGCCGGTTACATTCTACCCCCCCATTTGTTATCGGCGTCCCGCAGATAAAACAAAAAAACACCCTATATAATAAATCAAATCCTAAAATGAGCTTTTAAAACCAGGGTCGGAAACCTGCTGTAGTCCTATTAATAGAGCCAGGCACCTGGGAGTTCATAGTCCCATCCACGGTGGTCCTAGTCACCGACACTGGGAGGTGATTGGGGTTTCCATGCCTTCCTGCAGTGCCCCGGGATGTCCTCCGTGGAGGTAGTATACGTACACGACCACCAGGGCCCGGATCTGTGGGGACAGGTAGAGCAAGGCTAGGAAAAGGCAGTTCAATCTGCTCATAGGGATTTACAGACCCAGAGGCTGCTGCAGGAGAAAGAGCCGGGTTGGGTGGTGCATGTTGCATTGAAGCATCAGGAGGACTAACAATGCCCAACTGTCCCGCCTCATCCTCTTCAGTACTTTCGGGCTCCGCTACTGGGGGTTCTGGAGGTGCAGCAGGGGGGGGTGGCCAGTGACTCCATGGGACCGGCTGCAGCATGGTCTGCTGTACTTGACGGGGAACCCGCTGGTCATGCTGTTCTGGGGGTTCTGGAGGTGCAGCAGGGAGGTCTGGCCAGTGACTCCGTAGGACTGGCTTCAGCATGGTCCGCTGTACTTGACTCTGTAACCTCTGGTCATGCCGCTCATTCCTTCGTGGCGCCACAGTCTGCTGCACAGGAACCGCTCAATCACCATCACACTCTCTGGCATAATGCCCAGGCCTCTGGCATCGCCTGCAAACAACAGAGGGAGAACGTCCAGGCCTAGCCTGGCCTGCTGGTACCTGCAACATAGCCAAGCTGCTAATGAGCTGGTGAATCTGTTCTTGCTGTGCAAGCAACATTGTTCTTAATTCGGTCATCTCCGACTTTAATGGGTTTTCCTGGGGTAGGTAGCTGTTCTGCTGGACTGTAGAGGACTGCATGGTACAGAGGGATGGGACAGAACAACTTCCACCTCTAGCGAAACCACTGGGCCTACCTTCACGCTCCCACTGGATGGCTTCAGCTCGTACCTCCAACATGGAAAGCCCTGGGGTCTGGCGGACCAACCGCTTCAGCTCCCTGCGGAGATCGAGGTCAAGGAGATGCTCCACAAACGCATCACGCAACAAGACATCAGGGTTAGGCACTGAAACAGGGGAACTCTGGGTCACTTTATTCATCAGATATAAAAGGGCATGAGAAAATTGGTGTAAGGACTCTCCTATCTGTTTCCTGGAGAAAAAGTTATTTTGTAAGGCAATATATGATGTTGAGCAACCATAGAGTTCTTTGAGGATAGCTAAGACCTTTGTTGGATCCTCCCTCTCAGCCCTGGTCCTATACCTGATCTCGTCCTTAGCCTCGCCATCCAGGTGGTCAAAAATAAAATAGGCTTGATCAAGTGCCCCCAAGTGCCTTGCTCTCATGCTAGCAGTCACTTCTTCGACCCAATCGTCAATACCCATACCCGCTCTGCCCCTGAACATCGGACAGTTTCTTTGCCTAGGGAGGTACAACAGTCGTCCCTGCTGTAACCGTTCTTTATCTGCCTGAAGTTACGGCACCTGCTCCCTCAGTTCCTGTAGCTCCTCCATGACTACAACAGAAGAACAGTGCAGTTAACAAGGCAAACAAACAAAACAGGGTATCTCCACTGTCAGCCGGTCGGAGGGCGCTGCTGTCGTCCAGTGTAGTCCTCGAGTCCCACGACGTGCAAACTGCTGCTTTGCCTAAAATTTCTATTACACAGCTTTTAACAAAAACAAACAGGAAAACAAAACAGAAATACACGTCTCTGTGTACAAGATCCTGCCGAACTACGCCAATTGTAACCTAGTGGTAGTTAGGTCTTGGCTCTGCTATGCGACTACGCCACTTGGTGCCTTTCTCACCAAGATATGTTGTTGTGTAATTGTACCTTCTGAGAGAGACAAGCGGGCTCACGCCCAGGTACGTTCTAGTGACGACAGAGACGTGGTATTTCAAAGAGAAAAATATTATTTATTAATACATGGCTAACTGACATTAAAATGAGGCAAGAGAGGGAGTAATGACTGCCTCCATGGTAGGGGGCATAGGGAGCAGCTGCTGCAGGGGGGGGGGGTTACCCGTCCTGGGGAAGGGAGTGAGACAGACACGCCACCCGTGCTCTTGATTCGTTTACCTACTCACACTTTCACACACACACACAAACACCTCTGCACACAACACACATAGGGACAAGCACTGCAAACAAGGATCACAGAAAATGGTGAGGTGCAAGTTACCACTCGCTAAAAGGACATGCAGTGCGCGAAGAAGAAGGACTCGGATCCAGTGACCTGCCCCGCAGACAGCTACCACCCTCTGGAGAGGAAAGGGAAGGAGGGGTTGGAGTTAAGCCTAACTGGCTGAAACCAGGCAGAGTTCTAGCTATGGAAAAGCTTACTCAAACTAGGGAAACAATGCTAGGGCAGCCCCTACAGCACAAATCACTCTAGCACCGCAGGGAGGAGAGGGTACAATAATAAAAGTAATAAAAATCAGCACGCTAAACCTAGCTCACACCTAGGTTTAGTCAACCAAACCAAGATAAAAGCAAACAAGATAAAACGATGTCAAAAACTGAAAGCACACTAATTTTACTACAGGCAAAGCAGCAGTGGCAAATCTTCCTAGATAAAGGAACCAACAATCTGTCATGAACAATGATTCAAAATTAGCACTCACATTATGATGAATATGACAGCACGTATTGTCGCAGGTTACCTTTATGTGCATGCGTCACTGACGGAACACCCACTGAACATAAAGCTCCAGGCGTTTCCCAACCAACACTTCAACCAGTCTTCCGTCCGTTACATCGGGTGTGCTTGCTCGGTGTCTAACCCAGACCTTCGGTAGCGTACAGGCATACCCGGAAGCGTTTGGGTGAACGGTAAACACCTGTTGCCAAATAGTCACTTTATGCATGAAAGATCATTTAGCTGAATTGCTAACAAGCTGTATTCATACTTGAAATAAAACAGGGGCACATACCTTATGCAACAATAGCACACAGAGCAGGAATGTGGAAACCCAGACACCTGTATTTACCTACCTGGTGAGATGGTTATATAGGCGCAGCACTTTAGCTAAGTAATGAACAGCCACGGAGTGCTACTCGGGGGCGTGGCAGAGCCGGACCGGAGCTACGGTGGCTGCTTTAGAACAGGACCGCAGTTCTGCCGGTTACATTCTACCCCCCCATTTGTTATCGGCGTCCCGCAGATAAAACAAAAAAACACCCTATATAATAAATCAAATCCTAAAATGAGCTCTTAAAACCAGGGTCGGAAACCTGCTGTAGTCCTATTAATAGAGCCAGGCACCTGGGAGTTCATAGTCCCATCCACGGTGGTCCTAGTCACCGACACTGGGAGGTGATTGGGGTTTCCATGCCTTCCTGCAGTGCCCCGGGATGTCCTCCGTGGAGGTAGTATACGTACACGACCACCAGGGCCCGGATCTGTGGGGACAGGTAGAGCAAGGCTAGGAAAAGGCAGTTCAATCTGCTCATAGGGATTTACAGACCCAGAGGCTGCTGCAGGAGAAAGAGCCGGGTTGGGTGGTGCATGTTGCATTGAAGCATCAGGAGGACTAACAATGCCCAACTGTCCCGCCTCATCCTCTTCAGTACTTTCGGGCTCCGCTACTGGGGGTTCTGGAGGTGCAGCAGGGGGGGGTGGCCAGTGACTCCATGGGACCGGCTGCAGCATGGTCTGCTGTACTTGACGGGGAACCCGCTGGTCATGCTGTTCTGGGGGTTCTGGAGGTGCAGCAGGGAGGTCTGGCCAGTGACTCCGTAGGACTGGCTTCAGCATGGTCCGCTGTACTTGACTCTGTAACCTCTGGTCATGCCGCTCATTCCTTCGTGGCGCCACAGTCTGCTGCACAGGAACCGCTCAATCACCATCACACTCTCTGGCATAATGCCCAGGCCTCTGGCATCGCCTGCAAACAACAGAGGGAGAACGTCCAGGCCTAGCCTGGCCTGCTGGTACCTGCAACATAGCCAAGCTGCTAATGAGCTGGTGAATCTGTTCTTGCTGTGCAAGCAACATTGTTCTTAATTCGGTCATCTCCGACTTTAATGGGTTTTCCTGGGGTAGGTAGCTGTTCTGCTGGACTGTAGAGGACTGCATGGTACAGAGGGATGGGACAGAACAACTTCCACCTCTAGCGAAACCACTGGGCCTACCTTCACGCTCCCACTGGATGGCTTCAGCTCGTACCTCCAACATGGAAAGCCCTGGGGTCTGGCGGACCAACCGCTTCAGCTCCCTGCGGAGATCGAGGTCAAGGAGATGCTCCACAAACGCATCACGCAACAAGACATCAGGGTTAGGCACTGAAACAGGGGAACTCTGGGTCACTTTATTCATCAGATATAAAAGGGCATGAGAAAATTGGTGTAAGGACTCTCCTATCTGTTTCCTGGAGAAAAAGTTATTTTGTAAGGCAATATATGATGTTGAGCAACCATAGAGTTCTTTGAGGATAGCTAAGACCTTTGTTGGATCCTCCCTCTCAGCCCTGGTCCTATACCTGATCTCGTCCTTAGCCTCGCCATCCAGGTGGTCAAAAATAAAATAGGCTTGATCAAGTGCCCCCAAGTGCCTTGCTCTCATGCTAGCAGTCACTTCTTCGACCCAATCGTCAATACCCATACCCGCTCTGCCCCTGAACATCGGACAGTTTCTTTGCCTAGGGAGGTACAACAGTCGTCCCTGCTGTAACCGTTCTTTATCTGCCTGAAGTTGCCGCACCTGCTCCCTCAGTTCCTGTAGCTCCTCCATGACTACAACAGAAGAACAGTGCAGTTAACAAGGCAAACAAACAAAACAGGGTATCTCCACTGTCAGCCGGTCGGAGGGCGCTGCTGTCGTCCAGTGTAGTCCTCGAGTCCCACGACGTGCAAACTGCTGCTTTGCCTAAAATTTCTATTACACAGCTTTTAACAAAAACAAACAGGAAAACAAAACAGAAATACACGTCTCTGTGTACAAGATCCTGCCGAACTACGCCAATTGTAACCTAGTGGTAGTTAGGTCTTGGCTCTGCTATGCGACTACGCCACTTGGTGCCTTTCTCACCAAGATATGTTGTTGTGTAATTGTACCTTCTGAGAGAGACAAGCGGGCTCACGCCCAGGTACGTTCTAGTGACGACAGAGACGTGGTATTTCAAAGAGAAAAATATTATTTATTAATACATGGCTAACTGACATTAAAATGAGGCAAGAGAGGGAGTAATGACTGCCTCCATGGTAGGGGGCATAGGGAGCAGCTGCTGCAGGGGGGGGGGGTTACCCGTCCTGGGGAAGGGAGTGAGACAGACACGCCACCCGTGCTCTTGATTCGTTTACCTACTCACACTTTCACACACACACACAAACACCTCTGCACACAACACACATAGGGACAAGCACTGCAAACAAGGATCACAGAAAATGGTGAGGTGCAAGTTACCACTCGCTAAAAGGACATGCAGTGCGCGAAGAAGAAGGACTCGGATCCAGTGACCTGCCCCGCAGACAGCTACCACCCTCTGGAGAGGAAAGGGAAGGAGGGGTTGGAGTTAAGCCTAACTGGCTGAAACCAGGCAGAGTTCTAGCTATGGAAAAGCTTACTCAAACTAGGGAAACAATGCTAGGGCAGCCCCTACAGCACAAATCACTCTAGCACCGCAGGGAGGAGAGGGTACAATAATAAAAGTAATAAAAATCAGCACGCTAAACCTAGCTCACACCTAGGTTTAGTCAACCAAACCAAGATAAAAGCAAACAAGATAAAACGATGTCAAAAACTGAAAGCACACTAATTTTACTACAGGCAAAGCAGCAGTGGCAAATCTTCCTAGATAAAGGAACCAACAATCTGTCATGAACAATGATTCAAAATTAGCACTCACATTATGATGAATATGACAGCACGTATTGTCGCAGGTTACCTTTATGTGCATGCGTCACTGACGGAACACCCACTGAACATAAAGCTCCAGGCGTTTCCCAACCAACACTTCAACCAGTCTTCCGTCCGTTACATCGGGTGTGCTTGCTCGGTGTCTAACCCAGACCTTCGGTAGCGTACAGGCATACCCGGAAGCGTTTGGGTGAACGGTAAACACCTGTTGCCAAATAGTCACTTTATGCATGAAAGATCATTTAGCTGAATTGCTAACAAGCTGTATTCATACTTGAAATAAAACAGGGGCACATACCTTATGCAACAATAGCACACAGAGCAGGAATGTGGAAACCCAGACACCTGTATTTACCTACCTGGTGAGATGGTTATATAGGCGCAGCACTTTAGCTAAGTAATGAACAGCCACGGAGTGCTACTCGGGGGCGTGGCAGAGCCGGACCGGAGCTACGGTGGCTGCTTTAGAACAGGACCGCAGTTCTGCCGGTTACATTCTACCCCCCCATTTGTTATCGGCGTCCCGCAGATAAAACAAAAAAACACCCTATATAATAAATCAAATCCTAAAATGAGCTTTTAAAACCAGGGTCGGAAACCTGCTGTAGTCCTATTAATAGAGCCAGGCACCTGGGAGTTCATAGTCCCATCCACGGTGGTCCTAGTCACCGACACTGGGAGGTGATTGGGGTTTCCATGCCTTCCTGCAGTGCCCCGGGATGTCCTCCGTGGAGGTAGTATACGTACACGACCACCAGGGCCCGGATCTGTGGGGACAGGTAGAGCAAGGCTAGGAAAAGGCAGTTCAATCTGCTCATAGGGATTTACAGACCCAGAGGCTGCTGCAGGAGAAAGAGCCGGGTTGGGTGGTGCATGTTGCATTGAAGCATCAGGAGGACTAACAATGCCCAACTGTCCCGCCTCATCCTCTTCAGTACTTTCGGGCTCCGCTACTGGGGGTTCTGGAGGTGCAGCAGGGGGGGGTGGCCAGTGACTCCATGGGACCGGCTGCAGCATGGTCTGCTGTACTTGACGGGGAACCCGCTGGTCATGCTGTTCTGGGGGTTCTGGAGGTGCAGCAGGGAGGTCTGGCCAGTGACTCCGTAGGACTGGCTTCAGCATGGTCCGCTGTACTTGACTCTGTAACCTCTGGTCATGCCGCTCATTCCTTCGTGGCGCCACAGTCTGCTGCACAGGAACCGCTCAATCACCATCACACTCTCTGGCATAATGCCCAGGCCTCTGGCATCGCCTGCAAACAACAGAGGGAGAACGTCCAGGCCTAGCCTGGCCTGCTGGTACCTGCAACATAGCCAAGCTGCTAATGAGCTGGTGAATCTGTTCTTGCTGTGCAAGCAACATTGTTCTTAATTCGGTCATCTCCGACTTTAATGGGTTTTCCTGGGGTAGGTAGCTGTTCTGCTGGACTGTAGAGGACTGCATGGTACAGAGGGATGGGACAGAACAACTTCCACCTCTAGCGAAACCACTGGGCCTACCTTCACGCTCCCACTGGATGGCTTCAGCTCGTACCTCCAACATGGAAAGCCCTGGGGTCTGGCGGACCAACCGCTTCAGCTCCCTGCGGAGATCGAGGTCAAGGAGATGCTCCACAAACGCATCACGCAACAAGACATCAGGGTTAGGCACTGAAACAGGGGAACTCTGGGTCACTTTATTCATCAGATATAAAAGGGCATGAGAAAATTGGTGTAAGGACTCTCCTATCTGTTTCCTGGAGAAAAAGTTATTTTGTAAGGCAATATATGATGTTGAGCAACCATAGAGTTCTTTGAGGATAGCTAAGACCTTTGTTGGATCCTCCCTCTCAGCCCTGGTCCTATACCTGATCTCGTCCTTAGCCTCGCCATCCAGGTGGTCAAAAATAAAATAGGCTTGATCAAGTGCCCCCAAGTGCCTTGCTCTCATGCTAGCAGTCACTTCTTCGACCCAATCGTCAATACCCATACCCGCTCTGCCCCTGAACATCGGACAGTTTCTTTGCCTAGGGAGGTACAACAGTCGTCCCTGCTGTAACCGTTCTTTATCTGCCTGAAGTTGCCGCACCTGCTCCCTCAGTTCCTGTAGCTCCTCCATGACTACAACAGAAGAACAGTGCAGTTAACAAGGCAAACAAACAAAACAGGGTATCTCCACTGTCAGCCGGTCGGAGGGCGCTGCTGTCGTCCAGTGTAGTCCTCGAGTCCCACGACGTGCAAACTGCTGCTTTGCCTAAAATTTCTATTACACAGCTTTTAACAAAAACAAACAGGAAAACAAAACAGAAATACACGTCTCTGTGTACAAGATCCTGCCGAACTACGCCAATTGTAACCTAGTGGTAGTTAGGTCTTGGCTCTGCTATGCGACTACGCCACTTGGTGCCTTTCTCACCAAGATATGTTGTTGTGTAATTGTACCTTCTGAGAGAGACAAGCGGGCTCACGCCCAGGTACGTTCTAGTGACGACAGAGACGTGGTATTTCAAAGAGAAAAATATTATTTATTAATACATGGCTAACTGACATTAAAATGAGGCAAGAGAGGGAGTAATGACTGCCTCCATGGTAGGGGGCATAGGGAGCAGCTGCTGCAGGGGGGGGGGGTTACCCGTCCTGGGGAAGGGAGTGAGACAGACACGCCACCCGTGCTCTTGATTCGTTTACCTACTCACACTTTCACACACACACACAAACACCTCTGCACACAACACACATAGGGACAAGCACTGCAAACAAGGATCACAGAAAATGGTGAGGTGCAAGTTACCACTCGCTAAAAGGACATGCAGTGCGCGAAGAAGAAGGACTCGGATCCAGTGACCTGCCCCGCAGACAGCTACCACCCTCTGGAGAGGAAAGGGAAGGAGGGGTTGGAGTTAAGCCTAACTGGCTGAAACCAGGCAGAGTTCTAGCTATGGAAAAGCTTACTCAAACTAGGGAAACAATGCTAGGGCAGCCCCTACAGCACAAATCACTCTAGCACCGCAGGGAGGAGAGGGTACAATAATAAAAGTAATAAAAATCAGCACGCTAAACCTAGCTCACACCTAGGTTTAGTCAACCAAACCAAGATAAAAGCAAACAAGATAAAACGATGTCAAAAACTGAAAGCACACTAATTTTACTACAGGCAAAGCAGCAGTGGCAAATCTTCCTAGATAAAGGAACCAACAATCTGTCATGAACAATGATTCAAAATTAGCACTCACATTATGATGAATATGACAGCACGTATTGTCGCAGGTTACCTTTATGTGCATGCGTCACTGACGGAACACCCACTGAACATAAAGCTCCAGGCGTTTCCCAACCAACACTTCAACCAGTCTTCCGTCCGTTACATCGGGTGTGCTTGCTCGGTGTCTAACCCAGACCTTCGGTAGCGTACAGGCATACCCGGAAGCGTTTGGGTGAACGGTAAACACCTGTTGCCAAATAGTCACTTTATGCATGAAAGATCATTTAGCTGAATTGCTAACAAGCTGTATTCATACTTGAAATAAAACAGGGGCACATACCTTATGCAACAATAGCACACAGAGCAGGAATGTGGAAACCCAGACACCTGTATTTACCTACCTGGTGAGATGGTTATATAGGCGCAGCACTTTAGCTAAGTAATGAACAGCCACGGAGTGCTACTCGGGGGCGTGGCAGAGCCGGACCGGAGCTACGGTGGCTGCTTTAGAACAGGACCGCAGTTCTGCCGGTTACATTCTACCCCCCCATTTGTTATCGGCGTCCCGCAGATAAAACAAAAAAACACCCTATATAATAAATCAAATCCTAAAATGAGCTCTTAAAACCAGGGTCGGAAACCTGCTGTAGTCCTATTAATAGAGCCAGGCACCTGGGAGTTCATAGTCCCATCCACGGTGGTCCTAGTCACCGACACTGGGAGGTGATTGGGGTTTCCATGCCTTCCTGCAGTGCCCCGGGATGTCCTCCGTGGAGGTAGTATACGTACACGACCACCAGGGCCCGGATCTGTGGGGACAGGTAGAGCAAGGCTAGGAAAAGGCAGTTCAATCTGCTCATAGGGATTTACAGACCCAGAGGCTGCTGCAGGAGAAAGAGCCGGGTTGGGTGGTGCATGTTGCATTGAAGCATCAGGAGGACTAACAATGCCCAACTGTCCCGCCTCATCCTCTTCAGTACTTTCGGGCTCCGCTACTGGGGGTTCTGGAGGTGCAGCAGGGGGGGGTGGCCAGTGACTCCATGGGACCGGCTGCAGCATGGTCTGCTGTACTTGACGGGGAACCCGCTGGTCATGCTGTTCTGGGGGTTCTGGAGGTGCAGCAGGGAGGTCTGGCCAGTGACTCCGTAGGACTGGCTTCAGCATGGTCCGCTGTACTTGACTCTGTAACCTCTGGTCATGCCGCTCATTCCTTCGTGGCGCCACAGTCTGCTGCACAGGAACCGCTCAATCACCATCACACTCTCTGGCATAATGCCCAGGCCTCTGGCATCGCCTGCAAACAACAGAGGGAGAACGTCCAGGCCTAGCCTGGCCTGCTGGTACCTGCAACATAGCCAAGCTGCTAATGAGCTGGTGAATCTGTTCTTGCTGTGCAAGCAACATTGTTCTTAATTCGGTCATCTCCGACTTTAATGGGTTTTCCTGGGGTAGGTAGCTGTTCTGCTGGACTGTAGAGGACTGCATGGTACAGAGGGATGGGACAGAACAACTTCCACCTCTAGCGAAACCACTGGGCCTACCTTCACGCTCCCACTGGATGGCTTCAGCTCGTACCTCCAACATGGAAAGCCCTGGGGTCTGGCGGACCAACCGCTTCAGCTCCCTGCGGAGATCGAGGTCAAGGAGATGCTCCACAAACGCATCACGCAACAAGACATCAGGGTTAGGCACTGAAACAGGGGAACTCTGGGTCACTTTATTCATCAGATATAAAAGGGCATGAGAAAATTGGTGTAAGGACTCTCCTATCTGTTTCCTGGAGAAAAAGTTATTTTGTAAGGCAATATATGATGTTGAGCAACCATAGAGTTCTTTGAGGATAGCTAAGACCTTTGTTGGATCCTCCCTCTCAGCCCTGGTCCTATACCTGATCTCGTCCTTAGCCTCGCCATCCAGGTGGTCAAAAATAAAATAGGCTTGATCAAGTGCCCCCAAGTGCCTTGCTCTCATGCTAGCAGTCACTTCTTCGACCCAATCGTCAATACCCATACCCGCTCTGCCCCTGAACATCGGACAGTTTCTTTGCCTAGGGAGGTACAACAGTCGTCCCTGCTGTAACCGTTCTTTATCTGCCTGAAGTTGCCGCACCTGCTCCCTCAGTTCCTGTAGCTCCTCCATGACTACAACAGAAGAACAGTGCAGTTAACAAGGCAAACAAACAAAACAGGGTATCTCCACTGTCAGCCGGTCGGAGGGCGCTGCTGTCGTCCAGTGTAGTCCTCGAGTCCCACGACGTGCAAACTGCTGCTTTGCCTAAAATTTCTATTACACAGCTTTTAACAAAAACAAACAGGAAAACAAAACAGAAATACACGTCTCTGTGTACAAGATCCTGCCGAACTACGCCAATTGTAACCTAGTGGTAGTTAGGTCTTGGCTCTGCTATGCGACTACGCCACTTGGTGCCTTTCTCACCAAGATATGTTGTTGTGTAATTGTACCTTCTGAGAGAGACAAGCGGGCTCACGCCCAGGTACGTTCTAGTGACGACAGAGACGTGGTATTTCAAAGAGAAAAATATTATTTATTAATACATGGCTAACTGACATTAAAATGAGGCAAGAGAGGGAGTAATGACTGCCTCCATGGTAGGGGGCATAGGGAGCAGCTGCTGCAGGGGGGGGGGGTTACCCGTCCTGGGGAAGGGAGTGAGACAGACACGCCACCCGTGCTCTTGATTCGTTTACCTACTCACACTTTCACACACACACACAAACACCTCTGCACACAACACACATAGGGACAAGCACTGCAAACAAGGATCACAGAAAATGGTGAGGTGCAAGTTACCACTCGCTAAAAGGACATGCAGTGCGCGAAGAAGAAGGACTCGGATCCAGTGACCTGCCCCGCAGACAGCTACCACCCTCTGGAGAGGAAAGGGAAGGAGGGGTTGGAGTTAAGCCTAACTGGCTGAAACCAGGCAGAGTTCTAGCTATGGAAAAGCTTACTCAAACTAGGGAAACAATGCTAGGGCAGCCCCTACAGCACAAATCACTCTAGCACCGCAGGGAGGAGAGGGTACAATAATAAAAGTAATAAAAATCAGCACGCTAAACCTAGCTCACACCTAGGTTTAGTCAACCAAACCAAGATAAAAGCAAACAAGATAAAACGATGTCAAAAACTGAAAGCACACTAATTTTACTACAGGCAAAGCAGCAGTGGCAAATCTTCCTAGATAAAGGAACCAACAATCTGTCATGAACAATGATTCAAAATTAGCACTCACATTATGATGAATATGACAGCACGTATTGTCGCAGGTTACCTTTATGTGCATGCGTCACTGACGGAACACCCACTGAACATAAAGCTCCAGGCGTTTCCCAACCAACACTTCAACCAGTCTTCCGTCCGTTACATCGGGTGTGCTTGCTCGGTGTCTAACCCAGACCTTCGGTAGCGTACAGGCATACCCGGAAGCGTTTGGGTGAACGGTAAACACCTGTTGCCAAATAGTCACTTTATGCATGAAAGATCATTTAGCTGAATTGCTAACAAGCTGTATTCATACTTGAAATAAAACAGGGGCACATACCTTATGCAACAATAGCACACAGAGCAGGAATGTGGAAACCCAGACACCTGTATTTACCTACCTGGTGAGATGGTTATATAGGCGCAGCACTTTAGCTAAGTAATGAACAGCCACGGAGTGCTACTCGGGGGCGTGGCAGAGCCGGACCGGAGCTACGGTGGCTGCTTTAGAACAGGACCGCAGTTCTGCCGGTTACATTCTACCCCCCCATTTGTTATCGGCGTCCCGCAGATAAAACAAAAAAACACCCTATATAATAAATCAAATCCTAAAATGAGCTCTTAAAACCAGGGTCGGAAACCTGCTGTAGTCCTATTAATAGAGCCAGGCACCTGGGAGTTCATAGTCCCATCCACGGTGGTCCTAGTCACCGACACTGGGAGGTGATTGGGGTTTCCATGCCTTCCTGCAGTGCCCCGGGATGTCCTCCGTGGAGGTAGTATACGTACACGACCACCAGGGCCCGGATCTGTGGGGACAGGTAGAGCAAGGCTAGGAAAAGGCAGTTCAATCTGCTCATAGGGATTTACAGACCCAGAGGCTGCTGCAGGAGAAAGAGCCGGGTTGGGTGGTGCATGTTGCATTGAAGCATCAGGAAGACTAACAATGCCCAACTGTCCCGCCTCATCCTCTTCAGTACTTTCGGGCTCCGCTACTGGGGGTTCTGGAGGTGCAGCAGGGGGGGGTGGCCAGTGACTCCATGGGACCGGCTGCAGCATGGTCTGCTGTACTTGACGGGGAACCCGCTGGTCATGCTGTTCTGGGGGTTCTGGAGGTGCAGCAGGGAGGTCTGGCCAGTGACTCCGTAGGACTGGCTTCAGCATGGTCCGCTGTACTTGACTCTGTAACCTCTGGTCATGCCGCTCATTCCTTCGTGGCGCCACAGTCTGCTGCACAGGAACCGCTCAATCACCATCACACTCTCTGGCATAATGCCCAGGCCTCTGGCATCGCCTGCAAACAACAGAGGGAGAACGTCCAGGCCTAGCCTGGCCTGCTGGTACCTGCAACATAGCCAAGCTGCTAATGAGCTGGTGAATCTGTTCTTGCTGTGCAAGCAACATTGTTCTTAATTCGGTCATCTCCGACTTTAATGGGTTTTCCTGGGGTAGGTAGCTGTTCTGCTGGACTGTAGAGGACTGCATGGTACAGAGGGATGGGACAGAACAACTTCCACCTCTAGCGAAACCACTGGGCCTACCTTCACGCTCCCACTGGATGGCTTCAGCTCGTACCTCCAACATGGAAAGCCCTGGGGTCTGGCGGACCAACCGCTTCAGCTCCCTGCGGAGATCGAGGTCAAGGAGATGCTCCACAAACGCATCACGCAACAAGACATCAGGGTTAGGCACTGAAACAGGGGAACTCTGGGTCACTTTATTCATCAGATATAAAAGGGCATGAGAAAATTGGTGTAAGGACTCTCCTATCTGTTTCCTGGAGAAAAAGTTATTTTGTAAGGCAATATATGATGTTGAGCAACCATAGAGTTCTTTGAGGATAGCTAAGACCTTTGTTGGATCCTCCCTCTCAGCCCTGGTCCTATACCTGATCTCGTCCTTAGCCTCGCCATCCAGGTGGTCAAAAATAAAATAGGCTTGATCAAGTGCCCCCAAGTGCCTTGCTCTCATGCTAGCAGTCACTTCTTCGACCCAATCGTCAATACCCATACCCGCTCTGCCCCTGAACATCGGACAGTTTCTTTGCCTAGGGAGGTACAACAGTCGTCCCTGCTGTAACCGTTCTTTATCTGCCTGAAGTTGCCGCACCTGCTCCCTCAGTTCCTGTAGCTCCTCCATGACTACAACAGAAGAACAGTGCAGTTAACAAGGCAAACAAACAAAACAGGGTATCTCCACTGTCAGCCGGTCGGAGGGCGCTGCTGTCGTCCAGTGTAGTCCTCGAGTCCCACGACGTGCAAACTGCTGCTTTGCCTAAAATTTCTATTACACAGCTTTTAACAAAAACAAACAGGAAAACAAAACAGAAATACACGTCTCTGTGTACAAGATCCTGCCGAACTACGCCAATTGTAACCTAGTGGTAGTTAGGTCTTGGCTCTGCTATGCGACTACGCCACTTGGTGCCTTTCTCACCAAGATATGTTGTTGTGTAATTGTACCTTCTGAGAGAGACAAGCGGGCTCACGCCCAGGTACGTTCTAGTGACGACAGAGACGTGGTATTTCAAAGAGAAAAATATTATTTATTAATACATGGCTAACTGACATTAAAATGAGGCAAGAGAGGGAGTAATGACTGCCTCCATGGTAGGGGGCATAGGGAGCAGCTGCTGCAGGGGGGGGGGGTTACCCGTCCTGGGGAAGGGAGTGAGACAGACACGCCACCCGTGCTCTTGATTCGTTTACCTACTCACACTTTCACACACACACACAAACACCTCTGCACACAACACACATAGGGACAAGCACTGCAAACAAGGATCACAGAAAATGGTGAGGTGCAAGTTACCACTCGCTAAAAGGACATGCAGTGCGCGAAGAAGAAGGACTCGGATCCAGTGACCTGCCCCGCAGACAGCTACCACCCTCTGGAGAGGAAAGGGAAGGAGGGGTTGGAGTTAAGCATAACTGGCTGAAACCAGGCAGAGTTCTAGCTATGGAAAAGCTTACTCAAACTAGGGAAACAATGCTAGGGCAGCCCCTACAGCACAAATCACTCTAGCACCGCAGGGAGGAGAGGGTACAATAATAAAAGTAATAAAAATCAGCACGCTAAACCTAGCTCACACCTAGGTTTAGTCAACCAAACCAAGATAAAAGCAAACAAGATAAAACGATGTCAAAAACTGAAAGCACACTAATTTTACTACAGGCAAAGCAGCAGTGGCAAATCTTCCTAGATAAAGGAACCAACAATCTGTCATGAACAATGATTCAAAATTAGCACTCACATTATGATGAATATGACAGCACGTATTGTCGCAGGTTACCTTTATGTGCATGCGTCACTGACGGAACACCCACTGAACATAAAGCTCCAGGCGTTTCCCAACCAACACTTCAACCAGTCTTCCGTCCGTTACATCGGGTGTGCTTGCTCGGTGTCTAACCCAGACCTTCGGTAGCGTACAGGCATACCCGGAAGCGTTTGGGTGAACGGTAAACACCTGTTGCCAAATAGTCACTTTATGCATGAAAGATCATTTAGCTGAATTGCTAACAAGCTGTATTCATACTTGAAATAAAACAGGGGCACATACCTTATGCAACAATAGCACACAGAGCAGGAATGTGGAAACCCAGACACCTGTATTTACCTACCTGGTGAGATGGTTATATAGGCGCAGCACTTTAGCTAAGTAATGAACAGCCACGGAGTGCTACTCGGGGGCGTGGCAGAGCCGGACCGGAGCTACGGTGGCTGCTTTAGAACAGGACCGCAGTTCTGCCGGTTACATAGTATGCGAGGAAAATCTTCGCGGGGAAAAATGGTTTAAAATGACTTAGCTGGTTGCTGTAGCTGGAGGCTAACGTTAGCTTACTTAAACTTTCACGCTAATTCGCGTATTCATTCGTCAAATAACTAACACACTATGACTAAAATTGACATGTGGAGACCATTAACGTTAAATGGCAACTCAAAATTAGAATTTTACAAAGATACGTTTCTTCTCTGTGAGGCAAACTGCCCTACAAAGCAAAAAGGCAGTAACTGCACAGAGCACTAAACTGAGAAAAATGACCTTAAAGTTAGTTGTCCAGTCCAAGTAGTTGTAGGTAGATTATTGGACATGAGGCAGTATTGTTACTCCATACCTTATTCTTTTCAGATATTAGTAATTTTATTATTTTTTGTATTTTACCCCCTTACAGTAATGGCGTTTACTGCCTTTTTGCTTTGCTTTACTAGCAGTTTTTGTAGTTACTGTACAAACACCCAACAATTTACTGCCTTTTTGCTTTGAAGGGAGACCACTTCAAAATTATCAGTTTCTCTGGTTTTACTATTTATTGGTATGTGTTAAAGTAAAATGTACATTTTTGTTTTATTCTATAACCTACTGACAACATTCCTACCAAATTTCAAATACAAATATTGTCATTTAGATCATTTATTTGCAGAAAAATGACAATTGGTCAAAATAGCAAAAAAGATGCAGTGTCTTCAGATCTCGAATAATGCAAAGAAAACAAGCTTTGCCTGGCTGAGGTTTGTAAAAGACCATAAGGATTGAAAAAAGCGGACTGGAGGGTCTTCTAGTTCGTCTTCTCGGATGAGTCCAATTTTCAGCTTTGCCCAACACATGGTCGTCTGATGGTTAGACGGAGACCTGGAGAGGCCTACAAGCCAGAGAGTCTTGCACCTACTGTGAAATCGGACTCATCAGAGAAGACGAACTTAGAAGAACCTCCAGTCCGCTTTTTCAATCCTTATGGTCTTTTACAAACCTCAGCCAGGCAAAGTACAACGTTGTCCCGGAAGAAAAACTTGCTTCCTTTTGCTCTGACAATGTTCCCCAACTCTGAGAAGTGTTTTTTCCAGCAGGGCAATGCTCCATGCCACACAGCCAGGCCAGTAAAGGTGTGGATGGAGTACCACCAGATCAGGACCCTGTCATGGCCAGCCCAATTTCGAGACCTGAATCCCATAAAAAACCTCTGAAATGTGATCAAGAGGAAGATGGATGGTCACATGCCATGAAAAGAAGCCGAGCTGCTTGAATTCTTGCGCCAGGAGTAGCATAAAGTCACCCAACGGCAATGTGAAAGACTGGTGGAGAGCATGCCAAGACACATGAAAGTTGTGATTTTAAATCAAGGTTATTCCACCAAATATTGATTTCTGAACTCTTCCTAAGTGTAAGCATTAGTATTGTGTAGTTTAAAAATGAATATGAGCTTGTTTTCTTTGCATTATTCGAGATCTGAAGACACTGCATCAATTTTGCTATTTTGACCAATTGTCATTTTTCTGCAAATAAATGATCTAAATGACAATTTATAATATATTGCCAGTAGGTTATAGAATAAAACTAAAATGTACATTTTACTTTAACACATACCAATAAATAGTAAAACCAGAGAAACTGATAATTTTGAGGTGGTCTCTTAATTTTTGCCGCGGCTGTATATATACACATAAACATAATGGGTCAATGACAAATAAGGCTTTAAAAAAAGATTTTTTAAAAGTGCTTTCAAAATGGATGTAATGCATGTTTTTGAAATTGGAGCAATGTTTTTAAACAAGTCTTATTGGATAAACAACTTTTCAAAGTGATTAAATTCATTTTTTGACTGTATTTTTAACTTCACCACCCAAAAAATGTCAGGTGGCGCAACCAAATATTTTAAAAAAATATATATATTTACTTACTATTTACTCAAAGTGATTTTTTTAGCAAGTGTTCCTTAGTGTCTATACAGTGTTTAACAGATTATGATTTTGTGTTTGTTTTTTTCAATTTACAACAATTGAAGATTATTGCACCCTAGTGCCAGGTATTTGTAAATGTGAAGCATCCAATTTTACATTTAAAGAAAGAAAAATTGTTTTACAAATATACAAATGAATGTATACAATACAATAGCTATGCACATCATAGTTTGAAACCATTTGTCACTTTGACCTATTATTAATTGGCTTAAATACAAATGTTACCTGGTCGCACCACCTGACGATTCAGTTGTGCCACCTGACACAGTAGTAATGACAGGAAATATGCAGAATAATTGCATTTTTATTTCAAAAACAAAAACATTTATTTTAATTTACAGTCTTTGCTGATGTTAAGGTATCACATTTATCAAGGCTTTTAAAATAAAAGCAGTGAATTTATCAAAAACAGGATATAGGCCACAGGATCACATTCGGTACAGGATTAAGGTTATAGTGCAAAAGACTGATGAGATACACTGTTATGGATTGTAAATGAACAACAACAAAGTCACACTCTAAAGTATCATGTTTAAGTTTAAAACTTAAGTGTAATAGTAAAACATAACACCATTGAAACGTCTAAATATATTCAAATTCATTCATAAAAAGTAATCCAAGATTTTAAAACATTCAATTCATAGCAACTGGAATGTAACACTAACTATAAACCAAATAAAAGGTACTGTGATTTAACAAATAAGTAATGTTTGACAAAATATTTCAAAACATGAAACAGAAATGTTCATATTACTGTTGGCTACTCTCTGTTTAATTCTGGTAGAGCTGATACACCAGTTCAGTTGTGGCAACTAAAGTAGTCCCAGTCTGAATGAGTTAGCCTCGTGTGGCGTGAATTCAGAGGCTCTGGTTCTGATATTACTTTGATCACATCCTTTATATAGTAAAAAATGATATCAGCTGGATGGGGCCAAGTGAACACATTTTTTCTTCCCAACTGCTGCATGCAGCTCACCTCAATTTCATCTCCAATGACCTGAAGAACCTGTCCCACGAATGGCTGACCTTCGTATTTCACTAAAATGAACTTTCCATTCACATCGTCATCTTGGACACTGACCTGGGTACTGTCTGTTTTCAAGTTGACCCTTGTTGTGTTATGGCACTGGCAGATCTGTGGTCTGCTGCAGAAGCAGGATATCTCCCTGTGCATTATGCTCCCTGGCTCAGTGGAGATGACCTGGTGTATTGCCATAGTTCCCTTTACAGGAGGCACAGCCTCAGGAACTGCTTCGTCAAATTTTTTGACGTTCTCCTCACTCACCAAGAAGAACCTGACATCAGATTTCCTCTCTGTAACAAGACTGTAAAAGTCTTCTGGGGTTTGGACATCTGCTCCCATTTTGACAGCAGAGTCAGCAGTGCGCAGAGTCAGCAGTGCGCTTAGCAAGGCTGTCGATCTTCTTGTTGAATCATTTCAACAGTTCTTCACAGGGTCCAGTTTGGGCTTCTTTAACAAAATTCATGTACGTCTTAAGCCCCTCTGTCACAGGTTTTCTTCTCCACTGACTCCAGGTCACATTCTCTCCTGTCTGGGACATTGCAACTTCCACCTCATTGTAGCAGCATTGTGGACAGACTCTATACATACATGGCTTGTTTTCGGTGCTGCATGTTATTGAGGACAACAGCTGAGAAAGGCTAGCAGTTTTAAGAAGCCCTGTCGCATGTAGTTTGTCAGTAAGAAGTTTGACATTTTCATGGTCAAAACAAGCACAGGTGTTCCTGTCTGAACCTTTCGGTTGGGTCACAAAGAAAGGACAATACCTTACAAATTGTCTGTAAGACAGCCAGTGTGTCTTCTGCATTTCAGAGTTATACTGCTGATGGAGTTCAACCAAGAGTTTGACCAAAACGCGCCGCTGTTGTTTAATTTTGTTCTTTGTGACCGTGTCCTTTCTCCCTGGCAGTAAGCGACTGTGCTCATCCCTACAGAGGAAGTCAGCTACCTTCTCCTTTCTCTGGATGGCCAGTTTCTTCCCTGATCGTTTCCCTTCAGTATTAAATTTCTCCTTTTGCTTCTTCGTTTCTTTGGCCCTAAATCTTTCTACTCGCTTTCTTAATTTTCAGACTCTTTCTTGGCAACTTCCATCTCACTTTTCATTTTGCGCATTTTATGGCGCAATTTAGCTTTCTCTCTTAGCCATTTTACAGAACTGTTGGCTACTCTCTCTGGTGTTGAGGATGCTCTGGGTGGAGCTAAACTGACCATATTCTCTCTAACTCCCCTCTCAATGTTAGGAGGGTTAGGTGGAAACTCTGCTGGGACTTCTATGGGAGTAGTATCCATTGACTCGGGTGTGAAATTGAAAATGTCCTCCATAGCCCTGTTCCTTTCCCTGTGCATTCTCTGGTCTTGCTTCCACTGTTGTCTCACTTTTTTCTGTTCTGTTGTGGACAGCTGGCTGACGGGGGGTTTCAGAATTTTTCCCTCTCTCTTCCTCCTCTGATAACTACAAAACATGAGAACTGATCAACTGGCATATTCCCATTACAAAATTTGAAAGGTCTGACAACTGTATAAAAGTGACAACTAAAAAAGCCAGGCTTGCATTACAGTTTATCATACCTTTCTTTTCTTTTTGCAAGGTATGTTTCTCTTGCAGCCGGATCATTTTTAGTGCGCTCCCTGTGTCGTGCAGATTTCTCCTCAGTTGATAATGGCATCTAAAATCATTTTTAAAAATCATGAAAATGTTTGAAACTGTATACCATCATTAATATTAAACTAATAAACATTTTAGAAAATTAATAGACAATCTAAGAGCCTTATACATCATATTATAATTAATAATAAAATTATAATGTATAATGTATAGGTAAATTCCTTGCAGTTGCGCCACCTGACTGACTGGTTGCACCACCTGACATTCTCCTCTAATTTCAAATTAAACAGGCTTCTAGTTGGACGCCTGTATTAGTTTTTGAGTTCAAGTTCATTCATATAATATTTTGATATAAAAAGGAGTTTTATGATAAAATAACATTAACCTGTACCACCTGACATACAAAGTGTACCAATCTAACTATGAGGTGAAAATAGCTATTTTTATCAAAATTTGAGAGAAGATTACCAACCTTTTCACTCGTCATAAAGGTCAGTTGGGGTCCTCTGGATGATGCAATATCCTGTTTGCTATTATTGACATTCCACTTCAGAATAAAAGCCACATTTTTACGGTTGCGCCACCCTGACATTTTAGAACATCAAATTGCTGGACAAAAGTTGTTAAATTATCTCAACTAGATCAAAGTATTAATATTTATAAAATTGGATTTATTTGAAAGGTTACAAACATAAAATCATGCCACAGTATCTGACTTTGAATTTATTATCATTAAAACACCATTTTTTAATACTTTTTTAGTCTGTTCATTTGCACGGACGGTTGCGCCACCTGACATTTTGGGGGTTTGAGATCCCAAAACATAAAATAATATCCTTTTTTCTGATTTCCTGAAAATGTATTCAAACTGAATAGATTTAATAGAATAAAGTGATGCATGTCATGAATTGATTCAAACTATTTAAAAAGAAAATGATGCAGTCGGACACAAAAATATGCATGTCATGTCATTGACCCATATACAAACATAACATTGACAAGATAAAAAAAAAATGAAAGATAAAAATTAAATGAAATATATAAGTTCTACTGACCCACTAATGCTCACATTTTTGGTTATTTATTAACCATTTTTTAAGATTTATTTTAAAGCTGTTAAATGAGGTTGATTCTCTAATGTTCTGTGGGAGATGGTTCCATTCCTGGGCTGACCTAACTGAGAAAACCGAAGGTTAAACCGGATTTAGAACATTAAACAGCATAAAATGTATAAATAATGAGCTTGTAATGTATAAATAAAAACAAAAAGTGAATAAAAACAGAATGCAACGCAGGGCAGAAAATGTTTTCGATCAAGAACCTTTTCCGTGACATGTCAATGATGCTGACTATGGAATTATTATACTCCTCCCCATTGAAGTGGTGCGGCCTACAAGTCTATTGGCTAATAATTCAAAATTCCACCAACAGTGTCCTCTCTGGCTGTTGAATATAAAGACAGTTCTTCTGTGCCAGAGCTCACTCTGACTGGCCCTCTCAGTTTGATTTTGCTGCTCGTACAATATTCCGCTTCATGTTCTATATTTATTTGCAGTTTAATATAATTGAATGTGTGCCACATTAACCTCCTTTTGGTGGTGAAGTACACACACCTAAAAAAACTTCTTTCTTTCTTTCTCACACTCACTCACTCAGACCCACTCACACTATTTACTATTTAGTTATTTTGTTTATCAAATTGTCTTTCTCACGCATACACTGATTCTGAAAAGAACATTGTATTGTATTATCTCTTTGTTTTTGTCTCTCTTTCTCGCTCTCTCTCTAACACACACACACACACACACACACACACACACACACACACACACACGGCTCTAGCCTGGGACAATATTGACAGGCTGGAAGAGACACACCGTGGAACATCCCATAGGGTCAATGGTATAGCAGTGCAGCCTCGGATGTTCGGTCCTGAACTGCCTAAACCAGCTTGTGATGTCCCCAAGAGCAAACAAAGAACTTTCTCTGTATCTTTGCCAGCTCTGCCAGTCTGTGGGAACTAAGTGTGGTCCTCCAACTAGATCCTATGTTGAGGTCAAGACAGATGTCTGTGCTGATGCTTTGAAGAAGAACTTCTTATGGTTGCTATGCAGACTGCACTCTGCCACAAATCAAAGCGTCCCTAGCTGGACAGGTTACAACATCTTAGCATCAAACTCTGTGGATGTTATTCCAAGTGTTGTCAGCTATCTGCCAACTATCAATGCCCCGGACACCCAGATGGCAACTTTTCATGAGATTCTCCTTCAAAGTAAAAAAATCATGACTTCCCTGTAAGCAAAATTACGTCCCCTCGACGTCCTGTAATGGTCTCTCTGAACGTTCTTAAAACGTAAATGTGTAGGGTTCCCTTGACAACTCAAGGACGTTTTGCACGACGTTCCAAGACCGTCCCGAGGACGTTGCGGTGACAACTGGGAAACGTTTTCTATAGGTCCTGGGGACGTTATGCAGGACGTTGCAAGCACGTCCCGAGGGCATTGCGGTGACGTCTGGAGACCCCAGAAGAAATTGTCAATCGGGACACTCAGACAGCCGGAGGCACAAAAGGGTTCAGCTTGAACCCAGCAGCTGTCTCAAGATTAAACCTTACTGCTGAGTACAAAAGCACTTACCTGTCTATATTGAAAAGCTCCCTGGGACTCCAACAAAAGTGACTGATCTCACAAGGACCTTGGACAAAGAAGAATTGCCAAAGACGAAGAACACATTACAAGCACTGTGGATCTGTTGGATTCTAGTTGGATAAATCCATTTGCAGGTGGTGAGTCCCTTGTTTCTCTGTCTACTGAAAGTACAGCACCAGCAGATGTTGCTGAAGACCTTCTGAATGCGCACACCATTGGCGAGAATGCTTACAGAACCTTCTCTGCTGAGCGTGTTGAGAGTAATCCTCCTGCAAAGCAGTTACATGCACCACTCTCCAAGAAGAAACTGAAAACGTTCTCCTCAATGCACGGAAAGGCAAAGTCATGCAAAACTGGTAATAAAGAAGTTATCCTCAAAGCTGATAATCGAATATTTGCCCATATGGTACTGATTGCACAGAGTAGACAGCTCAACCTGAAGGAGGTGTTATCTCATCCCCTTGGGCCACTTCCGTGGGGTCTTGCTTCACCAGGTAGCAGACCTGTCGTCCATTCAGGAAGAGGCTGACACCCGTATGCTACTCCATGCTTGCCATGCTTCAAGGACTGGTCACATATCTGTCATCCTTGTGTCTGATGACACTGATGTCTCGGTGATAAGCATGGCTACCAGTGACGCACTCACATGTGACCTGTTCCTGAAGACAGGGACAAAGAATCGCACCAGTTACATAAACATCTCACAACTCGCTCGTGGTCTGGGTTCACAGTTGTGTCAGGCTTTGCCTGGTTACACGCATACACAGGCTGTGACACTGTAAGTGTATTTGCAGGTCGTGGTAAAGTGTCAGCCCTAAAACTTCTTCAGAAGAATGTAAACTTCTGTGAGACATTTCAAAAGGTTGGGGCAGACTGGACTATGACACCTGAGTTGTATGCAGCCTTACAGAAGTTCACATGTCAAATGTACAGCTCCAAGTCCAGAATCACCAACATCAATGAAATGAGGCATAGAATCTTGGCAGTTACCTCCATGCTCAGATTCTCTCAGGAAGCACTGTCTCAGAGCTAACTATCAAGGTGCTATCTGGAGAAGATGCCTCGAGAACAACCCTGAAGTTCCTTCCCCAGTTGAGCATGGGTGGTATAGAGTGGACCAAGATGGTAACTTGCAGCTCTCCATAGACTGGTTCAATGTCTCCATTGGTCCACAAGCAGTACTTGAGTTTCTGTCCTGCTCATGCAAGGGGGACTGTGTCACTCCATCATGTCAGTGTGTTGCCAACAACTTGGCCTGCACTGACCTATGCCATGCAAGAAAGTGCAAAAACCAGAAGGATGACTTTGCTGATGAGAAACAATTCTATTCCTCTGATGAGGATTCCGAAGAGGAGTTTGATAGTGTTCTGGCCTTGAATGATGCAATCTGTGCGAAAATGTAATAAAATGTCATTGACCATGCATAAAGGTCATGACTCAAAATTGGGTTAACCACACCTTAAAACATAGGAATCCATGTCACATTTGTTATTTGTTATACTGTTTTTGTTTGTTTTTTCAGCTACATGTATGTCAGTGTTCTGCTTAATTTATACGCATTATTTTCTCAAACGCCATGTCTGATATAACACTGGAAATTCTATAAGTGGGGACCTGATATAAATTATATGTGGTGGATATGTATTAAGGACCCTTTGAACTTTCTAAATATGCTCAAAATGCTGAATAACAACTTTTTCTAAAAAAAAACATTTACCTCAGACTTACAACTCGACCGATCAACAAATTAGGGGTAATAGTACACTTGTTTCTGTCTTTGAAAACGCCATGTCTGATATAACACTGAAAATGACCCCCTCCAAATCAGATAATATGGGTAAATGATGCATTTTCTGAATCCTTAGGGTCATGCCAGTATTTCAGTGTTTGGATTTTGTTTCTCTGATGCTCCCTGGTGCCACAGGATTAAAAGACATAAGATGACTTAGGCGGAAATGGCAGGAAAATGTGTGTGATTCAAAGTTTGAAGAGCTCCAGGGTTGGCTGTACTTATCCAAAATGTTCACAAAAGGATTTAAATTAAAGCTTAGTGTCTCCCCTTTAAAATGATACCAAACATAACAAAATAAAATACTCCAATATGTCCAATATAGATTTTCAGCTATGTCAGTGCTCTGCTGATTTATACGCATTATTTTCTCAACCTTAGTTTACATTATGTGTGATAACTTAAAACAGCTACTCTTGTCAGATGGCCATCATACATAATTGAAAAGCTGAGATTCCAGGCTTTCAGAAAAGGTATGGTAGCCTTTGCCACTTTTTCGGTAACGGCCAACCCCTCTGGCTCACGGACTAGCAGTTCTTAAATGTGATCAGATTGTCCCAACTTAAAAGTCTGTATTTTTGGAGGACAGAACAGTGATGGTGTGAATGAGGTTTTTTATCAAGTATTTTGAGAGCCTGTTTGTAAAGAGACATGACTGGTTTAAGAGAAGTGGAGTTTGCAGTAGACCAGGTGGGTAAGCAGTAGTTAATGTGAGATAAAATCAATGAGAACATATACATTTTAGCAGCCTCAGTGGACATGTGATTTCTAAGATGTCTAAAGTTGGCCGAGGTGAATTTAAAATTTTTCTTACATGTTTTTTAAAAGTAAGCTGATTATCAATCAAGATACCAAGATATTTGTATTCCTTCACATTCTTGATTCTTTGATCAGAAATAAACACATCGGGTTCAGTGTGAGACTTGCTGGTTTTAGAAAAAAACATAGCAACGGTTTTGGAATTGTTAAGCTGAAGACAACATTTGTTTAACCAGTCAGACACATCAACCATGACCTTTGTAAGCCTAGCAGCGACCTCTACGTTATTCTTACCCCACCCAAAGATCACAGTGTCGTCTGCGTACATCAGAACCTCACAATCTTGGCAGACAGATGGAAGATCGTTAATGTAAAGACTGAAAAGAAGTGGACCCAGGATTGAACCTTGGGGAACACCTGTAGACAGATTTTTGAAGTTGGATAATACATTGTTTATTTTAATACACTGAGTTCGCGTTGATAAGTATGATTTGAACCAGTTGGATGCAGAAGAAGAGATGTTAAACTGATCAAACTTAGACTGAAGTGTGTTGTGGTTGACCGTGTGAAACGCTTTCCGGAGATCTAGAAAAACTGCACCCACAACTCCTCCTCTATCCATAAGGGATTTGACCCTTTCAATAAAATAGACTGTTGCAGTCTCGGTGGAGTGATTTGATCTAAAACCGTGTTCCAATCGCTGATGGATGTGGAACTTTCCCTCCCCACCCCCACCACTCTGCACGTAGTCTCTCTACCTGGTCTACCTAGAGAAACCCTCGGCCAACCGCACCCACTGCCACTGCATTGCCGTACACCTACTCTACCCAATACCCTATGCTAGCATTTATGTACAATATACATTATTGCCTCCACCGAAATGTTTCTCTGTCCCTACATCCCCTACCCCTGTAACAGTAACCCTATTGCCACAGTAATCTGGTCTTGTCTGTATCATGTATTTACCACCAGATGTGTCCAGTGACCAAATGCTGGCTGTGTATTGCCCCTGTTGCTTCCTTTCCCCTTCTGCCACACTACCCTTCCCCTTCCCCCCTTCCCCCCGTCCCACCTTCCTGTCTCCACCCGGCCGACCTCAAGCAGATGGGTCCCCCCTTATGTGCCGTGGTTCTGCTCAAGGTTTCTTCCTGCCTAACAGGGAGTTTTTTCTTGCCCCTGTTGCCGTTGTGCATGCACTAAGGGGGTTCAGGCTCTGGGCTCTGTTAAGCGCCGAGAGGCAATTGTATTGTTATGGCGCTATACAAATAAAATTGAATTGAATTGAATTGAATTGAATTAAAACCATGCTGCATAGGGTGTAAAAGCTGATTAGAGTTAACCTCTTAAACTCTGTTGGCCCGCCGGCGGGCAGAGATTCTATTTAAATCTTCATGCTATTACTGTCAAGCTAGCGTAATATCAATGTTCACTAAAGTAAACAAACCATATGTCAAACGAACGACAAGACCACTGGCTTTACGATCGTGCATGTCAAAAGTATGTATAATGAACCTAAATCGACTAAACGTGGACACAAGTAGCAGAATTAAAAAAAAAAAAAAAAAAAACATTTTCTTCAGTTTTCAAAAGTTTATAGCGTAATGTATCTTCATGTGCAGTCTAATAAGTTCGGTGGAAATAAACGGTAGAATCACTTACCCTAAAGTACAAACTGTAAAACAACACCATAATTATCCACATTAATCCATGTTTTTATTCATAATTTCCATGATAAACCCACACAACTACAAATGTACAGGTACATTTACGATTAAATGGAAACTACTTCCGGTTCAGGCAAGTCTTGTGTTGTACACGGAGTTCCGTTCTTTCAGCAACGATAACCCACAATAACCCCAGGAGGTAAAAGGAAACGAGGAAGTAAAATACGTTTTTTGTATCAAATGAAAGGTTTTTACAACAAACAGCCCTGTTAATCGAATGGGTTATATAAAAACCTTTTTTATGGAACGAGTTTTTGTTGCATTTGTTGTAATTATCGGGAAAATAGTTGAAAGCTTGTTTGAAAGCTATTGTAGCCTAATTGTCAGTATAAAGTCTGAGTCTGACTACTTGCTAGATCATTGTTTATAATAGTATTGTGTTATCTGTGCATTGTATTAACTTGTTTTAAAACAAGGTGAGATATATTAAATTACTTTTAAACGTACAGGATACTTGTAGCTGAAAACTATATTAAAAATAATGTATTTGATCAGTGCACTTGCATTATAAGAGCAAAACAGGATTACAATGCATATAGTATACATATTTGGTACTGTTTAGAAGTTACCTTAAAATGGTTATAAGATACCATTGACTAGGCAGGCCTATGTATAAGATTGAAAAAAACCTAAACTTAAATAACCAGGACTACATCATGAAAGCACAGGTTTTACTTCACTTTAAATCATATCTTCTGCAGACATGAACCCTCTCAAACTGTCTATATTTGTATTGGTGCTATTTGTATTAACAGTGTAGGCTTATATTTTTTATATTCTCCTATTTTGGATTCAGTATAGGTCCAATGTAGTCAAATTATGCCTAATTATACCTATTATGAAGTCTCTGTTGAAATTCAAGAGGAAATTATGGATTAATAGTGGTTCCATGTCTTCTATTGACCAGCCTCAGATTATATACCTGATGTGTGGTGGTTAAATCAATCTTAGTGTTATTTTCTTTTTGAGTATGTATACTCTTCACTAACTGTTGTATATCACCCCTATTACATCTCAAAATTGTTCTAAGTAGCTTCACACTACGTCTTTGACCTTTTGGTCTTTCATAGGGCCAATAAATAGCTGGGGAAATTGGAAGTAACACTTTCTTTTACTAGAGAGAATAAATTGCAGTGCTATCCTATTGCAAGTGAGGAACTGTTTTTTTCCCTCTAAACTTTTTATGTTCAGTGTTCTTGAAAGGTGTAACATTAAGTACATTACGCTCCCCTCTGCCATACAGTTTAGATAGATGGATACTTTATTAATCCCGAGGGAAATTTAGGTCATCCAGTAGCTTATACACAAATTCCCTCTTCCTCCCCTTATGAGTGGCGTTATAAAGCTGAATGGCCCTGATGACAAAGGACTTCCTCAGCCTGTCCGATGAGCATGACATCGACAGGAGTCTGCCACTGAATATGCTCCTCTGTCTGTTGAGAGTACTGTGTAGTGGTTGGTGGACATTGTCCAAGATGGTCAGCAACCTACTCAGGGTCCTTCTCTCCGATACTGTTGTGAGGCAGTCCAGTTCAGTGCCAACAACAGCTACCGCCTTCCTCACCAGACTGTCCAGTCGCCCTGCATGTGTCATATGGCCCTGCCATTAAAGATAGTGCATTTTCGCCTGTTTGTAGGCCTATGTTTAAAGTATTCTGGAGCATTCAGGGACGCAATTCACATCTTCATCACACATTTTATTTAATGTTTGGAGTGTCCTGAACATATTCCATCCAACTTTTATTGAGACACAATCTTTAGTTTCTTCAGCAAAGTGTGATATGTGTCATATGGCCCTGCCATTAAAAATAGTGCATTTTCACCTGTCTGATCGCCGATGTTTAAAGTATTCTGGAGCATTCAGGGACGCAATTCACATCTACCTCACACATTTTATTTAATGTTTGGAGTGTCCTGAACATATTCCACCCCACTTTCATTGAGACACAATCTCTAGTTTAATCAGCATAGTGTGATATGTGTCATATGGTCCTGCAATTAAAAATACTGCATTTTCGCCTGTGTGTAGGCCTATGTTTAAAGTATTCTGGAGAATTCAATGACGCAATTCACATCTTCATCACACATTTTATTTAATGTTTGGAGTGTCCTGAACATATTCCATCCCCCTTTCATTGAGACACAATCTTTAGTTTCATCAGCATAGTGTGATATGTGTCATATGGTTCTGCAATTGAAAATACTGCATTTTCGCCTGTCTGATCACCTATATTTAAAGTATTCTGGAGCATTCAATGACGCAATTCACATCTTCATCACACATTTTATTTAATGTTTGGAGTGTCCTGAACATATTTCACCCCCCTTTCATTGAGACACAATCTCTAGTTTCATCAGCATAGTGTGATATGTGTCATATGGTCCTGCAATTAAAAATACTGCATTTTCGCCTGTGTGTAGGCCTATGTTTAAAGTATACTGGAGCATTCAATGACGCAATTCACATCTTCATCACACATTTTATTTAATGTTTGGAGTGTCCTGAACATATTCCACCCCCCTTTCATTGAGACACAATCTTTAGTTTCTTCAGCATAGTGTGACATGTGTCACATGGCAATACCCTGGCATTGGAGATAATCCTTTTTCACCTGTGTGATCTGTGTGTCAAGTGTTCTTTCACAGTGAATGACCAGAATAATTACTGTTAAACATATTTTACCCTTTCTTTACAGTGTACTGAACATGTTCAACCAACTTTAATGGAGGTATAATCCTTTTATCAGCAGATTGTGGTGTGTTTTACTGTTTCTTACTATAATAATAGCAAAATGTCCTGTTTAGTCAGTGTTCCTTATATTTAAACAAGAAAATCATAATTTTTTAACATCAGTGAATCGTTTTTAACCAATTTTGATGTTCCTATGAAATTAATATTTCTGACAGTTAAAGAAACACGGGGCTAAAAAGGCGCTTTTATTTTGAAAAATCGTAACCGGAAGTTGCCGGAGCTCATTTGACTACAGTTGCTCACAGAACGCTGCTTGTACACGGTTAAAATCTGTATATCTACGGTTGAAAGGCCATCATCTAAGCTCTTCAATGACCCCTTGCTTATCAGGATAACCCAATCAGCCAGCAAGATACGCGAACCTGTAACTAATATCATAGGTTGACTGACCTGTCAGTCTGACACAACGCGTGCACCCAAGAAGCAGCGTTCTGTGAGCAACTATAGTCAAATGAGCTCCGGCAACTTCCGGTTACGATTTTTCAAAATAAAAGCGCCTTATTTACCCCTTGTTTCTTTAACTGTCAGAAATATTAATTTCATAGGAACATCAAAATGGATTAAAAACGATTCACTGAAATTATGATTTTCTTGTTTAAATATAAGGAACACTGACTAAACAGGACATTTTGCAATTATTATAGTAAGAACCAGTAAAACACACCACAATCTGCTGATAAAAGGATTATACCTCCATTAAAGTTGGTTGAACATGTTCAGTACACAGTAAAGAAAGGGTAAAATATGTTTAACAGTAATTATTCTGGTCATTCACTGTGAAAGAACACTTGACACACAGATCACACAGGTGAAAAAGGATTATCTCCAATGCCAGGGTATTGCCATGTGACACATGTCACACTATGCTGAAGAAACCAAAGATTGTGTCTCAATGAAAGGGGGGTGGAATATGTTCAGGACACTCCAAACATTAAATAAAATGTGTGATGAAGATGTGAATTGCGTCATTGAATGCTCCAGAATACTTTAAACATAGGCCTACACACAGGCGAAAATGCAGTATTTTTAATTGCAGGACCATATGACACATATCACACTATGCTGATGAAACTAGAGATTGTGTCTCAATGAAAGGGGGGTGGAATATGTTCAGGACACTCCAAACATTAAATAAAATGTGTGATGAAGATGTGAATTGCGTCATTGAATGCTCCAGAATACTTTAAACATAGGCCTACACACAGGTGAATATGCAGTATTTTCAATTGCAGGACCACATGACACATATCACACTATGCTGATGAAACTAAAGATTGTGTCTCAATGAAAGGGGGGTGGAATATGTTCAGGACACTCCAAACATTAAATAAAATGTGTGATGAAGATGTGAATTGCGTCATTGAATGCTCCAGAATACTTTAAACATAGGCCTACACACAGGCGAAAATGCAGTATTTTCAATTGCAGGACCACATGACACATATCACACTATGCTGATGAAACTAAAGATTGTGTCTCAATGAAAGGGGGGTGGAATATGTTCAGGACACTCCAAACATTAAATAAAATGTGTGATGAAGATGTGAATTGCGTCATTGAATGCTCCAGAATACTTTAAACATAGGCCTACACACAGGCGAAAATGCAGTATTTTCAATTGCAGGACCACATGACACATATCACACTATGCTGATGAAACTAAAGATGGTGTCTCAATAAAAGTGTGGTGGAATATGTTCAGGACACTCCAAACATTAAATAAAATGTGTGAGGTAAATGTGAATTGCGTCCCTGAATGCTCCAGAATACTTTAAACATAGGCGATCAGACAGGCGAAAATGCACTATCTTTAATGGCAGGGCCATATGACACATATCACACTTTGCTGAAGAAACTAAAGATTGTGTCTCAATAAAAGTGGGGTGGAATATGTTCAGGACACTCCAAACATTAAATAAAATGTGTGAGGTAGATGTGAATTGCGTCCCTGAATGCTCCAGAATACTTTAAACATAGGCGATCAGATAGGCGAAAATGCACTATCTTTAATGGCAGGGCCATATGACACATATCACACTTTGCTGAAGAAACTAAAGATTGTGTCTCAATAAAAGTGGGGTGGAATATGTTCAGGACACTCCAAACATTAAATAAAATGTGTGATGAAGATGTGAATTGCGTCATTGAATGCTCCAGAATACTTTAAACATAGGCCTACAAACAGGCGAAAATGCATTACTTTTAATTGCAGGACCATATGACATATATCATACTTTGCTGAAGAAACTAAAGATTGTGTCTCAATAAAAGTGGGGTGGAATATGTTCAGGACACTCCAAACATTAAATAAAATGTGTGATGAAGATGTGAATTGCGTCATTGAATGCTCCAGAATACTTTAAACATAGGCCTACACACAGGCGAAAATGCAGTATTTTTAATTGCAGGACCATATGACACATATCACACTATGCTGATGAAACTAGAGATTGTGTCTCAATGAAAGGGGGGTGGAATATGTTCAGGACACTCCAAACATTAAATAAAATGTGTGATGAAGATGTGAATTGCGTCATTGAATGCTCCAGAATACTTTAAACATAGGCCTACACACAGGTGAATATGCAGTATTTTCAATTGCAGGACCACATGACACATATCACACTATGCTGATGAAACTAAAGATTGTGTCTCAATGAAAGGGGGGTGGAATATGTTCAGGACACTCCAAACATTAAATAAAATGTGTGATGAAGATGTGAATTGCGTCATTGAATGCTCCAGAATACTTTAAACATAGGCCTACACACAGGCGAAAATGCAGTATTTTCAATTGCAGGACCACATGACACATATCACACTATGCTGATGAAACTAAAGATTGTGTCTCAATGAAAGGGGGGTGGAATATGTTCAGGACACTCCAAACATTAAATAAAATGTGTGATGAAGATGTGAATTGCGTCATTGAATGCTCCAGAATACTTTAAACATAGGCCTACACACAGGCGAAAATGCAGTATTTTCAATTGCAGGACCACATGACACATATCACACTATGCTGATGAAACTAAAGATGGTGTCTCAATAAAAGTGTGGTGGAATATGTTCAGGACACTCCAAACATTAAATAAAATGTGTGAGGTAAATGTGAATTGCGTCCCTGAATGCTCCAGAATACTTTAAACATAGGCGATCAGACAGGCGAAAATGCACTATCTTTAATGGCAGGGCCATATGACACATATCACACTTTGCTGAAGAAACTAAAGATTGTGTCTCAATAAAAGTGGGGTGGAATATGTTCAGGACACTCCAAACATTAAATAAAATGTGTGAGGTAGATGTGAATTGCGTCCCTGAATGCTCCAGAATACTTTAAACATAGGCGATCAGATAGGCGAAAATGCACTATCTTTAATGGCAGGGCCATATGACACATATCACACTTTGCTGAAGAAACTAAAGATTGTGTCTCAATAAAAGTGGGGTGGAATATGTTCAGGACACTCCAAACATTAAATAAAATGTGTGAGGTAGATGTGAATTGCGTCATTGAATGCTCCAGAATACTTTAAACATAGGCCTACAAACAGGCGAAAATGCATTACTTTTAATTGCAGGACCATATGACATATATCATACTTTGCTGAAGAAACTAAAGATTGTGTCTCAATAAAAGTGGGGTGGAATATGTTCAGGACACTCCAAACATTAAATAAAATGTGTGAGGTAGATGTGAATTGCGTCCCTGAATGCTCCAGAATACTTTAAACATAGGTGATCAGATAGGCGAAAATGCACTATCTTTAATGGCAGGGCCATATGACACATATCACACTTTGCTGAAGAAACTAAAGATTGTGTCTCAATAAAAGTGGGGTGGAATATGTTCAGGACACTCCAAACATTAAATAAAATGTGTGAAGTAGTTGAGATTTACGTCCCTGAATGCTCCACAAAACTTTAACAAAGGCCTACACACAGGCGAAAATGCATTACTTTTAATTGCAGGACCATATGACACATATCACACTATGCTGATGAAACTAAAGATTGTGTCTCAATAAAAGAGGGGTGGAATATGTTCAGGACACTCCAAACATTAAATAAAATGTGTGAAGTAGTTGAGATTTACGTCCCTGAATGCTCCACAAAACTTTAACAAAGGCCTACACACAGGCGAAAGGGCATTATTTACAATGGTAGGGCCATACGACACGTTTCATACTTTGCTGATGAAACTAAAGATTGTGTCTCAATAAAAGGGGGGTGGAATATGTTCAGGACATTCCAAACATTAAATAAAATGTGTGAAGTAGTTGAGATTTACGTCCCTGAATGCTCCACAATAATTTAAACATAGGCCTACCCACAGGTGAAAATGCATTATCTTCAATGGCAGGGCCATGTGACACGTATCACACTTTGCTGATGAAACTAAAGATTGTGAGGAGAGAGGTGTGTAAAGATGTGGACAAGGGGAAAGGTGCTGTGAGAATCATGTTCTTTGATATATCCAGTGCCTTTAACACCATCCAGCCCCTCCGACTGAGAGTGACAAGCTGGTGCAGACGGGTGTGAACGTCCACCTGGTATCCTGGATCACTGACTACCTGACGGAGAGGCCACAGTTTATGAGACTGTGCTGTGCAGCACCGGCGCTCCGCAGGGGACTGTGCTCTCACCGCTCCTGTTAACCCTGTACACATCGGACTTCACCTTCAACACAGAGTCATGCCACATCCAGAAGTTCTCTGATGACTCTGCTGTTGTGGGATGTATCAGGGATGGACAGGAGGGTGAGTACAGGAGCCTGGTGGACAACTTTATGCAGTGGTGCAGGCACAACCACCTGCAGCTAAACACCGCTAAGACCAAGGAGATGGTGGTGGACTGTAGGAGGTCTCAGCCTCCTCTGCTACCAGTCTCCATCGAGGGGGTCAGTGTGGAGGTGGCTAACACCTACAAATACTTAGGAGTGTATCTGGACAATAAACTGGACTGGTCAGCCAACGCTGATGCAATCTACAAGAAGGGTCAGAGCCGGCTCTACTTCCTGTGGAGGTTAAGGTCCTTCAATGTCTGCAACAAACTCCTGCGCATGTTTTACCAGCCTGTTGTTGCCAGCGTCCTTATTATGCTGTGGTGTGCTAGGGTGGCAGCATAAAGAAGAGGGATGCAGGGCGACTGGACAGGCTGGTGAGGAAGGCGGTAGCTGTTGTTGGCACTGAACTGGACTGCCTCACACCAGTGTCGGAGAGAAGGACCCTGAGTAGGTTGCTGACCATCTTGGACAATGTCCACCAACCACTACACAGTACTCTCAACAGACAGAGGAGCATATTCAGTGGCAGACTCCTGTCGATGTCATGCTCATCGGACAGGCTGAGGAAGTCCTCAGGGCCATTCAGCTTTATAACGCCACGCATAAGGGGAGGAGGAGGGAATTTGTGTATAAGCTACTGGATGACCTAAACTTCCCTCGGGATTAATAAAGTATCCATCTATCTAAACTGTATGGCAGAGGGGAGCGTAATGTACTTAATGTTACACTTTTCAAGAACACTGAACGTAAAAAGTTTAGAGGGAAAAAAACAGTTCCTCACTTGCAATAGGATAGCACTGCAATTTATTCTCTCTAGTAAAAGAAAGTGTTACATCCAATTTTTCCATTTATTGGCCCTATGAAAGACCAAAAGGTCAAAGACGTAGTGTGAAGCTACTTAGAACAATTTGGAGATGTAATAGGGGTGATATACAACAGTTAGTGAAGAGTATAAATACTCAAAAAGAAAATAACACTAAGATTGATTTAACCACCACACATCAGGTATATAATCTGAGGCTGGTCAATAGAAGACATGGAACCACTATTAATCCATAATTTCCTCTTGAATTTCAACAGAGACTTCATAATAGGTATAATTAGGCATAATTTGACTACATTGGACCTATACTGAATCCAAAATAGGAGAATATAAAAAATAAAAGCCTACACTGTTAAAGTAAAACCTGTGCTTTCATGATGTAGTCCTGGTTATTAAAGGTTAGTTTTTTTCAATCTTATACATAGGCCTGCCTAGTCAATGTTATCTTTTAACCATTTTAAAGTAACTTCTAAACAGTACCAAATATGTATACTATATGCACTGCAATCCTGTTTTGCTCTTATAATGCAAGTGCACTGATCAAATACATTATTTTTAATATAGTTTTCAGCTACAAGTATCCTGTACGTGTAAAAGTAATTTAATATATCTCACCTTGTTTTAAAACAAGTTAATATAATGCACAGATAACACAATACTATTATAAACAATGATCTAGCAAGTAGTCAGACTCAGACTTTATATTAGGCTACAATAGCTTTCAAACACGCTTTCAACTATTTTCCCGATAATTACGACAAATGCAACAAAAACTCGTTCCATAAAAAAGGTTTTTATATAACCCAGTCGATTTACAGGGCTGTTTGTTGTAAAAACCTTTCATTTGGTACAAAAAACGTATTTTACTTCCTCGTTTACTTTTACTTCCTGGGGTTATTGTGGGTTATCGTTGCTGAAAGAACGGAACTCACCCAAGACTAGTTAGGTTTCCTCCGGTAGGAGGTAACCTATTGTTATTAGGTTTCCTCCGGTAGGAGGTAACCTATTGTTTCTGTACCTCCTATTGTTATCGTAGGTATTATTATTCTCCTGCCATGGGAGTTAATGGCAGCCCCTACAACCATATGGTAACTTTTTGTGAAATTTGGCACACTCATTAAGGACAGTCCCTTCTTCATTCTCACCAAGTTTCATGGCTCTCATTACACCACTCTAGCGCCACCAACAGGTCAAAGTTGGACTTTTGTAACACACACAACTTTTGAACCGTATGACCGATTTTCATAAATTAGGTACCATTGGATTCCCTGGATCAAGACGAATTAAACCCACCCCATGGCGTCAATTTCCGGTTATATAGATTTTCCGCTATTTCCGGTTTTATCAAAAACCTTTGAAAGCCTTCTCCTCCTACAATTTTTGGCAAATCTTCTTCAAAATCACCAGAGATGATCTTCAGACCTAGCTTCACAAAAGTTATGGAAAGAATTTTGATCCTCACAACCGTTTGTCCGGTACAGCCACTCAAATTCAGCTGAAAAGTCGCCAAACAGGGAGTGAAGTCATATCTTGGCAAATCTTTGTGAAATCAACACCAAACTTGATATGTCACTGGAAGACACTACAACATGTTCCCATGTGCAAAGGCAACTTCATATCTTAAACAATGATTGATATAAAGCAAATTGGATACATTGTTAACGCTAAAATAATGCTTTTCACATCAACAGGTCAAAAAGTGATGATTCAATCACAAGTTCATGTGAAGACACTTGAGAGTGTTAAAGGCACCCAGTGCAACTTTCGAGGCTTAAAAATAAACATTCAATTTCTAGTCTTTTTTACACGTAGTAAGTTTCAATAACTCCATACCATTACATACCGACATTCAAGCAGCAAAGATGAGACGTCGTTGTGTGGTGAGAACTGATAGAAAATCGATAACAACAACAATCGCCGCCATTTTCTTTATTTTTTGGTAACCTACAATAAACAAAGCAGGTTCCAGTCAATGGAAAAATGGCTTCTCCCCACCGGCGATTGTTGTTGTTTACGATTTTCTATCAGTTCTCACCACACAACGACGTCTCATCTTTGCTCCTTGAATGTCGATATGTAATGGTATGGAGTTATTGAAACTTACTACGTGCAAAAAAGACTAGAAATTGAATGTTTATTTTTCATTGAATGTTTACATAAAGTTGCACTGGGTGCCTTTAAGTACGCAAATCTGAAAATAACTTGACTGTAAGATGAAAAGTAGATTTTTGGTGAATATTTGAAATACGCATGGTTGAGTAAGAGCTAGGGTGATTCTCAAAGGAATGTGTGCCTTTGCGCCGCGTGGTTTAGACACAGTGACGACACATGGTACCCATAACAACGCTGGAAGGTGAACACTGAACAGACAACCAATTTGTCACTGAGTGAGGTAACGATTTTTTTGGGGAGTTTAGAAGATTGTCATTTACATTTGACCGTAAGTAATGGAAGCATGTCTACTACTGTTTAATTTGTATGTTAACCTCAATACAATTGTATTGTGTTTGTATTCTCGGTTGCTGTGTAAAGTTGAGGTGCTGAATTAATGTGTGTTCGTAAGCAATGGGCTATGTCTTTTAGCATAGCAAGGTATAAAACATTTTGACTTGTGGGACGGCGAGTGACGTTAATGTAATGTATGTGAATGTGCATGTACGGTTAGGTTATTTGTTCGTCATGTAGCTAATTGTGTTGTTTACATTTTTGATTTCCAAGTGTTTGTGACTGTTCTTGCAGCGCACTTGTTTTTGGTCGAAATGGTAGCCTGCTAGCAGAGATAGTTTGTACACACGTGGTGTGTAGTTACTGTATTGTGGACTTAGTATTGCATGTTTTTAACTTCGCGGTTCATGTCTTTCCTTCCAGTATGCTGGTGGTTAGTAAATAAATGGCGACTGTATTCTTTATGTGTTTTTGACACATGTGTACAGCACATACGTTTTTTGGCTCCCTTCGCAACATCCAAACTATCTTAAGCATCACTGTTGTCTCTATGTAGCTCTACCATACTCTCTTGAAGGAGCCGCGCCATTTTAAAATACGTTCTTGCAATGTGAATGTTCCCATTTCAATATGCTACTTAACGTTTTGTGCACGCATGTGCGTTTAACAGATCTTGTTTTGATGAGTGAGCATTTATCTGTTGATGCCCGAGTGTCACAAAGCCAGGCTATTCATATGAAACGTACGTTAATATGGCATTCAGTGTTTCCCCTAGGTTTACAGCTTAGGGGGGGGGGGAGGGGGGGGGAGGGGGACGGCAGCAGGGGCGCGATGCGCCGCGGCGGCGGACACAAACACTTAAATGAATTATGATGTTCATGTGTTTCTTTGAATGACAGCAGTCAATAAGTATAATTTTAAATGTTTTATGGTAAAGGTAACCTTAAATGACTTATTTTGTGATCTGGCGCTATATTTATAAAAAAAAAAATAAAAAATAAAAACAATTTTTTTTTACTTTACCTTCCAGGGGGGGCGGGCGGGGCCGTTGAGGGGGCGGGCCGCCACCCTAATATCATTGTAGGAAACACTGGCATTACTATAAACAATTGAAGCTATAATTTTTTTTTGACTTGTGTGAGACGGCGTATGAAATGAATGTACTGTATGATCAGGGTTTCCGCTACGTTCATTTCAGCGTGGCGGGCCGCCGCACCTTCGTCATTCCCCGCCACGCATCGGAAAAAATCGGAGCCCTGTTTTTTGGTGTGTTATTTGCCACATCAAAGGATTCGTCTGCCTTTCCCGCACTTGATCAGCGTTCCACGGCATCCACGGCTTACCACAGCCGGTTTACATACTCCCCCCGCCCCCTCTCGTTTCTGACACACTGGCCCTCAAACTAGAAACCGAACAACTGGATCAGAGGTACGTGACGTTGAATTAATTTTATTTTACATGTGAGAACAAGTTGTTGAACATTGTGCAGGGGTTACATCGTAGGCCTAATATGTTGTAGACGTAGACGGCTGGTTTCTCACATTGCGTCTATTTCGGGAGGCTAAATGTAAATAAGCTTCAGTAACGGTCATTTCTAAACGCACAGCTGTGTGTGGTCCCTCAATGAGCCCTGCACTTGTAGCGGATGACAACAGAGCAAAGTTTGTTAAAGGTAGCAAGTCCGAGGCCTGCGTGGTTTTAAAATAGGCGGACACCTTCGCAGAGCTCATAGATCTATTAGTTAGGCTAAGGACAAGCCGACCAACTTAGCGATTTCGTTCGTAATAAATACAAGAACAGTTAAACAAGTAGCCTAATAGCTAGTAATTCCCGCCGGAGTTTTCGAATCCAAAATGTCAACGCGTCCTCTTCAAAGATAATAATTCTAATGCATTTAGATCGTCTCACTCTGTCCTCTTTTTCAGATGAGTTTGCTGAAATACTTCACTAAAAAAAGGAAAGAGCCAGATGACGAAACGGAACAGGGTAGCCTACGATTCATTTCTCAAATTAACCTCGAGATATCCTGTGAATTCATAACCCCACTTGGACATGCGTTCGTGTGTGTGTGTGTGTTTTGCCTTTCAGCACCGCCTTCTCTTGTTTGACTTGTTGACCACTTTGCGGCACCCTGCTTAATGACGTAGTTGTAGCAAGCGCTGTACAGCATCATTAGGCTTCAGCAAGCAGGCTACTATGCGTGCAGTGTAAATATCCCCAAAATAAACACCTGCCCCTTTTGCTAAATCTTCTTATGATGACAGTATCAGTAGTCAGTAACAATAGTCATAGTAGTCACACAATGTATGTGAAGTAGGCTACTGTAAACAGTAATATTTTGTCATCATATTTCAACATGTAATGTTTTGAAATGAAATATAGGCAGGTAGTAGTAGTGGAGCTGGAGAATGCTGCCTAGAACCAAGAGAGTCAGATGTGAGGGAAGACAGTGAGAAGAGCCAGCCAACCAACAACAATAAAAAACCTGGCAAACACAGGGCTTCAGGTTGGGACCCAACATGGGTTGAAAAGCCTAGGTTTAAACCGTGGCTGTATAACACCGATCATGGCAAGTATTGTGTTGTATTTAGAAACAAAAGTACAGTTCTGTATTGAGCTGAAACTGGGCCCACAATTCGGTTAAAATGCAGGAAATTGCGTCTAAGAAATACAAAATTTTCTGGGGGGGGGCCCCCAGACCCCCCGCTGAGGTGCCACCGCACCTTACAGGAAATCCTGGGGGAAACCCTGATTTATTTGCGGTAGTTTTTACAGCGCATGTGTTTTTGGTCGAAGTGGTAGCTAGCAAGCACAGACAGTCTTTCGACATGCGGTTAGTAGTTACTGTTAGCACATGTATATGTGTGCTGCTTGTGCTGCTTGTGGAAAAGAAATGTAAGGAGGTGTTTAAGGCACAGCTGCTACACCTGGATGGAGACATCGATTCCCATAAGAACGATGCCTTCAGTAGCATCCAGGATGTTTTTGAGAAACTCCTGAATTGTAAGTATGCTTTAGTACATTATTGAGGACCCCACTTTGAGAACTACTAACAGCAGTGTTTTCTTGTTACTCGTTGGGATATTATAGGCTTCAACACTACCACTAAAGCCCTATGAAACGATATTAAATAACATAGTTTGTATACATCTTATGGGCATATAGGTGAACAAAAAATACATAATGGGCTTATTTTATAGCCTTATACTCTTACATTTAACAGGCTCCTCCGCATTACACACAACATTGATTATAATATGATTGGGAATTTGTAATGGATATAATGTATTAAATGTATGTATTGTATTTATTACATGTTATGATTATTTCACAGTACCAAAGCCAGTCTCCACCAGCATTGCACCTGCCCCCACCCTCCCTACTATCTCCACTCCCACCCTCATTACCCTCACCACTCCCACCCTAACCACCCTCCCCACTCCCACCCTACCTACCCTCCCCACCCTACCTACCCTCCCCACTCCCACCCCAACGACCCTACCTACCCTCCCCAACCCCACCCTACCTACCCTCCCCACTCCCACCCCACCCACCCTACCTACCCTACCCACTCCCACCCTACCTACCCTCCCCACCCTACCCACTCCCACCCCACCCAAACTACCTACCCTCCCCACTCCCACCCTACCTACTTTCAAACCCCGCCACTTTCCCCACCCACCCTACCTACCCTCCCCACTCCCACCCTACCTACCCTCACCCCACCCTCCCCACTCCCACCCTACCTACCCTCCCCACTAACACCCCACCCACCCTACCTACCCTCCCTACTCCCACCCTACCTACCCTCCCCACTCCCACCCTACCTACCCTCACCCCACCCGACCTCCCCACACCCACCCTACCTACCCTCCCCACTCCCACCCTACCCACCCTACCTACCCTCTGCCCACCCACCCTACCTACCCTCCCCACTCCCACCCCACCTACCCTACCCTAACACCACCCACCCCACCCACCCTACCTACCTTACCTCAACCAGCTCACCTCAACCTCCACCACCCTCACCCCGCCCACCTCTACAACTACAAGAATGGTAGGATATATATATATATAAACATACTTTTTAATTCCACATTTGTGGGAGATATATACAGGAGAAATTTAAATTCTTCTCTAAATATAATTTTTCTGTTTTTTTACAGAATACGGTCCTCCCTCCAGCACTTTCAATCAGTTTAATTAGCAGTTCTTTCAATCAGTTCGAATGATCAGTTCTTCCTATCAGTTATTGTTCATTTTTAGAAATCTATTCAAAACTTGAACTGATATTTATTATTTGTTTGTGAAAATCTCTACCAGTGGAGAGGTTTTATCGTTCATTTTTAGAAATCTATACAAAACTTGAACTGATATTTATTGTTTGTTTGTGAAAATCTCTACCAGTGGAGAGGTTTTATTCATTTTTAGAAAATCTATACAAAACTTGAACCGGCTAGTAACTGGCTAACAACTAGCTGTGTGCATATTTTGAGTATGTAATAATATATTGTTAATTTATTAAATGACATGTCTTCCTATAAATTGTATATCTTGTGTGTGTTTTTGAGGTGATATTTGTGATAATTGTGTTGTGTAACTGCTGTTTGTAATGACCACAATGAAATTGGGTGGAATATAGCTTATTATAACTTAAATCACTTCTACACATCTCAAGCATTGCAAAAACATATGATTTAGGCTAATTAAGATGATCTATCCTTATATAACACTCTTAAAAACTATGACACGAAGATCATCAAAATTTTGTTTTCATGGTTACTAATTGTGTTTTGAGTACTTCAAGCATGGCTCAATATGCTCTGTTGTCAATGCCACAGAGCGGGTGGGATCAAATGCTCTCCTTATCCAACGCCGAATCCGAATTGAACAAGCCACCTCAATGCTTCAGGAGCAGACAAGGCCAACCACCAACCATCCCATATCGCTGACAGAGCGGTCATATTCCATGACGATGATGAAACAATCACCCCCCCCCCCCACCCCACAAGAACAAAACACAAGAACAAAACACAAGAACACACGTTTACGAAAAGTATTTATCTCGAGACAAGGCATCGAAGAGCTCCACTTTGGCTGAAACAATTTCTGTGCTAAAATCAATTTTAATTTCAAGCACATGTACAAATTGTCTAATAAAGATTTTTCTTCACTGTATTGTAGTTTCTTTAAAGTGCATTGTTTTTAGTAGCACCTGGGTATTGACTGCAAACTTCATACAATACATTGGGTGCTGTATGTAGTGAAGAATGAAGCTGTGCAGAGATATGATATGATTTTTAATGCACACCAGCTGTTCAATCGCTCTGATTAAAATGTCTAGATGGGCCTGGATACAAAGATGTGAGTTGTGCTGAAAATTAACCCATTTTCACTGACCAGCATGGCGGCTGCCCACTGCTCCAGATGTGCCTCCAATATGTCTGAAGTTGACCCTGAAAGGGTCTGAAAATTCATGCATGAGTACCAGAAGCCGATAAATACAATCTCCTTGCAGACAGTAGTGAGAGGCTACTTCGACCTGGTTGGGTGATAACAATGTCATGACTCGATTTATAGCAGACAAACTATTGAACTTCATAATCCATAGTGAGTAACAACAAATACAATTTCCTTCTATCATACAATGACTCCATGCTTAATGTAGGCTACTTTGGGTGATGCCAATATTTAAATTGCTTTCTTTATGCCTAAGCCTAGGAATGCATGTTTGAAAATGAATGCGTACTGAAACAGTGAAAGTACATTCTATGTACTGTCCCCCCAGACAAGGCATGGATAGATATGGGACATGTCTCAGTGCATAGGCCTATTAAACTATAAGCAAATATGAACGTGGCCTATTCGTTACTCTTCAACCAAGCTAGTGCAGGGCGTTCCCTAGCAACCGGGGTCAGAATTACACGTTTTTCGATATTTCGACGAATTATGCTTCTTTTTATTCAATATTAATGTTGTGACTCATGTCACAACTTGCTTGAAGTATTTATGTGCATATTTTACACACTAAAAATCGCCTGTGCCAGTGTTTACAGCCCTAATCGTAATTTGTATATATTTTAAACAAAACCGCTTCATAGAACTACAAATACAGCGCCATTGTTGTAAGCACCTTTGAAATGAACGGTACACGTCGGTACACGTCATGGGAAATGTAGTCAATTTACAAAAATGGCTATATTGTCAAAAATGCATAATAGTTTTATATATAACATGAGGAACATGCTTAAATGACTAACATTTGCCACCTTCTTGAATATAAAGTCAAAACCTTGCGACATTGCTATTTTTTTTTAAATAAATGTTATGTTTCCATGTTTCCACATGAGGTACACCCAGTGGTCATTGTAAAAAAAAGCCAGGGGGGATGGTGGATCTGTGATCCTGCTAGGGGGTTCCGGGGGCATGCCCCCTCCGGGAGATTAAAATGGTGACTTATATTTTGATTATTGTTTAAGCACAAAGATAATTATTATATTCTATTACTGTAAAACAACATGCATGCTATGGATCAGTGACGTGCGGTGAGGTTCACAGCTGGTGAGGCACAGAAACCGGAAGTGATTACGTCATTCCGATCTCTAGTTGTTTAAAAAAAGAAAAATAGAAATGTATACATCATACATGTATATGCTTATGGTTTAAAAATTGTCATGTCACCAGAACTGAAAAAACATCATGTTTTATTGTCTAATACTATTACTTTTAAACGATTATTATTACAAGAAGTTATGCGGCTCAATAGTTAACTGACTTTTATGACAGCTAAACGTACAATCGGTGTGGTAATTGAACTTTTACACCGTGTCAAATAAGATATTAATCGTTACAAGGAAGCGTATGTAGCCCTCCCACCAATGATATGGCTCATTTCAATTTGTCTAGGGAAAATATAACCTTTTACATAACTCGGCAGTGATGGGCAGTAGCGTCACTACATTTGTCAGTAGCTTGGCAGTTACGTCGCTATTTACAAAACCAAGTAACTTTTCAGTAGCTAAGCTCTTTTATTGATCAAGTACCGCAGTAGCGTCCTCGAAAGCTAATTTATCCTGGACCTTTCTGATGTTCATTCATAACAGGCTTCCCTGCAGCCATTAAACACAAAAAATAAGCAGTACATCACTTTAGGCGAGACGAGTGAAAATATATAGATAGATATCGTCATTTCAAGTACACCAGACGCTGCTCATACATTTAAAATGAATTCTCCCCTAATTTTAAATGGGTAGTTTGCATGCAGATTCTAGGCAACCGGATAACTAGAATGCTGTTGATATTTAGATACAGCTGAAGATGATGAAAGTTAAAAAGTGAAAAGTCCGTGCGACGAGTGAAACTAAATATGTTTTCAGATGCCTTCTTTGTAATCCAAAGAAAAAGTTCCTGTCAACGTCAATGACATCCAACACAAACATACGAACACACGAATTTCATCCATTCAACCGTTTTTATCTGACTGACAGTTGTGTTGATCCCTAAAATTGAATTGACTTGGCATGCAGTTTGTTTAACTGAAAGTAGCTTCTAATGTATCAAACTACTTTTGACAGGTTTATGTAACTTAGCTTGCTACTTTTTTTTGAGTGTCTGTGTAGTGAAGCTGAATTTATTGTAGAGTAGCTGATAGCTTAGCTCACTACAAATATCAAGTAGCTTGCCCAACAATGCAACTCGGACACTTGAATTCGAAGTTGAGAAAAAAACACTTACATATTTATTTACACAACGTATTAACAAGCAAACAGGTAAACACCACAGACATAGCACACAATACCAAAATGTTCTACTGACCGGTATAATTTAAAGTTGGTGCACTCGCAAGCTCCTAATCCATTCACGGCTCCCTGCACCTAGCAGCCTTTAGCGAGGTTTGTGTTCCGCATGAATATGTCCCGTTGGAAAACATGAAACACTCCAATGCAATGTCAATACCTTCGGTCCCGTCGTTTGAATCAAACATTTTAGCTCCGCCATTGGTCTCCCATTATTAATCATTTCACGTTTGGACTGCAAGTCCAATTTTGAGAGCTGCTTCAGGTTAGCAATGCAATCTTCCATTTTCGCCGTCAAGGTCAAGTAGAAGTGTGTAGAAGAAGACAAGTCCAACGTAAGACTATATACCCGAGAATTGCGCTCTCGCTCGCCCCCTTTACTGAATCAGTGCTACTGCCTGCCTCAGTAAGCAATATTTTTCAATGCATTTTGAGCTCAACTCAAAGGTTCTGCGCTTGCGCACGCATGCGTAAAACCCAGTTTGGAGTGATTGCGCAATCCCTACTGAGGCACTGGTTCAGCTGTCCATAGACAGCAATGCATTTGCCTCAGTACACGGTGTAGCTGCCAAATGTGAGGACCTGCCTGATGTGAGTCCGCATGCGCAAACTTTGCGACACTATTGTAGTACAACGAGCCAGGTAATGCTGGTGTAGGCTACAGCATGAAGTGGAATGACAAGCGCATTTGTTTACGTTTGAAATCCACCAAGGTTTATGATGTTAAGCTTCATGTTTATTGAATTATTAGTTAAGCAGTGCATTCATTAGCCTACTAACAGTAATACAACACACTGAGCCTTATGCTGTAAACCGTTGACAAAATTATAAAACACTACGTTAAATAAACCTACATTATGCGTTAAGAGAAGCCAGATACGTTGATATTAAACCATGTATGAGAATGCACGTCTTGGATAGTTTGCTCCTGAGCATTCTGCCGTAAACCGTTTGTGTTTGCGCATGCGGACTCGCATCAGGCAGCGGCGGACTCACATCAGGCAGGGTCCTCACATTTGGCAGCTACACACGGTGTAGCTGCCAAATGTGAGGACCTGCCTGATGTGAGGCCGCATGCGCAAACTTTACTCACATCAGGCAGGGTCCTCACATTTGGCAGCTACACACGGCACGTCTACTGTCCCTGGGAACCGGAAATGCTCAAATTCAGCGATTTTGATAATAAAAATGCTCGAAATGATCGGAATCATGCAGAAATGACACTCGTAACACAGATAACTAGAGAAATATGAATATTTATTTTATAATACATAAATATATATGATTATTATAATTGAAAAAAAATATATTTTTTTAATTTTTTTTTTTTTTACTTTTCAAAATGACAGGTGAGGCTCTGCCTCCCCTGCCTCCTATGACTGCACGTCCCTGCTATGGATATATTACGTGTCAGATAGTCCTGACATTGATCTTGACCAAGGCACCTCAGCATTAGAGTTGGTCCCATGGCTACCACTTAGGGTAAATGCAGAGGACAAATTGGTGCAAGTGCAACTTCATACTCATGATACTTATAAATCTACTGGGAATTCATCCATTTAATGTTGAAACAAAACCTCACAAAACATTGTAAATGAACATGAATCCTCTCAAGTCAAGTCCATTTTAATTCAAGTGCAAGAACATGGATTAAACAAATGTATCATTTACAAAATCTGAAAATACTACATATAATATGATATCAGGGGATTTTCTAGAAAAAAAAATAGTATCAGGGAGCGACACGGCCCAGGCGGGGGATGGTGTGGAAGGGGGGTTACCCCTTCCACGGAGTGAAGCATTTTAAAAATTGAAGCTTAAATGGTACATTCTGAGGCTATCTTAGAGAGAAATTCCAGCTCTTGTGGTCATCCTTAAAAACAAGACATTATCAACTGTTGAGCAACGGTTTAACCTTTGATAGAAGTGTACAACTTTACTTTGTAAATGAACACATTTCAAAATATTGGCCAAACTTTTATTTACTAGGCCTTGGATTGTTCTTGCATACACAAAAAGATGTGTCTCTTGCAATTGTACACACTAACCAGGGTTATACCACTAGTTCAGTTCATAGTTTATAATAAAAAAAAAAATTCACAGCTCCAAAAAATTAACTTTTTTTTCAATATGTTGAGGGATATGATTTTTTAAAGTCTCTATCTGTCTGCAATACCGCTCTCTGCCTCTACGCAACTTCGGCGCTCTCACGCACGGGCATTGACAGTAGAATGAAATTAAATGAGATCAGACACAACACTGCAGGTATTACAGGTTCATCCTCATCAGACGGTTCACTCTCATCAGTTGCATTTGGCCTCTGAAAAAAGCTTTTAAGGCAAGTCTGCTTGGCCATGTTTGATCCTTCTCACTCAGCCGCTCCTTGTTTGTAACCAACGGTTTGCGCTTGATTTAAAAATGCAGCATATGGGTGTTGTTTAATAACTTTCAGACGGCAGAATAGCCTGTTCCATTAAAACATAATAAAGGCAGTGCACGTTTGCTTTATAGGCCTTAATATTAGGATTGTTGTTAAATTCAGATTGTGTTTGCGGGGCGGGATTTTAAAGAAATTCCAATCAGACAATTTGACCGTTACTATTGCTGACGCTAACTGACGTGACATATTTGCATACATAAAAAATGTAGAATGTTGAAAATTAAAAAGTGGCAATATTTCCACATTAATTGATCAAATAACAGGGGATGGGAAGGGGGGATGGCCGTTTCATAAGGGGGATGGTTTTGACCATTTTAATACCTAAGGGGGATGCCATCCCCCCCATCCCCCCTCAACTCGACTACTGGGTACACCAATGACAGAAACATTATTTATAACCCATATCTTTAACAATTAGCATACCAAATTTCAGACATATTTGACCTGTAGTTCTAGAATTTAGGCCTTCCGAAACCTGCTCTGTTTCCACCTATGGGTGGCGCTACTGAGCTAACCGGGGGGGTCCTGGGGCAATAGAAATTCCTCAGATGCTACTTTACATCAGGCTGAATAACATATGCTTATTTATTTCAGTCTATGCATATTTTCATTTTTCATCAACCGGGCATAATATGACTACAATTTGATGAGCATGACATGTAATCATCACGACCAGAAAATGTAAAGCAATATTTACAATTTAGGCAAAAAAATTTAGGCCTCGTGAACTTGTGTGCATCCAAAACTGTCTGAAAACTCAGCCGAATAGCTGTCTGGATGATACTTTGCAGGGTTGTCGCGTAGGTCAAAACTGACCAGCAGGGTGATGACATGCAAATCAGGTTTATTTCATATCAGAACACTTACATATATCAGATAAAAGTACAGTATGGATGTTTCAATGTGTCTGGTTTGATCCGTGAACTTGTGTGCATCCAAAACTGTCTGAAAACTCAGCCGAATAGCTGTCTGGATGATACTTTGCAGGGTTGTCGCGTAGGTCAAAACTGACCAGCAGGGTGATGACATGCAAATCAGGTTTATTTCATATTAGAACACTTACATATATCAGATAAAAGTACAGTATGGATGTTTCAATGTGTATGGTTTGATCCGTGAACTTGTGTGCGTCCAAAACTGTCTGAAAACTCAGCCTCAACTCAGGGTCTGCCAGATGTTACGGCCAGCTTGTTACCAGGCCGAAACAGAAAAGAGGGACACAGACAACAGGCTTCAAAGCAAATAATGATTTATTGAGTTACTTATTCATTCATTCATTCATTCATTCATTCATTCATTCATCGCAACCCTCTTCTTCTTCATCATCTGAAGAGTCTTCAGATACCGTGCTGTCCTGCAGAGGTACCTCCACTGCCACACTGCCACCCACGAAAGCAGGACTGTAAACCAGAAGAGCTTCAGTAATATTGGCCTCCAGCTCGAAGATCTTTCTTCTTACTCTATTTTGAAGTTCTGGTTTACCTGAAAAGAAAACATTTCACTATCATCATCACTGTTACATCATCAGGGTAATAGACTTGACTTCCCTTCCATGGACATCAACAACCGAACGCTGAAGGAAGAACGCACAGATCTCAGGTAGAGAGGTCAACAGATCCTCAGGGACACACACCATCAGAGCTTTGTTTTGTTCAAGTGGGTGTACACAGGCTACAACCTAACACCATAGGCCCGTGAGCTTCAGCTCGCAGAAGATCTGTCTGGACAGCAGAATCTTTTCTGCCACTATGAGGTTTGTGGCAATGTTTAAATTAACACTGTACTTTACATTTACATTTAGTAATTTAGCAGATGCTTTTATCCAAAGCGACATACCGGGAGAATAACATTCAAGCTACAGACTGTAATCTAGCTGTGCAAATGGCAACAAAATGAATACTTTTATGGCCTTTGTGGTTATGGTTCATGTTGTTGTTGTCATAATGTAGACATGTTTGCATAACTCAAGTTCTGCAGATATGTCAGCAGAGAATTAATGTGATTATGACTAATTGCTATCGGTAAAAGCCATCACACAAACTCATATTTATACAACATATTTATAAAGTGGTCTGTGAGTGTGTATTATTATGTACTTAGTTTCCTTTATACATGATGAAGTTGTCCTTTGTTCTCTTAGCACAATACTGTAGTTGGTCAAGCCTCATCCATAGACAACTTAGACAGAATGCTAAGAAAAAGTAATGTGGTGCAACCTCAAGACAGTAGTAAATACAAATACGTGTGTGTGTGGGGGGATCGAGTCCCTGATTTCTATGATTTAGGGAATATAGTCATGTGAGCAATCTGATAGTTGATGTGGGGGGATCATAGCTACTGAGGATAACAGTCCTTGTGTTCCACTACAGTTTAGTATGCGCTATGACTGCCATACCAACGGGTGGTGTCACAAAGGGTGGTGTCACTGCTCTGTCCCTTCGCTACAAATGGTGTCAGATGTGAGATGGCTTGCTGTGAGGTCATCGGAGCTTGCCCAATGTGTGAGCCGTATATGACACCCCCAGGATAGGTTGACCCTGGTGTGAGGGATGTAAGGAATTTTCGTGTTCAGTCAGCTGGAGGTATCGGAGTTAGGAGTCAGAGATCAAATCGGATAAGTATACAAGAGTTTAATGTAGAGACACATCAAAGTTCAACGATACAGGAGTAAAGTTGGAGAAGGCGCGTTCTGGGTAAAAACAGTTGGGCAGCTGCTTTCATAGTGCCCGAGCTGGTGACGTCTCGCAAACTCCTGTGTGACATCTAGGAACAAGCTGGACCTGGGTTGACACTGACTTCCCTGCCCTCACCCCATCAATATCGTCCCTCAAGCAGGCTATCAAAACCAACCTATTCAGATAAACCAACCCTGCATTACTGTCAAGTGTATTATAGCATTGACTCAGAATTGAATGTGCTGACATTTTAACAAGCAATGCATGCCCACTAATTTCGATTACACATTCTATGACAAGGTAATAAAAGAAATGTTGTGAATGATTTCCAGACATTCTTATCTTACCTGCCATAACTACTAGGACCAGTCTCTCACCGGTCAGTTGTACCTGTGCGAGTGGAATAAGTGCAACTTCTATGACAATCTTCCTAACATAACTGGGCTGATTCACTCATGCTAGTAATATTAGCAATTAAGCCATAGATATATAGTTAATCTTGTTCACTAGAGGATCAATTACTGACTGCTACCAACGCTATGCTGGGTTTAAATACATGCTAATGATACATGTCTTTAAACTTGTACAATCACTAGCTTAGCTAGCTTCGTTATAGCATGCTATCTTTTCTAACAAATTATAGATTATGAGGTGGAAGTTTAACAACTGTAACAACTCTAAACTTTCGGGGCTGTACAGCAGGCATTTACAGATACTATAGCATAGGTGGATGGTATTTTCAACAAAAATAATAATAACTCCCATGTAAACTATTTGTTGAATACTTACTTAAAAATGAATGGTAATCTGACAGCCACAATGCTCTTTCCGAGCCTTCAGAAGAAAATCTCGTGAGAAACGATATTTCACATCGCCCTGATTGGCTAAAATAATGCAAAAGGCTTACATTTTCAATTGCTTGCCCTGATTGGCTGAAATAATGTAAGACGCTTACATTCTCGGCCGTGATATTTTGTAGAGGGGTTACAATTCCACTAGGAGACCGGGTTGGTTTAAAGGACCCATCGTATGCCCATTTTACCACAAGTTGAAATGGTTCCTTGGGGTCTTTATGAAATGCCAGTAAAATATTTTGGTCAAAATACCACAAGAATAATTTAATACAGCACCCTTTTCACCCTGTCAAAAACAGCTCCCTACAGATTGACCTGTATTGAGTGCCTGTTCCTTTAAATGCTAATGAGCCAGCTCCCCCCTCCCCCCTCTCCCCTTCACTCCTCCCCCTCCTCCAAGACATTCGCTCGCTTTAGCCCTCCTTAGCCTTAGCCTGCACAGCCAACTACAATATGGCTACTGCAGAAGATAGAATCGAACAACCGTATCTGTTTGAGCCAGAGTCAGACCCAGAAGCAGAACATGAGGCTCCCGAACATATTCAAGAAGTTAGGGCTCAACAAAACGTTTCTGAATGGTGAGTAAACTTTGTAAACCTCCTTTTTTTGTTTGTTAATGGGCCACAGTCTCGTTCGCGGTGTTGGTAGCATAATGGTGCAAGTGAATCTAGTTACGTTAACCATGTGTGAATGTAGGAGTATGTAGCAAATACAGTGTGTTTATAAGTTCCTGTTTGTAAATGTTTATGTAAATGCAAGTAACGGGAACGCCATAAAGATATAATTGCTACATGAGTACGTTCTGTTGTGAACATTCACTCAACTTACCTCAGGACTCCGGAGTTGCATATAGTAGATGTATAATGGGCCCACCCACGTCCTCGCAGGTTAGAGAAAAGTACAGGCTCTCTCTCTAACGTTTTACTTGCATTAATTAGCGTTTAAATCGTTGTATTTGATGACTTATGTCTGTAATATGAACACAACGTTCAAATAAAGTTTACCTGCAAGGTTGTCACTTGATAATACTTTGTTTATACAGGTGTACTTAAATGCCTACAGAGCCTGAAAATGTATGCTGCAGGGAGATACCACAGGTAGAAGTATTTGTGAATTACATTGACATTGTAAATATGCAGTCATCATCTGTTTTATATTCCACGTCACTTACTCTCAATATTCAAGGTTACAAGAAGAATACTTCAGCTCGAGAACCCGACAGCATGCATGGTTGACCATCCAGGCCTTGGACCTGTGTGTTTGAATGTCTATTCTTTGCAGAATGCATAACATATATAGGGCAGATTATGGGCCTTTACGTGAAAGAGGAATAGAGCAGTAAGTTGTTTTTTTTGTATACATGAGCTATCAGTCATTTCTGCAATACAAATATGACCAAGGAAAAAAATACAATAAATTACCCTTCCCTCTGTATTACTTTGCTAACTACTCTTCTAACATGTGTCAATTTTTGACATGTGACTTATCAAACACTGAAGGCACACAAAACTGTGTATACACACTTTTATTGTCAGAAAGATTGCTAGAATGAATGCCATAGAGCTTTTTAAACATAGTTATTAAATGTAATGGCTGGTACATAGGTAATAAATACAAGGTATATTATAAATACAAAGGTATATTAAAAACATTGATTACAAAATTACACTTTGTGCTATCAATTGCCATACTGTTAAAGGCACAATATGCAACAATTATGCTTCAGGATTAGGGTTAGGATAAGCAGTTTAACCTTAAAATAACAGCTTAAAAAAAATTGGGGCGCTACAATGACTTTTAATATGGAGAATTGCGTCCGTGCCAATGGCATAGCAGGGTCGATAGGCATATAACTGCCTTCTGTAGTTTTGCCTGCCGATGCCCGCCGACCTGACTTTGATTACCTTCTGCCGATCTAGTAAGTAGCTTATTTGCCGTCTTGCTTAGTCTTGTGTTGCACATGATTGATGTTTAACTGTGTAAGGACAGTCGTTGAGTAATTAGTTTGTCATAATGTCTAAGTCAGCACATTTCAAGAGATTTCGTTAGTTTTAGCTCCTAGCATACCTTTAGCGAATAGCTATTAATCCTTAATGCACCTTTAAAAAAGGAACACTTTATATGTGTGTAACCTTTTATTCTCAAAACACAGTGTAACATTTGTTCAGACGTTACAGGTACAGAAGTTTTGTTAGCTGGTGTTGGGGCTATCTGGGCCGAAGAATCAGAGTGGTCCTGCCCTCTTGCGTTGTGCTCCAGATACGCAGAGTGTTCCCTGATGCACAGGGAAGGTATACGGGGTTCAGACATGCCCTTGATTGAACCTGGACACATAGCGGTCTATAACTTCCTGCTTGTCAGGTTTCTCAAACTGGGCAGAGAGAAACGCGGGTATTGGGATCTTCAGCAGCTCATTCACATATGGGGCCGGGTTCTGAAAAACCTTGTCAAAGATGAGGTCCAAGAGGTTATCCACGTACCCTATAATACAAAAAAACAATCCAAAACTTTTACATTGTTGCACATTTTTGTATATTATTTTATTTTATAATTATTTGGTAATTATATTCTATTTATTATGAAGACTATTTAAAAAGACAATGTTATGCTATTTATGTTTCACATACTGTTTGTACATTGTTTTTGTGGAATTTTTTGTGGTGCCAGTCACGGAAGGTTGGATCTGCTTTCACAGGCTTTGCAGTGCACTCGCCCTTCTTATATTTTGGGAAGTTCACTTTAAATAGCGGCTCACCAGCTGAACTTGTTGCTTGGGGACGCCCAGCATTTTCATTGAAATGCAGGGCTGCCAGGTAGAGAGCATGTGTGTATGGGTGTATAATAGTTAGTATAATACATAATAGGTATACATTTCTTAGAAAAGATTATTGTACTGTTACCTGCATAACATTCCAAGAAAAGGAAAGACTACGTTTTTTGGCGCAAAACGCAGAATGAGTCTGTGGAAAGCCTCCAACGACGAGGTCTGGTAGTGAGGGCTCAGCTTCCCCACATCTTTCAGGACCCTCCTGTTAGTCAACGCCTTCTCTAACTTGAAGAAGGCTGGTGTCCCTTTAAAAAAAAAAAACTATAGCTTCAAAGTGATTATGGCATTGGTTATTTGGTTTGTTTATACATGTATAGATAAACACAAGCCTTACATTTACAATGCAAATTGGGTGAACATACCTGCTTTCAACCATTTGCTTTTGTCACTTGAAATGCGTGGCTGATGCAAACACTGTGGGTAGAGAGGGTCATCATGGGAGTGGATGTCTTGGAGATGGTTCAGGATGGAGGTCCACTTAGCCTCTCTCTCTGGCCCTGAGTAGAGGTGCTTGCCTAAACAATAAGAGAGCAGTAATGTTATGCATGTTTTGGTAAATGCAGGTGAGTCTCTTAGCTGCTAATCACGTCGTTCATGAACAATTAAGTGCCCATTTAACATGTATGACCCCATCATTGTTGTGTGGAAGGTGTCACCAGCAGGATTAATTGCCTTCGTATTTGCAGGGGACTATTTACACCTCCCTCCGCCCCAGCACAAAGCATTTTCACAAGGGAATGTTGTGGATGAGAAAACCATTTCTCGTAAAGACACTATATACTTTGACACAAATTCCCCTTCATAGACATCCAAACGAACCATCTACTGTTAACCAAGATTAAATAGGCTAGCCTAACTGTTCACACAAAAATTCGTTGGCCACTTTAGCAATTGACCTATCGCTAAGCCCCGCCCCCCATTGTGACAGTTGCTAAATCGGACACTCTATCAGAGCTGACTAGAGTTTACAATGGCAGCTATCAGTGACAAAACTATATCCCAAGAGGCTCTAGACAACTTTTGGAGACAAAAGGACCTGATTTCGCCTAGAAGCCTTCAAAAGGGACTTAATTATGCAATAGAGGGATATGTATACAATTTAAAACTCGATATGGTGGATAACAAGCTTACATTTGAGGCGAGAATTTACAGAGCCCAATGCAAGAGGGAGAAGCCTCAACTCACGGTCATCGCGATTGCAGATAAATATATCCAATACCAGCATTGTTCATGCACCGCATGGGAAAGATACAATGATTTCACATTCAGTTAAGTTAACTAATCTGGAAGGCACCGAGATGTACACCTACGTTTATTAACTAGCAGGAACCTGCCCCTGACAGGACAGTGTCCTAACCATAGGCTATGGTCCTAACTGTCTAGCTTGTTAATGTAACCTTGTTAATTACCGGCATGCGTGTGTTTCGTTCACGTTGTCATGTTAATCCATTATTAAACCATTCGTTTGTTTCATAGAATGGCCGATTTTTAATAAACTGTCCCATAACTGACAAAGTTACGCTAGCGCAGCTATTGAATCCTTAACGTTAGCTAATTTGAACCAGAGATAACTTGCCTAAGCCTAGCATAACATCAGTGGTGAAAGTAAGCAGGTACTGTGAATAATGAGTAGGCCTATGCCTTTTATCATGTAGGCTTAGTTGATTGCTTTAGCAAAGGGAAATTCTAACAAGAGTATGGCAGAAAGCTAATGAACGTAGCGTTCACTTTGTGGTCTGTCACACAGCTTAATCCACTGGAGATATTTGGACTGGTCTTGTTTTCGTTTAGGATATGAGATACAATATACCCCATTGCCTATCTTCTCACGATAACTCGTATCAGTGTTGTATCTACCCCATGCACATCGTTTGGCCATTTATGTTGAAACTACATTACCACAATTACACACTTGTTTTTGTCCCGTTGTGGCTTGGGGAAAGGGATGAAATATACCCCATTCTGCAGCCTATCGGGATATCTACTGTCGGTGTTACATGTACCCCAAGCACATCGTTTGACCATGTTTTTTTTTTTTCATAAGCAACATCAATCGATCATTAAATTATTGTAACATGTCTCCTCCCTGTTGTTTTCAATGGAGTTATCGGAGCTGATGTCCGAGTCCAGTTCAGGCTGGAATGTCATTGGTTCATCTGCGTTCTAAGGGAGGCGCTTAGCGACAGGTCAATTGATGTGTCAGCTGGCTCCTACACACTACAAGATGCTAATGTCGCTAACTTGTACACGACGAACTACTAACGGCATACGGCACGCTACATACACCAGCTGGCTCAGAGGCAAGGTCTTATGGCCGGTTCACACTACACGATTGTCGGATATTCCTTCACGATTTAACATGTCACCCTATGCTAGCGCTTAGACCTATGGAAGCATAGTAGCTAGCTAGCCTCGCTGCTAAATTGATGCTAATAAGTGTAACGTTAGTAAGCTGATGAAGCAAAAGTAATGCTTGCCTCCAGACTCTTTTCCCCGCCGTTGTATATAAGGCCAGCCATTCGAAATAGGTTCTACACATACGTGAAATACATTCCCTATGTAATGGATACTTTTTACAAAAAGCCTCCACACATTGCCCACATTTCTAGCGAACTACTAAGCTATTTACACCAGCTGGCTACGAGGCAAGGTCTTACACGCTAATGTTACAAGTTATTGTTAGCGAAAACTACATACACATTTCCCCAAAAGCAACAATGGTAACATCTCTAACCTCCCCACATTAACGGTCAAAATAAGTACTTTTAGAGATACTTACAATTCCCGCGACTGAACTGCAACGAATAGATGGTACAGATCCCGCTTGCAATTTCAATCTTGTTGCCAGTCCAGCGTTATATTGGCCCAGATTCGTAAAACAGTCCAATTCAAAATGGCTTGCGCACACCAACAGACATTTGCCAATTCTTTCCGGCACATTACCATTGAATATGAATTCAATCCATTTCTCTCTTGTTTCTTCTGAGGCCGGGAGATTATGTACAGATCTGTGCTGAAATGTACAACCGACCACAGAGCATCTTGAGGGCGTAGTTGGCTTCATGCTGCTACTTCGCTATTCCAAGTGAATCCCAGAAATGGAGTGAAGTGAATTGAAAAATATCGTATCTTTAATGAGTGTAGGGGGGGCGGGGGGATGAGATGGGGGGACGGGCCAAAATCAGTATGACAGCCTAATGATAAGGAAGTTCATTGGCAGTCACTCAAGCATGACGTTTCTGACCTACGAGAACAATAACAGATCGCGGGATTTGTTTTTTACCGGAGTTTTTGGGTCGGTAGACATGCCAGATACTCAAATTAACGTGTAGAAGCACTATAAAGGTGGAATTTTCATAATATGGCCCCTTTAAACTTTAAAATAGTCTCACGCGGAAAAACCGTTTATGTCCACTGATGAAAATGGAGAGACGCCGGCAACGTTCGTGTCCGCTGCAGACATTAAAAGGCAAAACCTTGGCAAAAAAAGGAAAGCACACATAAATGAATGGAAGGACAGAGCCAGGAAAACTTTGAGTGATGCTGGGAAACCATACGTGAACCGAAGAGGAGTCCTGAAACGAGGGAAAAGTCCACCGAAAGAGGTGAGTGGAAGAACCGTTTATGTACAAAGTATCTACTTAACGTTAGCGGTTACAGTCAGAGGGGCGTGTAGGCTACTGAACGTCTACTAATGTTCATACAGCTCAGTCTATTTAACGGATCAAGTCATGAATGGGTCAAAAGCTGAGAAACTGAGGATTCAGTGGATGTTTAAAGCATGTATCTACTTCTTATAATCACGGAGAAATGAATCGAAACGTATTAGGTGTGTTTGATGTCTCCGAACGCCAGCCCAGCTGTGTCACGTAGGCTAGCATAGTAGTGACTTTGTTTCTGTTAAGGGCAAGGTGTGCAAGGAGACGTGTTCCAGACTGTGTTCAAGTCTAACAGAGCAAAGAAAGCTTCAGCTCTTTACAGAGTTTTATGCTGTCTCTTAGGAGAGGGCTATCATTCTTTCTGGTTTGGAGCAGGTAAGCGAACTACACGATGCAACACAAATAGGTCCATGAAATAACAAACGTGTTACATAAAAGAGAAGCAACCGGCCCTTAAGACTTAGGCCGAATCTCGATTCTTCCCCTTGCCCCTTTTGCTTTGTCTTGTCTTTGTCTTAACCCTAGCACTTGCAAGTTTAAGGGCCAAGGGCTGAGATCCTTCCCCTATGAAATGAGACGCCACTCGGTTTCGGGTACGTCATGCGTGACTGTATGAGCTATGAAACTAGCGATTTAAAAAAAGTCTAATGAAGAACATGGTTGCAAATATATATGTATACAACTGTGTAGAGCACGAAACAAGACTGTCGTCATTTTTAAATTAATTATAAGCCAAAAATACTTACATGTAGTGTATGTAGCATGATAGCTGGCAGGCTACCATATAAGCCAATGGAGTGGTGGTATACGCGCTAATTGTATCCTAAAACTACCGTTTGAAAGCTTCAGTTAAGACCTACAATACTATGCATCGTTCGAGTAGCACATTTCAGATCAAACCGAGTCATTATAAACATATAAAAAGTTGTGTAGATAGCTTTATTCATGTAAAATATTCCTCGCTTCAAGCAGCCGTGTTTTTTTTGAAAATTCCAGAGCTGGTTTCGTGGTGTGCTCTGGGATAGCCCTTGGAGGAGCAAGGTAGCTCTCCGATCATCTCAAAAACAAGGGCCATACACCCCTTAATCTTACCACTTAATCTTGATCAAAGCAAGCTATCTGGCTACAACTTAAATACATTTACACATTTTTACATTTACATTAAGTCATTTAGCAGACGCTTTTGTCCAAAGCGACGTACAAAGGAGATGCTACAAGCAATAGAGCCTAGTGTAACAATAAATACTATTTCACACAAGAATCAACATGCAGAATTGTAACAAGTTAAGTAGCCTAATAGCTGAATAACGTTATGACAATCAAGGTAGAAACAGAGCACTGTCTTTAATAGCATCTAAGACAAGTGTAGTTAGCTAGCTATCCAAAAATAGTTTCTGACTAGGTTTATGAGTTGAATTCCGCTAGGTTGGTAACGTTAAGCATGAAAGATTAGGCTTTACGTTATAGATATGATACAGCTATCAGGTAGTTGCACCCATAGACATACAGGTTGCACCACTTCAGAAACTGTACGCCAAAGACACATTGGTAGGGCGGCCAGTTGCTAACGTGATGATGGACCAGAGGAGTTGAGTTTATTCTCGACATTTCGACTTTATTCTCGACATCGAACGCATTTAAGAAATAAGAAGACACTTTTAAACACGCAATTTGAAGAATAAATACATTATTTTCGGTACCCCCCAAAGTTTCATTTTAATGCCATTTGGGGGGTATCAAGTCTCAATCGGGACCGTCAGACCCCCTACCCCCCCCCGGTACCCCCCGTAATTCGAACACTGCTTTTAGGGTCTCTCAAGAGTCAACCCTGAAGCAGCAGAACTTAGTGCAGGTTTTTAAGGGCCCTGTGACCTCTGGGCTGTTGGGCTTGTGACCTACAGACCCGTGCGATAATCTAGGCCTGGAGAGTGGAGCAGGGGAAGGTGTGTGAATATGGGGGTGGACTTTAAAGGTAGCGCCGGCCATTTTGATTTATCACGTGACCGTGGTGCGCACTATTTTTCCGCCATGCCGAAAGTACTACAGGGGATGTTGTACGGAAGGCCGTGTAGCCCCAGTCGAATAAACATCGAAAAGGACTTTGGCCCTGTGCAGAACAAAGCAATCATATAAATACAAAGTAAAAGTGGTCGAAAAGGGAAATTTTCACGCCTTCGCTCCTGCAAAGTCGTTCAAACTTCTTGTGTCACTTCCTGGGCAAGGGTTTAAAATAGTGTGAGCCAATAGGAATCTGTAGCTGAAAGTTCCAGCCAATCGTGATATTTTGTTTGGGGGAGGAAGTTTGTTTCAGCCTATCATATTCAACGAGAACCATTTCTTTAGGTTGTGACGTCCCACTTTTCCAACCCTTTGTAACCCAATAACCCAATTTTTTCTGCAAGGCTTCTCCGAACTGTCCCTTTACTAGTTACGGTAAGTTATTAACGTACTGAAGAATACAATATTGAAAAAGTGGGTCTGGGTTGTTTGCAACCAAGTCTGCATTTCAGTTAATTTGGAACTGCATGTATTTTACCTAACAGTAGCTAACTGTTAGCGATAGCTGTAGCTAAAACAGGCTAGTGTAATGTGGCCATGAAAGCCTTGCCCGCAAGATTCGATTAGCAAGCTAACTTTGCGATCTTAATATCCTAAATGTAAGGGTGAACCAATTCAGCTGATATTCATCAGTTAAAGTACGTACACAGATTATTTACGGCTTTTCTGCAGTCAAGAAAATCTAAGCCAGCTGCCTATCGATAACTTCCTTCATTGTGTGTCTAGTTACCTACTGTTAGCCAGCTGTTACATTGTCAGCAGATGAATCAAGAGCTCTTTGTCATAAACACGATTTATCTTTTACGTGATGGACATTTATGGAAAATCCACAATAGGGTTGGTTAACTCATCAAGCATTCATGTGAACTGTTAGCGGTAATTTGGATAGCTAAGCACAACAACAAAGATGTCCAATTCGGTCGTGATTTATTTGTCTGCGTCACTGGCTCAAGTTTAATACAACGAGGCTTATTTTCTTTTAAACTCGATCTCAAACATTTAACGCTACGTCTTATTCAAAAGATGCAAGGCAACAGACAAGGACCCCGTCCGGATCAGCAGAACCATGGACCTCCACAGAGAAGGCCTAATCATATGGACCAACAGAGGAGACCAGGTGGCGACAGTAACGGACAGCATTTGGAGAATAGTGAGCCGCCAAGCGCAAGTACGTGGCATCTAAGTAAACTTGAATACGTTAATAAATATCTTAATTACATATCTGTACATAGTCTCTGATTTGGAGCGTGTTAATGTGGAGCTTTCATGTGCTCTCGATTGTAGATGCTGGCATTACCATCGACCTTCAGAACTTTCGCAAGCCGGGAGAGAAGACCTTCACCCAGCGCAGCAGGTTGTTCGTGGGCAATCTCCCAACAGGCGTCACAGAGCAGGAGGTGGAGAAGCTCTTCTCAAAATATGGCAAAGCCTCTGAAATCTTCATCAACAAGGACAGAGGATTTGGATTCATCCGGCTGGTGAGTCTCTCTTTTTGTCTATCTTTCTCTCCCAGACCTGTCTCCGGTTATAGACTAAGTAAAGCTCAGGTATAGCCCGGGTATAAGCCGTCAGGTTTGTTGACAAGGCATTTTGTAATCCCTCGTTCCCATTCTGCAGGAAACCAAAACAATGGCAGACATCGCCAAAGCAGAGCTCGATGACACCGTGTTCCGTGGGCGTCAGATCCGTGTGCGGTTCGCCACGCACGGCGCAGCACTGACCGTGAAGAACCTGCCACAATTTGTCTCCAACGAGCTGTTGGAGGAAGCCTTCTCCATGTTTGGCCAGATCGAGCGTGCCATTGTGATTGTGGACGACCGTGGGCGCCCAACAGGGAAGGGAATTGTGGAGTTTACCTCGAAGCCTGCAGCCCGTAAAGCACTGGACCGCTGCTCAGATGGAGCTTTCCTGCTTACCACGTAAGTGTGCAGAATGAAGCGCTACTAATGGGATGGAATAAATAGCAACACTCACACCTTTGATTAAAGCACCTGATTGGAAATCCAAGGCACTGGCATGGGAGATTTTTTTTTAAACAGGGCTGCAAGAAGTGGGTCGAAGGATGTAGATCGTGAAATGTCTATCTAAGTAAAGATTCCCACCCTATCTTCTCAGAATGCCTGCTGATGTGGTTGTTATTTGGTGGGCATTAATATGTCGAAATTATGTTCTTGTAGCACGGCTCATAAAACCGAGTGCTATCAAAACCAAAGTCTAGAATTCATTCCCAGGGATTTAACTCATTGATTAAAGGGTTTCTATATTTGTACTGTAAATGGCTTTAGATAAAGACATCTGTTAAATGAACAAAAACCCTTGTCAGGTGGCCAGATAGCAGAGACACTGATCATGTCCTTTTCCTATGCTGTATGCCAAATGTTTTTGTTTCTGCGAAGCACATATAAAGGTGAATGTTGATGTTTGTTCTAAAACAGATTTCCCCGTCCAATTACTGTGGAACCGATGGAACAGTTAGATGATGATGAGGGTCTGCCAGAGAAACTTGTCAACAAAAATCAACAATGCCACAAGTATGTAACTAAAAGTCACTACTGTCCTGGTTGCTTAAATGCCTTTTGGTATGTGTGGCAGTGTGTACAATTCTAACAAATATTTGTATCCATTTTCCTATATTTCAAGACAGTTTCTTCTGATATTTTTTCATTGTGGTTTGAAAATGAATGCTTAATGTTTCTACCTAAAGTGCAGTTTTATGAAGCATGTGCATATTTGGTGCATTTACAGATTTGAGTAAAGTACTGTAAACAAACCACGTAGATGATTCATTTCGATAATGGCCCCGGGAGTGGCTTTTGTTAGTGTTTGTAAATGCATGCTCCTTAGAGAACTGTTATTAGTCCCAGGGTTTTTCCTAATCTGAGCCTCCATCATTAGTGTCCGCGAATGCATGTTCCTTGGAGAACCGTTATTAGTACCAGGGTCTTTCCTAATCTAAGTCTCCATCATGGCTGTGTTCCATCAGAGAGCGTGATCAGCCGCCACGCTTCGCCCAACCGGGCTCCTTTGAGTATGAGTATGCCATGCGCTGGAAGGCCCTGCTGGAGATGGAGAAGCAGCAGATGGAGCAGGTGGACCGCAACATCAAAGAGGCCCAGGAGAAGCTGGAGGCTGAGATGGAGGCCGCACAGCACGAGCACCAGGTCATGATGATGAGGCAGGGTGAGTCAGCAAGCCTTTGTCAAGCCAGGGAAGAGGCTCCCTGTTTACCCCTATTTAGATTCTTCAATTCAACTTGATTTATTTATTGCCATAACAATACAATTGTCTCAAGGCGCTTTACAGAGCCTGGACCCCCTTTAGTGCAAGCACAATGGCAGCAGGGGCAAGGAAAAATTCCCTGTTAGTCAAGTAGGAACCTTAGGCAGAACCACGGCACATAAGGGGGGACCCATCTGCTTAAGGTCGGTCGGGTGGAGATAGGAAGGGGGGAAGAGTTGAGTGGCAGAAGGGGAAAGAAAACAACAAGTGTTGTACACAGCATGCATTTAGTAGATTGTTGCCATAATTACATTTCGGGCAAACAAAGCAAAATGATGTTACTGTTAGTAAATGAAATGTCTGTTTCCAGCTTTTGTGTTGATATTGCATTTGTTGGGCAGGTCGCTGCTATAAATGTCATTGGCATAATGGCAGACACCTGTTAAGGGGTCTAATTAAGTCTCTCTTTCAATATGCATGTCTGAATGATGATCGTCTCCGATGGCACTTATCAATCATAATTCTTCAGTGTGAATTCCTATGTTTGTAAACAAACAAGACATAGCAATACCTCAGTGCAGAAAGAGGACAGTAAGCCAATGTCATGTTAGCTACATACAGTACTCACAAGTGACCGCAATGATGAGAACACAAATACATGAAATACATGCAACAGTTCGATCCGGTTTGAACAATTCATCAATGTCTGAATGGACAAGAGGCAATCCATGAGTCAGGGTATCCTGGAGGAACCTCACTCGGCCTCCTCTGAAACAATAACCGGGGAGATTCATATTTTATCCCCAGCGTCTGACCTGATCTGACTGTTTTATTTGTTGGTTTGTTCCATCAGACCTCATGCGCCGGCAGGAGGAGCTGCGGCGCATGGAGGAGATTCACAACCAGGAGGTGCAGAAGCGGAAGCAGCAGGAGCTGCGTATTGAGGAGGAGCAGCGCCGGCGGGAGGAGGACATGCGCCGCCATAATGAGGAGATCATGAGGAGGCAGCAGGAGGCTGGCTTCAAGGGAGGAAACTTTGGAAACCCAGAGAATGTCAGTGTTTGTGTGTCTGTGTTCATGTCATTTCTGTGCTGTAAAGCACTTTGTGCTACATTGATTTGCATGAAAGGTGCTATAAAAAAAAATATTATTATTATATTATTATCTCTAATATTTACATACACACCACTGACTTCAGTTATGTCTGGCGAATATCTGGAATTCCAAGTGTGACTGATATCTGTGTGTGTCTGTAGATCCTGCAAATCTTTATGATCGCTTTCCCTCTCTCTCAACTGTATTTTTAGACTTGGGATTTGGTTGGGTTAGTGAGTGAATATTTTGTATGTTTGTATACAGTGATCACTTAAGTGAATTAGCATGTACAGACTGAATAACAATGCACTTTACATTAATGAATGCGTGGCTATTCAAGGGGTGTTGCTAGTTAGCCAACACCACCATGTTGCCACTGCATTGTGCGCGGCATACAACAGATGTTCTGTACTACTTTGTGGACAGGCTGTGGAAAGCTAATGCTACCATCCACAGATCATGCTGTAATAGTCTTTTTACCCAGTGGGTGGGAGAGCTGATTAGATAACACCAATATGGTGACAGTCTGCTTGTCAGACAATGCTTGGGGACAGAACATCAGGCATGTATGGTACTGTGTGTGCTGGTGAATTAGGTCCAGGTCAGCCTATAGCATTAAAAGGCACAGAATGGTCGTTCGCAAAGCTATCAGCCACTATGATTGCTAACTGTCAAGACTTCAACATACTAGAGACTTTTGTTGCCTGAGTATGAGGTGGCTTAATTCAAGTTCAAGGAAGATACATGTTTCCTGTAATCTGTGGTAAGTGTTGACTGTGAGTAATTACTAAAAGTGTTTTATTTCTTCTATCCTGCAGAGGGAGCAGGACATGAGGATGATGCCAGGTGAGATGAACACATCTTTCTTTTTTCTTTTATCTCAGTATTAGTGATGTCAGTTTAACGCGTTATTAACGGCGTTAACGCAAGCCCATTTTAACACCGTTAATTTTTTTACCGCGCGATTAACGCGTTGTTAAAAAAAAAAAAAAACGTTTTTATTAATGTTCTTTTTGCTCTCCCATACTCTTTAAATGGCTAACGTTACGTTTGAGTGAATGGTGAGCGCGATACGGCGAAATGGATGATAAAAAGCTTCTGAATAGAAAGTTTACCTTTAAAAGTTGTGTTGTGCAAAAAAAGCGAGCTTCACTGTTGTATGAAAATGTCAACAGGCAGCTGGCTGAAAGCACAGAAGTAGTAGGCTTACCTTTTATTGGTAACCTTACTGTTACGGTTCATTGTTTTTGAAATAAGAGGCCTTACTTCTATGTTCACAGCAAACTTGAAAAAAAGAAAATATTAAGCCATGGTTTAACTGCACTATAGGCTGAGTCCTTGTTTATCTGAAATGTGCATTTTATAATTTTATTTTGTACGGCCCTGTTTGGCAATGTTGTTTTTCAATAAAATAAAACATTGCATAAAGCAAGCCAATCCACTTTTCCATGTTGATAAGAGCATTAAAAAAATAAAAATATTGAAGGGACATTTAGAATAGATAAAAATGTGCAATTAATAAATTTGCGATTAATCGCGATTAATTTTGAGTTAACTATGACAAAAATGCGATTAATCGCGATTAAACATTTGAATCGTTTGACAGCACTACTCTGTATATAATATATAGATATTTGAGCTCCACAGCCAATCGAATTGTTCATTTACAAGTTTCCAATAATTGGTTCAAAGTGTAAATCTACTACCTACTAGGTAGCCTGGCCGTTACCAGACTGTGACTCCATTTCATTCCGTCAGTCAGTCTGGGCCAACCCAATGCATTTTGGTTTCCGAGATGGGCGGGTGCTTATCTTGAGGTTTAAAATCATTGGAGTTCCCTTAACCAATCAGCAACGTTTAGTAAGCATTCGGTAGATTAAACTCTTCCCAAAGCCAGTTGGGAGAAGAGCTACGACGTCCTTTCCAATCATAAAACTTACAAGAAAATACTCTTGTTCTCCTTTTAATTTTCTGATGTTCTCCAGAGTTGAGACAACTTCTCCGATAGCTTTTCGTGTCTCTTCCTCCGTAGCCATTTTTGCTATACTGTTAAACTACAAACTCGGCTGGACTACATGCAACTCGACAAGGCGAGTTTTGCGCCACAGCTCTGAACTGTTCGCTGATTGGTCCGGCAAAATTTTGAGTTCTGGAAACGATTGTCAATGGGGCTGGGCCAGACTGAGTATGAGCTTGAAATCAATTCAGGCGGAAATACGTAGGCTGGTGTCACCAGGCTACCTACTAGGGCTGGGCGATAAAACGATACAAATAATTATCGAAGTAATGACTTCCCTCGATAAAGCTATCGTAACATTAATTCATTTTCAATAATATCGAGAATGTCGATAGAGAATAATTACAGGGTTCCCGCGGGGTCTTAAAAAGTCATAAAAGCATTGAATTTATGAATTTGGAAATAATACCTTAAAAAGACTTGAAAAGTCTTGAATTTTGATATCAAAGTCTTAAAAAATTCTGCAGTATAATTTCTCCGTATCGCATTCTCCTCAAAAGTTCCATTTGTCAACCACTATTATTTTGATTAAATAACGTAGCCTAAAAAAGTGGCGGAACTCATAATTGAGAGCGCAACGCTTCCCGGGTAGCAACCTTTTCTATGTCAATGGTCCCAACACGTCACTTGGCTATAGCAGTGCTACACAGGCACAGACCACAAGCAACAAGCCAAGCAGAAGTGCGAAAAATCAAAGAAAGAACACAAGAAAGTTTCACTAACGACGTTATGTTATTTTCTAACTTTTTTACGTTAGCTTGCTACCCATTTTATGCTGGGGTTATGGGGAAGTGTAAGTTTAATGAAGCGTGGAAGGATAAGCAAGCATTTTGCCACTGGTTGAGATAACCAGCCAGCTGCTAGCACTAGTGCAGCTCTTCCAGTTACAACCGCTAAGGTGGATCTGAGCACATCTTTTGGGTCCACACCAACTATGAAAGCAGAGGTGTTGTGGACCCTTAAAACCATCGCCAAACACCAGTCCTACAATGGAAATCCAAGTAATCTGCAAACACAAGCTGTCATTCAGGTGAAGGCATTTTCAAAAAACGTTTTAAAACTTTTTAATATGACATTAAACGTTGGTACGCTGCAAGGTCGTTTGGCTATGTAAGGTAGGCTATCCTGCTAATGTCAGACAGTTCTCTGACAGACGCGTCGCAAATCACATTAACCATTTTTGCTGGTTAGTGGTTACAATAACGGTGTTGACGGATAGTACAGTGTCTATTTCTCGGTCACTTTGGAAAAATCTAAGCGCTAAAACGTCGAAAAATGTACATAAGACACGTCGTCAGCGGAGTTTGGTTGCTAATAAGTTACAGATGCAGTATCTTAAATAACCACTAAATTGGCAGCTTGCAGATTGATGACGGCACCCTGAGGGGTTTCTAACTTTTCCCATTATAGTTTTATGAGTTAAATCGCAGAGACTATAACATCAGATAGATCACTACCTATAATTTGATGCGAATTTAGCTCTTCTATTTAGCAACCAGAAAACACAACTTTAGCTGCACATTTAAGTTTAATTTCTCAAAATTAGCTCACCAATAAAAAGCAGTCTTTGGCTTGTGTGGTTTTAAATTCACATTAAAAAATCCAGGTTCCAAACATTTTCGAAGCAATTTGACCTTGAATGTGAGGTAATTGATAGAGTTATCATCTGCCCCGTCTTTTGATGCAATCCTTTTAACTCTGGCATTGGTCGCTGTATTCATCACTTCACTGGATTGGAAGTCAACTTTCCAGGCTCTCGCACGCCCCCTTCAGTGATGCAGAGGTTACGTTTGCCTCCCCTATCTGCTTTTTCACTGAGGTTTTATGACGGATCAGCAAGACTAAATAGCTTCTACACATACATTATATATTCTATGGATACAAACGACGTAAAATAATAGTGTCTACAAAATTTCAGTGATGGTTGGGTTGGCCTGTGCCCGTGCAACATTTAACACATGAATGTTTATGATTAAACTGTTACCAGGGCCCTGTTCGGCGTACAACTGAAGCTAAGATAATTAATTTAGCTCGCAACTGGAGATTAACTAGCTCGCTAAATGAGAACAGGCCAAGCCGGTCTGGCGACGGGCGCTAATTTATTTTAATTTCAAGTTAATTTATCTCGTCAGCTAAATTGCGCGTGCACGTCCTGCTTTAAAAGGCATGAAAGGTCGATAACCAAAACCAGGATTTTTTGAACGGCATTATAGTCTAAACTCAAAGAAAAAGACTCATTGTTTTCTCCGCTAAGGCGGGATATGACCATGAACGCGTTATGAAGAATTCAAGACCATAATCATGTCAAAATTCATCACTGTCGCGAGTGCAACAGCATTAAAGAAACTGTCCATAGGCTGTCTAATTAGTGATATCTTTTCTTGACCCTAACATGTGACTGGTACAGCGGGCAGAGCGTAGGGCTTGCATGCAGTAAAACGCCGGTTCGATTCCCTTCACCTTCGTAAGAATTGTAGTTTTAAATCGCTTTGAATAAAACCGTCTGCTAAATGACTAAATGAAAATGTATTAATAAGAAATTCAATAAATTGAAGCAATCCAAATAAATTGTGTTTCTTTCTCTCTTCTTATCATGCACCCACCTTACCATCCACCTCCACCATCCACCATTCACTACCGCACAAACACTAGACACGTTTGCAAAACTAAACGTTTGCAATGATGTAAGTTAAAGTAGGTAAAACATCTTTAGCCAATATCTATTTGGGTTATGTGCTCAAATTTCCTGGGATCAAAGAAAACGTTAGTATTCATGTGCAAACTAAAAATCACGTCTCAGGCTGCATTATGAAAGTTATTTCGGGTTTATCAACTATACCAATGTCTCAACTCTACTTTAGGCTACCACTGTCGGTGGTGCAATAAATGACTCGAGAAGGTCTTCTAAATTAATTATTCCTTGTCGGGTGGATCGGTAGCGCTCATACAAGAACTCATCATGATGGAAAAATGGATCTTCTTGGCGATCGCAAAGAACTCTTCCTACGCTAATCAAACTATGACTCCTTGTCAATGGGATCCCTCCTTTTGGCGTGGGTGTGGCAAGTTTAGCCAGCTAAACTTTGCTTAGCCTGCCCTGGAGCAGGCTAGGGCTAAGCGATTAATTACCATGGAAATTGAGCAAAAGTTGCTTCGGCGAATCCGCTAAAGCGGTGTTGTCTTTTTTTAGCCTGGAGTTTAGCTCGCTAAACCGCTTAGCGAGTGTCGGCGAATAGTACCCAGAGCACAAAATAGTTTACAACAGCACAACGTTCTTCATAGATCTAGCCTCATCATTTTGCTGTCAAAGTTCACCAGATTGATGCATTGCACTTCAAAATGTGAAACATTTTCTAATACTGTATATTAAATATACTCCCCGTGGATCATGCCCCAGACCCTCCTACAGTTGAGTTGAGTTCATTGTTCATTGTTGAGTTCATTGTTTATTATTTATACTCCCCATAACCCCAGCATAAAATTGGTAGCTAGCTAACTTAAAAAAGATAGAAAATAACATAACGGCGTTAGTCAAACTTTTTGTGGTTGATTTTTCACGCCTCTGTTTGGCTTGTTGTCTGTGGTCTGTGCTGTGGTGTTGTAGCGTAAGTGCAGTCCACATTTTCACATTCGTGTTTTTCACAAAATGTTTTGTCTTTGCCGGTAGGTCTGTGAACTAGGCCGTGAAATAGGCATTAAGTTTTTATTTAAATGGTCTTAAAAAGGTCTTAAAAAGTCTTGAATTTGACTTGGAGAAACCTGTAGGAACCCTGTAATTAGGAACAGCAGTCCATTTAATTTCTGTGATGCAGCAGGAAGTTGCGGAGAAATGGTATCAGGGTGGCCGCGGGGCAATAAAAAGTCTTAAATCGTTGCGTTGTCTATGGTTAGGTCAAAGCGTAAACTACTGCGCAGCTAAAGCGTCTACATACAAGTGACTACAGTGTTTCCCACAGAAATTTTGGAGACTATGGGGGGGGGGGGGGCGCACATGTCCGGGGGTGGGGGGGGGGCGCGGTGGGCGCATGTTTACCGGTTTACCACTTTGGGGGGGGGGGGGGGGGGGGGGGCCTAAAATTCCTGATTTCGCGGGAGCTTCCCACTTTTGGGGGGGATAAGCCCCTACATAAAACCTGTTATTTTTCCTGTGACCCAACAAAACTAGGGGGGTCTGGGGGCATGCTCCCCCATAAGATTTATTTTTTAAAATAACCTTTTAAATAGTGTCCTCTAGTGGGTTTTAGGAAGATAAATTAACAAATTGAGATTTAAAATATGGCACAAATATAAACATATTGAAGACATCTGCTGAGATTTTGTTTGGGATTTGTGTGAAGCAAGAGCACCCTGACCCGGGAGAGAAAGCTTAGGAACAGCTACTACACTTTGCCGCCACATATTAATGTGAGGCCTCCTTCTCTGCAATGACTGATCAAAACAAAGCAGAGAAACAGACTGTGCCTGGAGAAGAGCTTGATATCAGCAGTTGCCTCCCTTTGTTTTAGGAAGAGAAATTAACAAATGTAGATTTAAAATATGGCACAAAAATAAACATATTGAAGACTATAATGGTCTAAAGGTGCTCATTATAGTTAATGTCAGATATCCTCTGTTCAATTTTCAAACTCTCCCTCACTATATTACTTTTTTGATCGAGCAATATTCCATGACACCTGATACGATGCCAACGTGACCGTTTCAGAGTACTTAGCCGAGTCTGACTGATGTATCAAAGAATGTACCTTGTGCTTGCCCAGCTCTGCTTTTAGGAACTCCTGGGCTATGTTAGCATCCAAGTTCAAGGCTTTAAAATGCGACCGTGACGTCTGCATATTAAGCAAAGGGGTTTTCCATTTCGCTCCGCAAATAATTCCTCCCATTCAGGCAAGAAGGCCCGGTGTTCATATTCATACATTCGTTTAGCTCTACGCTTTGCTGGATCCATGGCATTCTTTCAGTAGCTAGCTACCGCTAGTCTGGCTAGTAACTTTCTGAAACTGGGTGCACACATTAGAATGTTTCACTTTGGAACATTAACGTTACTTGAAGACATCTCTCAAGATCGAGTGATGACAAAATACACATGAATAAATACCCCCATTCAAATCGGACAGCTTTTTGACTGTATTTCCAAATATATTGCGAGCAAAATATGCATTTTAGATGGTTTAGATGGCCGGCAACTACTAACTGCTATCTTATCTTCAAACATAAAGTAACGTGTGCGCATCGGGGCAGAAGTCCGCAGAGGACAATTGTAAACTCGCGATCATCTAGTGACAAAAATGACATGCCGTTGTGCAAATAAGATAAATAACACAAAGCTATTTATTGTGTTTAATAAAATAACAAGCTATAGAGTATAGACCTGTTCTATAGGAAAGGTATCCTTAACTGACTTCCGTTGTGATCTGGCGCTTTATAGAAAATTAAATTGAGCAAAGTTAACTTGACCTTTCAGGGGGGGTTGCCGTTGGGGGGCGGGGCACCCCCTTATACAATGGTAGGGGAAACACTAACATATCTCAACAGTGTTTTGTTTTCGGCACAGTCGCAGGCAGACAGCCGAACTTCGTGCTCTCATGCAATCCCAATGAGAGCGACACGAACTTCGTCTGAGCAAAAAAAAAACTGTGCACGCAGAGACTATGGCGGCCGAAATTAGACTATGGCGGTGCGCCATAGTCTCGTCAATATGTGGGAAACACTGGACTAGATAGCCTACTAGCTGGCTAGCCTGCTAACTAGCTCTCTAGTCCTGTCAGTGCTATTTCCACACGCTACACCACGCCCGCTAGCAATGTATTAATTTTACCTTACAACGAACTAACAGTTTATGGAAATTAAACGAAGGTCACTTAAACATAGTTATCACAGTGTGAGACAGCAAAAAAAAAAAAAAAAAGTTTTACATTTACGTTACGTTCTAATATGTGACCGTTAGCACACCATTCATTCAACTCCATTGGTAGCTAACGTTACCACTTATTAGCCAGCTGTGCTGTAATCTGCTGTTGCTCTGATTTTGGGAGGTGGTCTACCTGTTGCTTTGATCGCTAACTTGCCACTGTAACTCAATCCTTGGAATGGTTTGAGTAGTAAAAGCATTGAAACCTTTGGTTTGTACAGGCGTTCTTGTCTGAAGCAAATATGCACCTTTGAAACAGACTTAATTTATATCGTCTTATATCGTTATCGAATGAAAATATAAATATCTATCGTGATCATTTTTTACCCATATCGCCCAGCCCTACTACCTACTGATTGGTATGTTTTGTCTTATTTTGCTGAAGGTCCTGGCGGGATGCCTGGGATGAACAGGAACCCATTGGCAGGCAATGCTGTACCCAATGCTGGAAACAACGAGGTAAGGTTGTTGATGCTAACTGGAACAGTCTGTTTCTGTTGGAACATAGATTTACAATTTTATGGTCCTGCAAATATTAATGTTAATGTTGGCTTATATTTATAGTTATATAAATAAAAACGCTTTTAAAGGCAGGAAACCTAATCAGCTCTGTGGCCAAAAATAGATAAAAGGTTTATGTTTTGATATTAAACATTCTGTATTGTATATCTGGCAACTGGATGAGATTTTTTCCGGTTTAAAAGCCAGTTACTTAAGTTATTTAAATTACTTGGATAGTAAACAAGGCAACTTGTTGTTCCCTGTGAAGCTTCCTTTGTTGGGATGTTTCATGTCCAGCACCATGGAGATTGTATTACATAATTGGAACTGTTTAAGTGAAACTTTGTTAAGAGAAAACAATTAACAAGATGCGATTTAATGAAAACCTTAACTGATATGGTGGAGTTGCCTTTCTTCTTTTGCTTACAAAAGAAGTCAAATAAAAGATACCACCCCTGACGATAGCCGTATTTTCCATTATCGGGCCAAACTCGGGCAAGCTTGTCCGTGCCAAGGCCAGTTGCGTCCCCATTGTCACCTCTGGGGCTTGGCGGTGCCTTCTCTGGGCTTGCAGCTAGGGGCTGTGGCCTGACAATTACCCTTGGGCCAAGCAGGGCATACTGGTGCTAGAGGTGTATCAAGGTGAAGGGCGGGGTTAGCAGAGTTGGGTAAGAGAGGTTCATGAATGCTATTTTATTGCAAGGAAGGATTATATGTAGGTGGCCCAGCCATGTTATGAATAACGTTGCATTGATGTTTGGAATTTCACTTTTCTTTTGATCAAGGATGTTTGATGACAGTACAAAACTCAGCCGGCTCAATTGAATACAATATGGATGTTGAATTAGCATCAAATTACTGCGTTATTGAAGCTAATGTATTGCAATGAATGATTTGCATTCTATTTAAGCCACTGTGTGCTTTAATCACAGGAGTTAACTTTACTTTTAGACAATTGAGACTAGCTTGCTATCTAACATGAAGTATTCCTATAGCTGTCTTATATTAAAAGCAATACTGCGCTGCTATCGACCCGGTAGTATAAATGAAAACAGATTGTTCTTGTACTTGAAGCCCAAGGCCATTAGCCCGGGTTGGCCCAAAGATAGCCCTAGCCCGCTCTGGCCCGATAGTGGAATCACGGCTAATGTTATATTCCAGCTTTCAAATCTGACTGACAATTATCTTGTATTCCTGTGAACCTGTCCATATTTTTTCTTATATCAAGGTAGTTTTAGTTTGTATTCATGGTTTGTTTTTTTGTGTCTCACCTTGTTGTTCATGCACCCCATCCTCCAGTAAACTTCACCTCAGTCATCTGTTGATGTCTCTTTCCAGGGTGCTGCTGGAAACCCTCCCATGCCAGTAGGTGGCGCCCTCTTCCCCAGGGGCCCCCCAGGACCTGCTGACTTTGCCCACAACAAGCGCCGTCGATTCTGAGACTGTACATTTTGTTTGTTTGTTTTGTTGTCCTTTTTTTTTCTATCTCATTTTGTAAGCCCTTTGTACACTGTAATTTTTGTTTTCTTTTTAAGTTACAAGCGACACAGAGTATTTGTAAAGCAGTATACATTTTTTTAAATAGGGAACTGTTCTTTTTATTTCTAGATCTTATGCTTTATGCTGCCTTTGTATAGACATGATTTGCTTTTCCCCCTGCTTGTATTTTGAAGATCAACATACTTTTATATAGTAGTAGGTACAGTCTGACAATATGCTTTTAACAACCTTTATTAAATCCTTACATGTTTTGGGAAAGTTGTGTTATTTTGTTCACTTCAGATTTAGCATATTTCCACAGAACTTTGTAACAACGGGTAGAGGATACTGAATAACCAGATGGACCTTTAAGGAAAAACACCCTGACTGGATGAGCTGGAGTAGACTGTTAGGCATGACTGGCTGGCGGGCATTTAACACTCTCCTACCAAACCACTAACCCAACAATTAAGAATTATATTCCATCAAAACTCCACCTAACAGGCAGATATCAAGACATAATGGATCTCTGCAATGTGCAAATAACAAGAAGTGGGATAGGAAGGACACTGTATAAAAAGTATACGCCTATAGTGTCCAAAGGTTTTTCCAGCTGATTTACTCGACACCATGTCAGTTCATCCATTGCCCTTGCTCTGCTTGAGAAGCTGCCCAATTATATCCCTATGCTGTAGCGCACCATGCGCATGTTCAACTGCTTATTGTGGACTCCACTTCCTTCCTTTCCATTGGAGCAGCGTTCTTAACTACTGGATCCTTAAACTGTGACGGTCATCTCCAGGCTGATCTTCGCACATTCAAACTCCTCAACCAAGCTGTTCATTGTTAACTCCCAAATAACTTCCATACGAATCTACAGACAATGTGGTAACCCAAGCCATTTTGTAACTGCCCTATTCATGACACTGTCAAATGTATCCACCTCTGAAATGGCAACTTCATACACAGTCGAAGGCCTCCTTGTGTGGCAAGAGCCCAAACTGCAAGCACCACAATTTCAGGTTACCAGGCAAGAATGTCTTATCAATAGTACTGATACATAGCCTTAAAAATAAATTCTTTAAGCCCCGAAACCCTTCTACATTTGCAGGAATTCACTTTCACCATTTCCCCTTTCATAGATGCTGTCCTGCAGTCTAGTTTCACCACCAACAGCCCATTTAGAAGCCCTTCAAATTACTTTCATTGCCATGGTAAAAGCCAACGGTGAAATGGTACGTTCCAGCTATGATGCTAATCTCCAAATAGTGCAGTTACTTCCTCAATATATGCTCTGAATGAAAATGACAAAATAAATAAATAGAGATCTCTGCCTTCTGTCCTTGCTGCTCATCATCAAATCATGCTAGCATCCAAACATTCAAAAAAACCCGGATTCCTGCCTTCTGCACGGAATTAACTCAAAAGTATTTGCCTTCAGATAGGAGACAAACCTTGCTACAACACTAAAAAAGATCTTTCCTTCAACATTACAACTAATTCAGATTTGGTCTACCACCTGCCTGACGCCACATCCTAGGAATTGTTTCTTTTTTCCATTCAATCACCATAAGCTTCCATAGATATTTCAAAACATCAGGCACACCTTAATAGCCATGATAAAGTTCCCCATCATCTGCCCATTACCATTGCTTCTTCACCTGCCTCCTTTCTCATTCAGCTCGTCGTCTTGAGTTGGCTTGATCTGGCTTTTCCTTCCTAGCTTTCTGACGAACTCCATATCTTTCCATGCCATAATTATAGATGACCTCACTTGTGTGGTACAATTTATTCTTCGCTGTACCCCTCAATCTTCAATCCTTCCACAATTCCTTTTAGATCAACATTGATGCAATTCCATTCCTTAGCTGCAGAGGCCCCTGGCCATCTAACCTTGGTTTCTGCCCACTACTTGTTTCTTCTTGAAAGATCCTGTGGTCTTTGGTGCTTAACCCACTGCTGGACTTCAACTGACTGTCAGAATAGTGCTCAGCGTGGGGTCCCTACTCCTTCATCCAGGCAGTTCTTCCTTCACTGGTGGATCAAGCCACAAGCAAAGGTTCTTTCCTCCATCCACATAAACAAACCTGAAGAGCTAACGCAGGGGTGGGCAAACTTTTTGACTCGCGGGCCACAATAGGTTCTAAAATTTGACAGAGGGGCTGGGCCAGGAACAGATGGATGGAGTGTTTGTGTGAACTAATATAAATGACATGTAAAAATCATCACATGAAAGGATTTGGCCTTTAACAGGTAGCAAAGCATTTATTTGCAAGGCAATTCAACAAATTGCACGAACATGAACAATACAAAAACATGTCGTAACGTGATCTGAGGCCTGCGCCCAAACCAATTACCTCACTTGAACTTCTTCATTATTTACATGAACAGGTTAGAGCAGCCACGCAGGCTCTGTGCGGCATAGAGCTGCAACGATAAGTCGACAAAATCGACGACGTCGATTGTGAAAAATGGTCGAACTGGATTTTTATATTCAACCCGTAATTTTTTTTTGGGGGGGGGGGGGGGCAGGCGCTAGCGGAGCTACCGGTAATTTCCATACACCGTTGCAATGCACTATAGGGATTGCAAAATAGCCTAGCATAGGAATCAAACTGCTGACAGAGAAGACAAATATAACACCTGCTTTCTATATTTTTTATAGCAGTGAAATATTGTCATGCCCGGCTTGGCCGTGCTGGGTGTGCCTCACTAAAACCCGGTTATAAATGACTGGGCTGTCCATCTCCCTCCGATCCACAAGGGGAGCCGTCTTGTCTGGCATATGTGGCTAGATGGCAGATGATTGGCGGGACAATATAAAGAGTTCCTGATGTGAGTTCGAAAGGGATCCTCTTGGATGGTCTATGTTTGCTGAGGGCCTGCAGCACCGGTTCTTTAGTCCTCTCTTTTGTTCCATTTAACCCCTACACATACACTATGCTGATCTGCACGACATTGAACTTTACTTTCTCTTGCCGCTCATTTACTGACCTTTTGTAAGTATTTTCATTGAATCAGTTAATAAATTATCGTTTGCTTTAAAACTTAACTCTGTGTGGTCTCCCCATTTATGTTACCTCCACATCGAGCCATGTGGTCTTAACAATATGAACATTCAAATATATATATAGAATAGAATAGAATAGAAAAGCCTTTATTGTCATTGTATTTACATACAACGAAATTTGGAGTGCTTCTCCTGTTGGTGCGACAAGGGACAACATATAACACAACAACAACATATAACACAACAATATTGCATATCTAAAAAACGGTAGGAATAGCATTAAATATATATAAATATTAAGTGTGCAACAAAGTGCCGTGGAATATATTAAAGTGCCTATGTATATATTATCATACAATATATACAGCACACAGCATGACAGAATATATATACTTATATACAATATATACAACACCAGTACACAGAATAAGAAATACAGAAATACAGAGATGGTATGTGTGACTTGCAGTCAATCAATAAATTGAAGTTTAGTGCATGACTGTATTTAGTGTTCTGATGGCCGTAGGGAAAAAAACTTCCTAAGACGTGTGGTCCTTGCTTTAAAGGATCTGTACCGTCTGCCTGAAGGTAGGAGAGTAAACAGGTGGTGGCCTGGGTGAGAGGAGTCTTTTAAGATGTTATTGGCCCTGCTAAGGTAGCGGGAGCGTGCAATGGATTCCAGGGAGGGCAGGGAGCAGCCAGTGATCTTTTGTGCTGTGTTGATGACCCTTTGGAGGGCTCTTTTGTCTGCTGCAGAGCAACCAGAGTACCACGCCGAGATGCAGTACGTCAGTACACTTTCGATAGTGGTGCGGTAGAAGGCCACCATCAGTTTACACTCCAGGTTGTTTTTTCTGAGTACTCTCAGGAAGTGTAGTAGCTGCTGTGCTTTTTTGACCGTCACTGAGGTGTTGGCAGACCATGAGAGGTCATCTGTAAGAACTTGAAGGAGTGGACCTTCTCCACACAGTCCCCGTTGATGTAGAGTGGGGCCGGATCTGCACTTTGCCGTCTGTAGTCCAGAATTAATTATTTAGTTTTTGTGGTGTTCAGTGAAAGATTGTTGTCTGAGCACCACACTGTCAGCTGATTCGTTGTCTAATGTTATGATCCCGATCACAGTGGTGTCATCAGCAAATTTAATGATGGTGTTGGTGGGATGGGTTGGAGTACAGTCATGAGTGTACAAGGAGTACAGTAGAGGGCTCAGTACACAGCCTTGTGGAGAGCCAGTGCTAAGCGTGATGGTGGAGGAGAGGTGGGTGCCGAGTTTTACAGTTTGTGGGCGGTTTGTGAGAAAGTCCTTTATCAAGGTGCAGATGGAGGGGGAGAGGCCTAGTGCAGTTCATTTGCTTCAAGTATGTCAGGGATGATAGTATTAAAAGCTGAGCTGTAGTCAATGAAGAGCATTCTTATATAGGTTCCACGGAGTTCCTGGTAGCTCAGTGCAGAGTCGAGGGCTACGTCATCTTCAGTGGACCTGTTTGCTCTGTAAGCAAACTGATGCGGGTCGAATGTGAGGGGAAGGGTTAATTTGATGTGGCGAGAAACACTTCATTATTACAGATGTAAGTGCAATTGGTCTATAGTCATTTAGGCTGTTGATGGCTGGTTTCTTAGGGACGGGGATGATGATAGCTGATTTTAGGCAGGATGGGATGGTGGCTAGAGTAAGCGAAAGGTTGAAGATCTTGGTGAAGACCCCAGCGAGTTGGTTGGCACAGGAATTGAGTACCTTTCCAGATACTCCGTCAGGGCCAGCGGCTTCTCTGGTACTCACTGATTTGAGCACACATCTCACCTCATGTTCTTGTAGGATGAGAGTGTGGATGCTGGGGGTTGGTGGAGTCAGTGTAATTGTGGTGGGCCTGTTGACCTCGAAACAGGCAAAGAAATTATTAAGTTCCTCTGCCAGTGAGGCATCAGCGTGGACAGTGCTGTTGTTGCTGTTTTTGTAGTTGGTGAGGCTTTGAATTTCCTGCCACACTCCCTGTATATTGTTTTACATGTGCACAATTTGAAAATATGCATGACAAAGATCATGCACCATTTTCTTTACCCTCCGTTCTCCTACCTTCATGTGCTGCATATCAGAAATTATAAAACAATTGGGTTCTATCGCATAATTTAGCTGTTTCTGATTGGACGAGAGACGTTCCATGCTAAAGGGTATTCGTCAACATACCAACAGTTACGGGACTTTTCACAGCTAATAATAAATCACTCCGCAATGAAAAATTTGCGTTGATGATAACCGTTAATTCAAAATTCCAAACCAAGACGTTGACAATGGAACTATTTTTTGTTACGGAGAAACAATGGCGAAATAAACCATTTTTAATAAATAACTTCGTGTTGAAATGTTAATTTGTTGACTGTAGAATTGTTTTATAAAACCAATATAGCACTCGTGGGAGTGGGGTAGGTAAGGGATAATCCCACGGGTGTTGTTGCCTACGCCACTCGGCCTGGCGGCCTCGGTGGCTACGGCCGAACACCACCCGTGGGATTATCCCTTACCTACCCCACTCCCACTCGTGCTATATTGCTTAATTATCTCATCTAAAAAAAACGACATACAATACAATGATAGTCCCCTCTTATCTCGGAACAGTTTTTTTTAACACAGAACATTGAAGCAATTAACTCTATCCTGTTCAGTTAGCAAATCAGTCAATCAAATGTCTTGCCAGTTTTGTCATGTCGATTTTTAAATATTGTGCTGCTTTTCTGATTCTGGTAGGGGCTATTATGGTCATATCTCCTGCTTTCCTTTACGGGTAAGTATTTCAACATGAAACATCTAAACAGCCTACCCCACTCCCACTCGTGCTATATTGCTTAATTGCCGACAGAAAAGCAAATTATTCTGAGATGGCTCATGTTACCATGGAAACAATAAACAAAGCTAGCTTTGGCCCACACATGCATTTGGCCCACACATGCATGCGCCATCTAGCGGGGAAATGGGGGCATTACAGGAAAAAGGTAAATTTAATTTAATAATACTAATATTTGGACAAGTTTGGTGGGCCAGATTAAAAAGCCCAAAGGGCCGTACTTTGCCCATGTCTGCCCTAAATGATTTGTTGCGTGTTTTGATTGCCTCAGTACACTCCTTGGTCCACCATGGCACTATCCTTCTCCTACCTCTCCCTTGGGATCTGGGTACTGCAGATGCAGTTGCAGCTAAAAACACATCAGACAAGCTCCTTGCCATGTCATTGACCTCTCCTATGATCTGTACCTGGCCTATCCTGGTTTCACAAACTTCATTAAAAACTTCCCAGTCTGCCTCAGATTCACCGTTTACCGGCGGCCGCCATTTTTATTTAAAATAGAGACGACTCAGTTTGACGTCACGGACAAGCCTGAGCCTGATTGGCCTGTTGAGCAAAAGGCATGCTGAACATTGCTCAATGATTGGCGCAGCTCTGCTCAACCATTGGTAGCTAGTAAGGACTTGGCAGTTCGACACATAGACATATATACATAGACACCGTATTGTCTACTAAAGAACGTTGCTGCAACGTGCCAACTCGCCGCCATCTTGAGGCTGTGATGACTTGCCTGTAAACAAACGCAAGTGAACGTTGGAGCTGCAGCTTTTCTGGTTAAAAAGCACTTTAGCATTTACATATATCAACCGATTTCATTGAGTCGTATATACATTGAAGGGTTAATGATCTACGTGGGGTACAAACAAAAGTTTTTGTTGTGGCGAGAATAAGATCTCACTACACCTTTTCTTTCAATCAGAAGACCGGAGGCTGGATGTAGAAATCTGGAGGTTTATTATTGTAATCAATAAGCTACAATAAGGAGATGGTCCATGGATTAGCTCGATCTCATTGTATGAATGGTCTGCAGGCCATTTTAAGGCCTGTAAATTGTGGGGTGTGTTCTATCTGGCTGTTTGCCAAAACCAATCAGAATTAACTATTCCCTCTTCTCTAACTCCCCTGAGACCTCCTAGGTGTATCGTGACAGGTTCCCCCAAATTCTGTGAGACCTCCTCCTAACAGGAAGTTTCTTGGAATGTGCCTGTGTAGTAACTTTATTGCTCCCTCTAACATCAGTGAATCATTTCTATGGCTAAGTCACTGTTTTCCCAACTAGTGTGCCTTCCCTAAGTGAGACTTTGACAGATGAGTTAATCCATGTTCATCTAAACATAAAATAGATTCCACATAATCCCCCCTATGTGTCTAATTGACACACAAAATATTTTATGATATCATAGAAAGTACACACAATCAATACACTTGCAGAAATGAAAGCCCATCTTAACGTCTATACAGCAAAAACAATAGCTAACCTTATTTTAAACCTTATCTGTAAATTTAAGCTATCAATACGTGATCATACTAAATTCCATTACACTCCAATATAACATATTATTGTTCCTCCAGATTAACACACATTCAACAATTATGAAAGACCATCGGGTCAGTCCCGAATGGTTAAGGCACATAATATGGTGTACAACATGTGAAAGCATATAAAAAGCAAAAACATAGTTCATGTGACAACACATACGTATACTTCAATAAATCTTGTAAGAGGCATATAACTGTCCTTATCCCGGATCTTACAGACACAATTAGAATATCGTACCATTATATTTGTAAATCTTTAATTTTCTAAAACACTTCATCATTCAAAAATCATTATAGCAATACAATGCAATCAATCATCCCCAGACAATTTTCCTGGAGAAGTCTTCTTACACAGAACGGCAACTACTCTAACAATACCGAACCCCCCTATGTAAACAACATATGTGATCCCATTATATAAAACTACAGCGTACTAACCACAATCCCATCAGTCTATGAATTGTCCAGTGTATGTATTCAGTGTATATTGTATAACTACCGGTGTGCGAAATCTTCAGCTTCTGTAAGCCGTCGAAGGGCAGAGGTTATGGCTGAGTTTTCACCCACGACCATCCTGCTGGCAAGGCAGGGCCAGCACTTAACCCTGACGTGTTATTTGTTTTTTAATTTTTAATCCAGGATTTATGTGGTCTGGTCACCCAGTTCCAACACGTCACCGTTGGAGTCATGTTTGCCTCCTGACCCATCTTGTTCTGAGCTGCACAATACCTGTAACATTTCCAAAGCCTTATCTTTTGCATATAACATTGTTAGACCAACTTTATTATCGTCCTTTTCAAATATCACAGTAATATAAGTGAACCTAGAGGTTATTGCTCATACTGCAAGGAATTTAAAACAGGGAAGACCACAACACACCACTTCTATAACCATGTTATGCGTTGCATCAGTTCCCTTCCCCCTACGGTAAGAAGCATCCATTCACTGCAGCATTTCCATGAACTAACAGCACCTCGCCCAGGTCAAGCTGCTGCAACAGAATGCTCCCCATTCTAACCCTGATACTATAAATTGAGGTTCCTGAAATTTTACAAAAAGTTAGTACAATATTACACATTAGAACCTTGACTGCTCACCACCATTGGCTGGAAGCTCTTTTTGTTTAAAACCTTCACCTATACCCAGTCTCCTGACTGGACCAGTCCATATGCGTCCACCTGTGTATATGTAATCTCAAAAAATTAGAAACAACAGATACACATAATTTCCACACGCCCTCTAAACATGCTCTAAAAGTGTGTTATATGATTGCCAACATTTTCAGTACGTTTATTTCATGCTTCATATATTCTTTTTTGTTATACTAAAATCATTGCTGTAATGCTTAAAACATAACAATGTCACATATTAAAAATATACTTACCCTCTCTCAGTTTTGGTCCTGTCCTCAGGCATTCCTCAATCCATCATATGAATCCATCCATATCTCCAATACCTTTTCATATCTATGTAGTACATAACTACCTATACAATTACACCTTCCATTGTAAAATATTACCCAAAAGTTTTATCGGTACTCCTTTTCTCTGATTAAAGATGCTACAAACATAGCATTATGCAAATGTTATTTTCCAAAACTTCCCATAAATAAAATGACCAAAAGCCCATAAATCTAATTTTCTGTATCCTCCCCCCTTACACACTTAAAACTAAAAGTGTGTGCAAATAAACAAGGCAGATAACATGTATGGAATTACCATGTGGCCACAATAGTAAGTCCATCATTTACCAAGCCTGCATTTTAACCCACTTTGAAATACGCTTGGTCTATTCCCCTGACCTAATGTCATCACATATATACACAATATCATTTACTACTAAGCTTGACTATAACTGAATTGCTGAGGACACTGTTTTGCAAGACATCCTGAACACGTGGCTTATCAAAACATTAAGGCTGCCCCCCCTTAGTCACATAATAATAACAAAAGGACTTATATTGGTGTTCACAATCTGTATACTACATCAACCCTACTCAATACCAAGATGTATCACTAGTAAACATAAACCTAACAGGGCATGGCATTCCTTCCTCTTGCCCATCACACACTGAAAGTACAATTATCCGTAGTATACCTTCCTTTGATGCCATTTCTGTTCCTCAACCAAAACCACTTATTGTAAACATTACAGCCAAGCCTGTAAGAGACACTTAAAACCACATACCGTATTTACATATACTTTTGAGAAGTTAACACAAAACCAAAACAATTCCTCATGCAGATCTTTAAATATAAGCCATTTGACTCCATACTCAAACTGGCCTTCTTCTAAGTTTCACTGACCCCTTCTCTCTGTCATTCTCCACCAAACTGTATAACTAAGAATACTTGAAACTTCGAAACTTTCCACAATCTACTTGTCTTTTTTTTATCTATCTATCCATTTTCTATGTATCTCTCTCCACTTCAACATGTCTATATTTCATTTCCTCATCCGTACTATGTATTTATCTTCAAACCAAAAAATAAAAACTCATCTTTTGTCAAAGGCCTGTGTGACTCAACATGCCAACATCTATACCCCACTCCCCCCTTACTTATCATACAGTATGGATTTCCATGGGGACAGGCTGCTGTGTACTCCTCCTCATCACTTATTTCCACTATCTGAGGTTCCCCTGTTAAGTGTCTTCTCTGCATCAGGGTATTGTCCACTGACATTCTCACTCCTTCTCTCTCTGAGACTTCTGAGGCCACCCAGACACTGGTTTTGGCTCTTTTCATCATCTTGCCTACATCTCTTGTCCTGAATCCTGGGCCTACCTTAAGTGTAACATGTGGTGTTGCGTTAGACACATCATAAACGGTTTCATAATTTTTTTGTTGCCTAATTTCACCTGCACTCCAACTCCCTCTGGTCCTGTGACCACACACTGCGCGTGAAGCCAGATTTGCTCTTTCTCCCGCAGCGCTACTCTCCATTTTGCATCCTTTTCCTGACATTCATCTGTACATGAAGCCTCACATAACATCACAGTACAATGTAATGGACACCGGGGTTCCCTGAGAGCAGGATATCTGTCATGTATAAAAGTTCCCCATTCACTAAAAAGCTTGTTCTTCCACCCCATTTCCAGAAAATGTATCCAATAAACCTGTTTGATTTGTGATGTGGCAATTGTTTGGTGAACCATGGTGGGGCGTGGTGTCTGGTCAGTCAAAGAAAGTCCATTTGGGGTGCACTCAATTTGGACTCCCATGCGACACAATACGTCTCGCCCTAACAAATTTATAGGAGTATGATCTGACATCAATATTGGCATCCTTACTTTCTTCCCACTCACTTCAATTAACACTGGAGCAGAAAATGGTATTATTTGTACTTGTCCTGAGTATCCTATTATCTTTGCTACTCTTCCTGTGCTAGACCGGGGAAGATGTTGGGCATCTGCAGACCCCACACAAGTATAAGTTGATCCAGGATCTAAAATGAATGTGTAAAACGAGGTTTTCCTGGACCAAAAAAGGGACCGGGTCGTCTGGAAGGTTTTGAGTGAATTCTTCTCTCGCTTGGATTTGCTGAAAATGTAACAGTTTATTAAAACATCTCTCTTTATTAATACCTCTTATCTGACTCCATTTCTTGTCTGACCCCACTCTTTGAGGAGCTCAGTCTTAGCTCCGTATTTCGAATGCATATAAATACCGGGTTTGGTAGGCTGATCTCCAACTCATTTAATTGTATACCTATCGTCTGTAATATGAAAAAAAAAATCTTACAAGACCCAATAACAAGTAAGAGGACACGAACATACCAGGCTGCTTGACGTCGTCTACACACGAAAACGTGCGGGTCTCTGATGCAGATGACCTTTGACTCATCTCTACCCTCCCTTTAAATACCCATTCTATTGCTTAATAATTAAACTTAAGACAACTGGTTATTCATGATATTTACCCCCCTTTACTGCCCGAAACCAAGAGGGGGGAGAAGGACCCCCTCAGCCAGGAAGGGGTGTAACCTCCTTGGCTCAAAGCCTTTCTGACTTTTCACAGATCCCACCTGGATCAGATCTTTGTGATCTATCTTCTAACTAATATGTACACTTCTAGGATTGAGACCATGTTTCCACTCAGACTGATACCATTAAAATAAGTCCAAACATCATACCAAAATTACTTTGCACTCTTCCATTCTATTTTAACCCTTCTCCTCTTCAGCCCCTTGTCTCAAGCTGTGATCTGGGTACGTGAAAACTCCCAGAGAACAGTTGAATCCACAGGGTGTGTGAGATAAGGCTCCTTGCCAGGGAGAGGTGTCGATTATTATGCAAACCATATGCTCAACCTTTTGTGAGTGGCCCCATAAACCGATCCTTGCCCCCCAGCACTGAGTTCATTATCCTAACACAGATAGAGTTCAAAGCATCCTTGAGAACAATGGGTTCCTTCCTGGTCACAACTTTCTCAGCAGACTCTCCGGATCCACCCCAAATGCCTTACAAATGTGACTGCTTTGCCCTCAATCAGAACCTTTAGCATTGGTTCTCTGTCCGCTTGTTTAGATCAGTGGTTCCCAACCTATGGGTAGCGACCCAACTTATGGGTCGCGACCAACTTATGGGTCGCCAAAGATCCACGGGGGGTCGCGAGGCCCTCTTGATTTTGAGGGGTTTAATTTGAATAGCCTACCATGATATAGACATGTTGAATAAATGGCAAAGCATTTAATATATGCATAGAAGTAACCAAATTTAAGTGCTACATTTAGCCTTTATTCTGTTTTTGAACAAAGACAAATTTAGGAATAAAATGATAAACTAAAATGAGTTTTCGCAGGAAACCGAGCGTATCATGTGACTCTCTCTCGTGCGTGCGCTGCGACTTACTGAGAGAGGGAAAGATGGCTACGCCACAGGTAGGAGAGAGAGCGGAGGAATGTGTCAAAAAGAAAAAGAGGGGGTACCAAGAAAGTTTTATAGAGTATGGATTCATAGAAGCCATGGATAAAGTTCGAGCTGAATGTATATTTTGCCGTGACAAACTAGCGAACGAAAGTTTGAAGCCCTGCAAGTTAAAGCGACACCAGACCACAAAACATCCGGATACGGTGGGAAAACCGAAGGAGTTTTTTCTAAGAAAAAAAGAGCTTCTTGTTGCTAACAGGCCACAGAACATTAAAGACAGTTTGTTGAGGGCTGGAAGCGACCACAGGCAGGCAACATTGGCATCTTTTGACTGTTCTCTTCTAATTGCCAAAGACAAAAAGCCACACACCGCTGGCGAAACACTGATTAAACCTGCGTGCATTAAAATGACAGAGAGAATGTGTGGACCGCAGGTGGCCAACAAATTTAAGACTGTGCCACTGTCCAACAACACAGTGAAAGATAGAATCGACAGGATGGCAGGGAACGTCGAGAACACACTAGTCGAAAAACTGAAGACCGGCCCCTTTTCCATCCAGCTGGATGAAACCACCACTGTGGCCGAGGAAGCAATCCTCATCGTTTACGCACAATACATCGAGGTGACCGAGGTAAAACAGGACATTCTTATGTCTGTACATCTGAAAACCACCACAAGAGGAGAGGATATTTTTAGTGCAGTTGACACGTACCTCACAAGCCACAACATACCCTACAAAAATATAGTGGCATGCTGCACTGATGGAGCCGCCTCAATGATGGGGAAAAATAAGGGCTTCAATAGCCGTTAGAAAGAGAAGGCCCCGCACTGCTTGGTGTTTCACTGCATGGTACACAGGCACGCACTGGCAGGCAAACATCTCTGCGAAGACCTGAACGAAACATTAAAGACAGTGGTCAAAATAGTGAACTTTATAAAAGCTCGCCCGCTCAACAGGAGAATCTTTGCACAGCTGTGTGAAGACGAGACGCACCAGACTCTCCTACTTCACACCGAAGTTCGCTGGCTTTCCCGGGGGAAAGTGCTGACGAGATTCATGGAACTGAAAGACCAAATACAGGAATTCTTGGCCGTTCACAACCAGAAGAAATTGGCAGAAGAAATGAAAGACGAGTTTCTAATCAAGACTGCATATCTTGCTGATATATTCAGTCTGTTCAACGAGGCAAACAAACGTATGCAGGGCGCAGAAGGCACCGTCATTGAGTGCAAAGAAGCAGTGGATGCGTTTGTGCGCAAAGTACAACATTTTCCTTTGCTACTACAACAATCAGGTGAGGTGTTACCTGATGCTTTGACCAGACAATTCACCTGCCATATGGATCGACTTCAAGAAGAGATGCATTCCCGCTTTTCGGATATTCATGAACTTGTCTCAAAAGACACATGGGTGATGGACCCATTTCTCGCAAAAGAAGATGATGTGGCGCACCTCCAGGCTGAGGATGAGCTCATGGATATAAAGTCCAATTCCGTCTGCAAGCGATTCTATGATGAGCATGGATTCAAGCAGTTTTGGTTGGCAAAAGGACCAGGAGTCGCTCCGAGGCTGGCTAAGCATGCGATCACCAGATTCATCTTGCCATTCGCCACAACGTACCTGTCAGAGACGGCTTTCAGCGCTCTGGTCACCATCAAAACAAAGGCACGCAACAGACTGGATGTGCACTGGCTCAGGAAATACAGTGGCAGAGCTCTCATTAAAAGGTTGCCTGGCCTAGGTTGCCTGTTTGTGCACAGTCAAATGAAAAGGAGATTTAAAAAAAAAAAACTGTGAACACTGTGAAATTAAAACTGTGGTAATTTTACAAATGATTAGGCCTACTCAGTTTGTTGTTGCCTGCCTAAGTGTTTACAATAGTTAAATGTAAGTGATGAAGGAAAACAGTGAAATTTACGTGCTATTATTTGAATTTTATTTTTTAAGTTATTCCCATTTTCTGTGTTATTGCTGCTCTCATATGGAAGTAGGCCTATATTATTTTTGAAGAAACATGTTTTTTACAAATAGCCTATTAACCTATCTGAAGTTTATGTGGAAGCCTAATTTCAAGGGTTTTTTCTTATTGGTCTGTGTCATTTGAGCAGTAATACTGAAGTTCATTTTATGTTGAATTCTTGAATACTTGAGTAATACTGAAGTTCATTTTATGTTGAATTCTTGAAATGTAGCCTAATAAAGCGCAAATGTGAAGGATGTAGGCCTAAACGTTTTTTTCCGGGGGCGGGGGGGTTGGGTCACCAAAGCTTACAATGGTAAAAATATGGGTCCCTGAGAAAAAAGGTTGGGAACCACTGGTTTAGATAACATCACAAGTTGACCCTCCCCCATAGAGTTCCCCAGGCCCCTTCTATAGTGCACACCCCAGTATGGAGTAACTGAACCCCCGGTTTCATTCATCAGTGGCTGAGCATTCCCCCGAACTACCACATTCCGCCTCACGGTACACCAGGGACGTGCAGTCATAGGAGGCAGGGGAGGCAGAGCCTCACCTGTCATTTTGAAAAGTAAAAAAAAAAAATATTAAAAAAATATATTTTTTTCAATTATAATAATCATATATATTTATGTATTATAAAATAAATATTCATATTTCTCTAGTTATCTGTGTTACGAGTGTCATTTCTGCATGATTCCGATCATTTCGAGCATTTTTATTATCAAAATCGCTGAATTTGAGCATTTCCGGTTCCCAGGGACAGTAGACGTGCCGTGTACTGACAATAATGACTGGATGCAGCCTGCGGGACGGGGCGGGGACATCCACATCCATATCCATGTGCTACGTTCCATGTGTTCTGCGCATGTGCCGAACTTCTGGCAGGGCTTGTTTTGAGTGTATTTCAGTCAGAGAGCAGCGGTTCCCATGCTAGATCGGTTATGGCAAGCTTGTTTCTGGGAAATATGTGTATGTGAATAAAGGTTATCCATACGACTTTTTATATATCCAATCCACTTGGTTTGTTGTTTATTGTTCAGGTCAACCAGAATATTGTAGGCCTTATTTTAGGCTCCGGTTAGCTAACATAAAATCCAGTGGAGGACGTAGATAGTAACTAGCATAGCTATCAACGATAAATAGTTGATTATTGTTAACTTTGCACATGAGCAATTCTAGCGATCTCAGTCACTACGCGGAGTTTGAGTATTCAACGATGACTTTCTTGATGACTGTATTGGCAGCACATCTGGGCGATTATAACACTGGCAGAACAGCGAGCGCAAAGCTGGACTTGGTAGTCTCTGATATGTGGTGTCCTGATGTAACTGGCCGATCGATATGAATTAGATGAAATAACTAAAATAAACGATTCAGAGCATTGTTGAGTGAATGTCTTTCCTGTTATGTAAAGCACATTGAGTTGCACAATTGCCTTGCCTTACTTTGCAAACTGCACATTTTATCTTATTATACGGTATTCATTCACTTATTCTTTATACAACTACCATTCAGAACTACATTTCAATAAGACAATCATTGACAGCCAACAAAATAAGTCTTACTCTTAAGGTTGAGATAGGGTGTGTAAATCACAACAGGGAGGATTTTATGAAAAGTTAAATATTTGACACCACAATCAGATCTTTGCCTCAGTGCTTACCGTCTTTTCTGTGATTTTCTCCAGATTGTGGTTTAGCCTATTGTGGATTGTGTGTGTGTGTGTGTGTGTGTGTGTGTGTGTGTGTGTGTGTGTGTGTGTGTGTGTGTAAAAGGGTCAAATCAATAAGACTGTGCTGTACATTAACAAAACCACAAGAACTTTTAATAATTGTCCTAAGGGGATAAAAAAAAAAAAATTAAATTTACATTAAAACCAAACAAAAGAAACAGCTGGTGGAAACAGAACACACAACAACATACAATTAACAACAACACAATCTAACTATAACACATTGCCTGGATACAGAGCTTCCGCTGATCAATGCACGTTTGGAAGAATACTTGCATGTCCTCCATTTCACTGAACACAAACATAAAGGAGTCTTTATCCTCTTGGTAACCCTCTGGGTTATCATCTGTGTCATCGATGCCCTTTAAATTATTCAGTGCTTTCTCCTTGTCCTCCTCTGACATGTCCCTGTATTTTGGCAGATTAATAGTCCCCCTGAACAGTGACAGGTTGCCCTCCAGCCACTGCACAGCAGCTTCCATGTGTGCAACAATCTTTGGGGTCTGGGTTAGGACGGGAAATGTATTTAAAAAAAGAGTTTAGTAGATTTCACATTATCCCAGGGAACTCCCATATCCCACCATACCCTGACAGGTTACCTTACCTGCACACATGGTCGTTTGCAAGGAGGGGGGGACTCCTCCATCAGGGCCTCCACCCCCAGGCCCACAATCAGGCCCTCCAGCAAGCCCCACTGGCCCACCATCAGGCCCACCATCAGGCCCCCCAGCAAGCCCCACAGGCCCCCCAGCAGGCCCCCCAGCAGGCCCACCATCAGGCCCACCATCAGGCCCACCAACAGGCCCCCCAGCAAGCCCCACAGGCCCCCCAGCAGGCCCCCCAGCAGGCCCCCCAGCAGGCCCACCATCAGGCCCACCATCAGGCCCACCAACAGGCCCACCAACAGGCCCCCCAGCAAGCCCCACAGGCCCACCATCAGGCCCCCCAGCAAGCCCCACAGGCCCCCCAGCAGGCCCACCATCAGGCCCACCATCAGGCCCACCAGCAGGCCCACCATCAGGCCCACCATCAGGCCCACCAGCAGGCCCACCATCAGGCCCACCATCAGGCCCACCAGCAGGCCCACCATCAGGCCCACCATCAGGCCCACCAGCAGGCCCACCATCAGGCCCACCATCAGGCCCACCAGCAGGCCCAACATCAGGCCCACCATCAGGCCCCCCAGCAAGCCCCACAGGCCCACCATCAGGCCCCCCATCAAAGGCGCAAGACAGCAGACACTACCTGCTCTCTGTGTGGCCTGCACCTGAAGAAGCGCAATCTGCGGGTGCACATGCAGCGCAAACACATGCCTGTCAGGGAGGATATTACCGCCACTCACTATCTCCCTGCACAGTGCATTGATGGTAAAAATGGTGTCTTCGCTGTGGCTAAATCATTCTGCACCCCGTGCCTGCCAGTCCATGTCCGCAAAAGGACTTGGGGGGCACAGCAGGGGTGCAGTTGTGAGGTTGATATCTGCCGACTCAACTCTGAGTGTGCTGACCGTTCAAACCTGATGGCCTTTGAATGCTACCACCTCAGGTCCCTGGCATACTGCCCTCCAGGACACGGTACAGCCACTTTGAGTGAAGGCAGCCTTGATGTCATGGTCACATATGACTGTAAACACTTAAGCTGGCACTGTCCGTGCGCAAAGGCACGAATGTCCTGTGTGCACAAATTTATAGCTAAATGGCACCTCTTCTCCACTGAACCCTCCCTGTTCAAAAAAACCCGGAGCACGGAGGAAAGCATATCCACCTCATGCCTTGATTCAGTGGACGAAGAAGAAGCTGTGCAGTTTGCAAAGTAAGGCAAGGCAATTGTGCAACTCAATGTGCTTTACATAACAGGAAAGACATTCACTCAACAATGCTCTGAATCGTTTATTTTAGTTATTTCATCTAATTCATATCGATCGGCCAGTTACATCAGGACACCACATATCAGAGACTACCAAGTCCAGCTTTGCGCTCGCTGTTCTGCCAGTGTTATAATCGCCCAGATGTGCTGCCAATACAGTCATCAAGAAAGTCATCGTTGAATACTCAAACTCCGCGTAGTGACTGAGATCGCTAGAATTGCTCATGTGCAAAGTTAACAATAATCAACTATTTATCGTTGATAGCTATGCTAGTTACTATCTACGTCCTCCACTGGATTTTATGTTAGCTAACCGGTCGAGAGCCTAAAATAAGGCCTACAATATTCTGGTTGACCTGAACAATAAACAACAAACCAAGTGGATTGGATATATAAAAAGTCGTATGGATAACCTTTATTCACATACACATATTTCCCACAAACAAGCTTGCCGTAACCGATCTAGCATGGGAACCGCTGCTCTCTGACTCAAAAGCGCTGCGAGAAGTCCGGCACATGCACAGAACTGCGAGAAGTTCAGCACATGCGCATAACACATGGAACGTAGCACATGGATATGGATGTGGATGTCCCCGCCCCGTCCCGCAGGCTGCATCCAGAGCCCCCTCTGTACTGAGGCAAATGCATTGCTGTCTATGGACAGCTGAACCAGTGCCTCAGTAGGGATTGCGCAATCACTCCAAACTGGGTTTTACGCATGCGTGCGCAAGCGCAGAACCTTTGAGTTGAGCTCAAAATGCATTGAAAAATATTGCTTACTGAGGCAGGCAGTAGCACTGATTCAGTAAAGGGGGCGAGCGAGAGCGCAATTCTCGGGTATATAGTCTTACGTTGGACTTGTCTTCTTCTACACACTTCTACTTGACCTTGACGGCGAAAATGGACGATTGCATTGCTAACCTGAAGCAGCTCTCAAAATTGGACTTGCAGTCCAAACGTGAAATGATTAATAATGGGAGACCAATGGCGGAGCTAAAATGTTTGATTCAAACGACGGGACCGAAGGTATTGACATTGCATTGGAGTGTTTCATGTTTTCCAACATATTCATGCGGAACACAAACCTCGCTAAAGGCTGCTAGGTGCAGGGAGCCGTGAATGGATTAGGAGCTTGCGAGTGCACCAACTTTAAATTATACCGGTCAGTAGAACATTTTGGTATTGTGTGCTATGTCTGTGGTGTTTACCTGTTTGCTTGTTAATACGTTGTGTAAATAAATATGTAAGTGTTTTTTTCTCAACTTCGAATTCAAGTGTCCGAGTTGCATTGTTGGGCAAGCTACTTGATATTTGTAGTGAGCTAAGCTATCAGCTACTCTACAATAAATTCAGCTTCACTACACAGACACTCAAAAAAAAGTAGCAAGCTAAGTTACATAAACCTGTCAAAAGTAGTTTGATACATTAGAAGCTACTTTCAGTTAAACAAACTGCATGCCAAGTCAATTCAATTTTAGGGATCAACACAACTGTCAGTCAGATAAAAACGGTTGAATGGATGAAATTCGTGTGTTCGTATGTTTGTGTTGGATGTCATTGACGTTGACAGGAACTTTTTCTTTGGATTACAAAGAAGGCATCTGAAAACATATTTAGTTTCACTCGTCGCACGGACTTTTCACTTTTTAACTTTCATCATCTTCAGCTGTATCTAAATATCAACAGCATTCTAGTTATCCGGTTGCCTAGAATCTGCATGCAAACTACCCATTTAAAATTAGGGGAGAATTCATTTTAAATGTATGAGCAGCGTCTGGTGTACTTGAAATGACGATATCTATCTATCTATTTTCACTCGTCTCGCCTAAAGTGATGTACTGCTTATTTTTTGTGTTTAATGGCTGCAGGGAAGCCTGTTATGAATGAACATCAGAAAGGTCCAGGATAAATTAGCTTTCGAGGACGCTACTGCGGTACTTGATCAATAAAAGAGCTTAGCTACTGAAAAGTTACTTGGTTTTGTAAATAGCGACGTAACTGCCAAGCTACTGACAAATGTAGTGACGCTACTGCCCATCACTGCCGAGTTATGTAAAAGGTTATATTTTCCCTAGACAAATTGAAATGAGCCATATCATTGGTGGGAGGGCTACATACGCTTCCTTGTAACGATTAATATCTTATTTGACACGGTGTAAAAGTTCAATTACCACACCGATTGTACGTTTAGCTGTCATAAAAGTCAGTTAACTATTGAGCCGCATAACTTCTTGTAATAATAATCGTTTAAAAGTAATAGTATTAGACAATAAAACATGATGTTTTTTCAGTTCTGGTGACATGACAATTTTTAAACCATAAGCATATACATGTATGATGTATACATTTCTATTTTTTTTTTTTTAAACAACTAGAGATCGGAATGACGTAATCACTTCCGGTTTCTGTGCCTCAACAGCTGTGAACCTCACCGCACGTCACTGCGGTACACATTCTTGAGAGATTACCTGGTTGAACACAAGTCCAGCAGATCGGCGGGCCATAACTCTGCATTCTTCCCCTTTGTAAGATAAAATCAAAATGTATCGATATAGCATGCATAAAACAGTGAGTGAGGTTCACATGGAAAAATGTAAGACCAAGAATACAGCAGTGACAGGTTCCCCCAAATTCTGTGAGACCTCCTCCTAACAGGAAGTTTCTTGGAATGTGCCTGTGTAGTAACTTTATTGCTCCCTCTAACATCAGTGAATCATTTATATGGCTAAGTCACTGTTTTCCCAACTAGTCTGCCTTCCCTAAGTGAGACTTTCATACAGATGAGTTAATCCATGTTCATCTAAACATAAAATAGATTCCACATTTTCTCTCCCTGCTACTTAAAATATTGATAGTTAGGCTATAATCGCCATAGATATATAACAAACATCACATATGTCTATGATAATCGCTGTAAAAGGCTCACTGTTCTTGTGCTCCCACAGCTCATTCTCTTTGAAATACTGAAACGAAATCGAAATGATCGAAATGGTGCTTCAAATACTAATAATTGACCATCATTAAGAAAAAAGGACACGAATCTGCAAATAGCCTAGCATAGCATACAAATCAAGCTACTGACAAAGGCAAATGTAAACAACCATCAACACCTGCTTTCTATATTTTTTATAGCAGCGAAATATACACATGAATTTATTGTAGTGTAGCTGATAGCTTAGCTCACTACAAATATCAAACAGCTTGCCCATCACTGAACATTTCAACCTGGGCTGAGACAAGTAGCCAAGGTCCCAAATTAAGAGACAAGGAGCAACATTTACAGGAGAATCATTTAGATTATCCACCTTGAAATGTTATTGAGCTAAGTTTGACTAAATTATGTCATTGCAATATAAAAATTGAAAATAAAAAAGTGATCTGACTTCGTTTACAAATAGTGATCTAATTTAGATTGTAGCTAGTTAACTAGAAAATGCATTTCCTGAAGGAAATACCAGTGCATGAAATGCAAAAGTTAGGAAAGGAAGAAGAAAAGAAAGAAGAGTGAAAGAAGGAAAGAAGAAAGGATAGAAGAGTGAAGAAAGGAGAGAAGAGAGGATGAAGGAAAGAAGAGTGAAAGAAGGAAAGAAGAAAAGTAGGAAGAGTGAAGAAAGGAAAGAAGAGTGAAAGAAGGAAATAATAGTTGAAGAAGGAAAGAAGAAAAGGAAATAAGAAAGGAGAGTGAAGAAAGGAAAGAAAAGTGAAAGAAGGAAAGAAGAGTGGAAGAAGGAAAGATGAGTGGAAGAAGGAAAGAAGAGTGAAAGAGAAAAAGAGAGTGAAAATATTGAAAAAAGGAGATACAAATGGAGTGAAGAAGAGAGATTGAGTGTGAGAGAAAGTAGACTGAGAAAGAAAGATGGAGAGATGGAGAGAAAAAAAAATAGAGAATGGATGGTGTCTTAATGTTCCTAGTTACAGTTAAATTGAGAGGGACAGAGAGAGAAGAGGTTCCTTTGATTTGGCACAGGTGTCAGTAAAGCACAGGTGCAAGCCAGTTTAAAGACCCTATTATGATGTCATAATTGCCCAATGTAAGTCAATGGGAGAAATTTATATTCATTTTTCTTTAATATCTTAAAAAGTATAAAGTTTAGAAAAGTGAAAAATACATAGCATAAGTGTCGTTTACAAGACCTACGCGACAAAGTTTGAATGAAGTTTCTACGTTAAGCGGTTCGGGCTGAATTAATCGCAGAAAAAGGTAACAAGAATAAGAAGAAGAAGAAGAAGAAGAAGAAGAAGAAGAAGCCTAGGAATAACAATACAGGGCATTTCATGCACTGTAATAAGAAGAAGCCTAGGAATAACAGGGCATTTCATGCACTGTAATTACTGAAAGCCATACTCAATATAACATGTACAACTACTGAAAGCCATACTCAATATAACATGTACAACTAGAAAATGCCTTTCCTGAAGGAAATACCAGTGCATGAAATGCAAAAGTTAGGAAAGGAAGAAGAAAAGAAAGAAGAGTGAAAGAAGGAAATAAGAAAGGAAAGAAGAGTGGAAGATGGAAAGAAGAAAGGAAAGAAGAGTGAAGAAAGGAGAGAAGAGAGGATGAAGGAAAGAAGAGTGAAAGAAGGAAAGAAGAAAAGAAAGAAGAGTGAAGAAAGGAAAGAAGAGTGGAAGAAGAAAAGAAAGAGTGAAGAAAGGAAAGAAGAGTGAAAGAAGGAAATAATAGTTGAAGAAGGAAAGAAGAAAGGAAAGAAGAGTGGAAGAAGGAAAGAAGAGTGGAAGAGAAAAAGAGAGTGAAAATATTGAAAAAAGGAGATAAAACTGGAGTGAAGAAGAGAGATTGAGTGTGAGAGAAAGTAGACTGAGAGGGATAGAGAGAAAGATGGAGAGATGGAGAGAAAAAAATAGAGATTGGAAGGTGTCTTAATGTTCCTAGTTACAGTTAAATTGAGAGGGACAGAGAAGAGGTTCCTTTGATCTGGTGCAGCTGTCAGTGAAGCACAGGTGCAAGCCAGTTTAAAGACCCTATTATGATGTCATAATGGCCCAATGTAAGTCAATGGGAACATTTAGATTCGTTTTTATTTAATATCTTAAAAAGTATAAAGTTTAGAAAAGTGAAAAATACATAGCATAAGTGTCCTTTACAAGACCTACGCGACAAAGTTTGAATGAAAATGCCTAGGAATAACAATACAGGGCATTTCATGCACTGTAATGATTACCTCCAGATCATTGCCGGTTGTCCAGTCCACCTGGAATCCCTCCTCCTCTCCTTCCGTGTCCACAAAATCCCATTCCTGTGCCGTATCTAATGGATCCTCTGGCACAAAGTCATTATCCTCCTCCCTCTCAGACTCAAATCCTTCAAAATCTATGTCGAAATCACTGCCATCGCTATCAAAATACTCCATGTTCACTGCTACTTCTCGCTAGCCAGCATGGTATCACTGAAAACAAACACAGAATATCGCGTGGCTATCTGATTGATTGACGTGGTTTTCACCCAACCAAAGTTCGTTTTGGTGGTCACCTGATCTTTACCAAAGCCTTAAGACCCACCCCATGTGTATTTTTAACCAACCAGAGTGAGTTATATGCTGCATTCGTCATGAAAACAGCACGTATACAAAATGCTGCGCTACGCAGCAACCGGCAGGAAAGCCTATGTTGCGCTACGCAGCAACCGGCAGGAGGGGCTATGCTGCGCTACGCAGCATCCGGCGCCAATGGGTTAACATAACCTATCACACATACTTTTGGTTTATTTTTTATTCAAGTTTCTTGTATTTGTTTGGTGTAATCTGATTTCCATTTGACTAATTTACCTATCATTTAATTTCAACTTAAAATGATTTCATTATTTAATTTATATACATACATTATAGCACAGGACGGACATACAGGCATCGACCCAAGCTAACGGAAATACGACTATGAGTGCAGTTTGCTTATGTGGCAAGGTCTGCAAAAACCCGCGAGGTCTCAAGATCCACCAGACCAAGATGAGATGCTTGACTGGGAGGCAAGTGGAGCAACGCACAGGACCAGTGCCTGGTGAGACGCAGGAGGAGCCCGGCCCGGAGTCACCCCACAGTGCCCAGACCCTCCACGCCCCACAAGCCCCACCCCAAGTCAGGCAGTCAGAACACCGCCGGGTCAAGTGGCCTTCCGCCAACAAGGTAAAAGAGTGGTGCCAAGGCCTTTTAGACTTTTAACACCTTTTAGACTTTTCTAAGTTGACTGACATGCCTTGATGTTTTTGTACATTTTGCTTAACTAAAAACATTGATGCACAAATGGAATATATGATTCTATTCGAGAAGACCTCAGCAATAATATTAGAAAAGGGTTCAATGTTTCCGTGGTTGTTCTTTTTATGTCTCTAAGACGAAAACTAAAAAAAAAAAATATCCCGGACGAGGGATATAGACCTTTTAGTGTTAACACCAAGGAGCCAACCCTGAGAGAGGTTGAGGACATTGTCAGAGTAGCTAGATCCACCTCAGCACCAGGTCCCAGTGGCGTATCATATGTTGTCTACAAGAGGTGCCCAAGGCTCTTGCAACGACTGTGGAAGATCCTAAAGGTCATCTGGAGGAGGGGGAAGGTGGCTCAGCAGTGGAGGCATGCAGAGGGCGTATGGATTCCGAAGGAGGAGAACTCGCACACCATCGAGCAGTTCAGAAACATCTCACTCCTGAGTGTGGAGGGCAAGGTGTTTTTCAGCATTGTTGCCCGACGCATGACGGAGTTCCTCTTGAAGAATGCATACATTGACACCTCTGTCCAGAAGGGGGGGATCCCAAAGGTACCAGGATGCATCGAGCACACAGGAGTTGTCACTCAGCTCATCCGAGAAGCCCGGGAGGGTAGGGGGGACCTGGCAGTTCTGTGTCTCGACCTGTCCAATGCCTACGGGTCAATTCCACACAAACTGGTGGAAACCTCGCTTGTCCGGCACCATGTTCCACGCAAGATCAGGGACCTCATACTGGACTATTACAGCAGCTTCAGCTTGAGAGCCACCTCTGGAACAGTAACATCAGCATCACATCGGCTTGAGAAGGGCATAATCACTGGGTGCACTGTCTCAGTGATCTTCTTTGCCTTAGCCATGAACATGCTCGTTAAGTCGGCAGAAGTCGAGTGCAGAGGACCGCTCACCAAGACAGGTGCACGGCAGCCCCCCATCAGAGCGTTCATGGATGACCTGACTGTTACCACAGCATCGGTACCAGACTGCAGGTGGGTGCTCCAAGGCCTTGAGCGTCTCATCAACTGGGCACGTATGGGCTTCAAGCCTGCTAAGTCCCGTTCCCTGGTGGTGAAGAAGGGGAAGGTGACAGACAAGTTCCGTTTCTCGCTGGGAGATGTCCAGATTCCATCGGTCTCAGAGAAGCCAGTGAAGAGCCTGGGAAAGATCTTTGATGGCACCCTGAGGGACACAGCAGCACTCAAAGCAACCAGCAGAGAGCTTGGAACCTGGCTAGTGGCAGTGGACAAGTCAGGGCTGCCAGGCAAGTTTAAAGCCTGGATATACCAGCATGGCATCCTGCCACGCCTCCTCTGGCCACTGCTGGTCTACGACGTCCCACTTACCACAGTTGAGGGCTTCGAGAGAAAGGTCAGTAGCTATCTGCGCAGGTGGTTGGGCCTACCACGATGCCTCAGCAGCATAGGGAATGGGAATAAGAACAAGCTACGACTTCCCTTCAGTAGTCTGTCGGAGGAGTTCATGGTGACCCGTGCAAGGGAGGTGCTGCTGTATAGAGACTCCCAGGACACCAAAGTCTCCTCAGCTGGGATTGAAGTGCGAACTGGAGTGGAGAGCCCAGGAGTCAGTTGACCAAGCAGAAGCACGGTTGCGTCACAGTGTTCTGGTGGGAGCAGTTGCATCAGGCCGGGCAGGGCTTGGGAGCAACCCAAGACCTCAGTACAACAAGGCCCAGGGGAAGGAGAGGCGTCAGCTTGTCCAGGAAGAGGTTCGAGCAGGAGTGGAGGAGACCCGCTCGAGCAGGATGGTCGGGATGAGACAACAGGGGGCGTGGACAAGATGGGAGCAGGCACTGGACCGGAAGATCTCATGGACTGAGCTTTGGAAAGCGGAGCCGTTCCGGATTAAGTTCCTGATACAGTCGGTCTATGACGTCCTCCCCAGCCCATCCAACCTCTTCTGTTGGGGTCTGGCAGAAACACCTGCTTGCCTGCTGTGCCAGAGGAGAGGTTCACTGGAGCACATCCTGAGCTGTTGCCCGAAAGCCCTGGGTGAGGGGCGCTACCGCTGGCGCCACGACCAGGTGCTGAAGGTGATAGCAGATACCATCTGCACAGGGATTGCACGCAGCAGACAACAACAGCCAGCTGGGCATTCCATCGCCTTTGTTAGAGCTGGAGAGAGGCCACGGCAGCGCCAAAGCCAAGGAGGGGGGCTCCTTACCACAGCTAGGGACTGGCAGCTGAAGGTGGACCTGGGCAGTCAGCTTAAATTCCCGGAGACCATCGCAGTGACCACACTCAGGCCCGACTTGATTCTCATGTCAGAATCAACAAGGCAGGTCATACTACTGGAGCTGACTGTGCCCTGGGAAGACCGGATGGAGGAGGCATTTGAGAGGAAGAGGGCCAAGTACGAGGAGCTGGCAGGCGAATGCCGCCGCAACGGGTGGAAAACTCGGTGCAACCCCATCGAGGTTGGATGCCGAGGGTTTGCAGGCCAGTCACTCTACAGGGCTCTCAAGTTGTTGGGAATAAGGGGACTGCACAGCAAGAAAGCCATCAAGAACACCACAGATGCTGCTGAGAGGGCATCAAGATGGCTGTGGATCAAGAGGGGTGATCCGTGGGCAACACAAGCTACCTAGACACAAGCCGGGGACTGTTCGCCTCCAGCTGGGTCGCCTGGGCGAGGGTGTCTGATGTTGAAAGACCCGAAACACCCGATGATCCCAGGTTCCATCACTGATGATGTGTCTAGGTTGCACCAGTTGGTGTATATTAAACCAATAGTAATTAATTTTTGTCTAAATGCATTTTTTCAAAGGTTATACTGGACAGTCAAGTGAAGATGACAGTGTTGTCCAGGTGAACTTGCCATCTGTGGAAAGTGATCTATCTGACACTATGGTAAGTGCATACATGTTAAAATGATAGTTCAACATTTAGGCATTTTGGATTATGTATTTGATGATTTGATGGACAGACTCATTCTGTCTACCTCCATTTTGGCTTGTGCCGCTGCCCCCTGGTCTAAAAAAAACAGGCGCTGATAATTAGTGTGCTTGCCCGAAGGGAAGCACAGTATTGTTGTTGTCAAGTTTTCTTTATTCTCCCCGTTTTTTGTAACGCTAACTACTCCTCGCCCGTTCGAGGTACAGACGCCGTTCAAACACCGAAACGTCCGGCCCGATCCGGTGCAACCTGCTATGACTTTTCTTGGCGGTACTCCTTGCCACTCCTTTTTTATTCCTCTTTTTCCATCACCCTTTTTCCCAATAGACTTGCATGGCAGAACTCTGTGGATTATGACATCATAATGGGGTCATTAAAACTAGCTTGCACCTGTGCTTCACTGACACCTGCGCCAAGGTTTGAAGGCTCCTCTTGTCTCTCTGTCCCTCTCCATTCAACTGTATAACTAGGAATATTAAGGGCTCAACAGTGGGCTCTACAGTGCGAGTATTTCACTCGCATATGCGCCTAAAAATGGTTACGTGCGAACTTGAAAAATAATTTACGAGCACAGTGTGCGAGTGACAGACAGTTGTCAATACAGCGCCAAAAAGTGAAGCATTCCATTGATTTCGCCAACATGCGATCTCTTGGTATAAGTAGGGTCCGTGTATCATCCGATCATTCAAGTATTCCATTCAATCTGGCAAACGGAAAACGAAATAACGACTCAATGTTTTGTTTTCCCGTTTTTCTGTATGACCAAATACATGGGAATTGCTGTTTGTTTTCCTTTTTTTCAACACAAAACAGAACAAATAATAAAGAGGGAAACCAAAACGAAATAATGGGTCCGTGTATCATCCGATCATTCGAGTATTCCATTCAATCTGGCAAACGGAAAACGAAATAACGACTCAATGTTTTGTTTTCCCGTTTTTCTGTATGACCAAATACATGGGAATTGGTGTTTGGTTTCCTTTTTTCAACACAAAACAGAACAAATAATAAAGAGGGAAACCAAAACGAAATAATGCCTGTAATTTATGATTATTGTTTTTCTGTTTTCTGGAATACTCGAATGATCGGATGATACACGGACCAAGTAGCTCTCAAAAACCCCACTGCTCTTAACCTGTTTGAATGGTTTTCGACGAGACCAACCGGGTCCGTGTATCATCCGATCATTCAAGTATTCCATTCAATCTGGCAAACGGAAAACGAAATAACGACTCAATGTTTTGTTTTCCCGTTTTTCTGTATGACCAAATACATGGGAATTGGTGTTTGTTTTCCTTTTTTTCAACACAAAACAGAACAAATAATAAAGAGGGAAACCAAAACGAAATAATGCCTGTAATTTATGATTATTGTTTTTCTGTTTCCCCACACCCTCATGATCCTATGCGAAAGTTACCAGTGTTCGTCAAGGAAAGGCCTGTTGTTATAATGCAGAGCTGCCAAGCGTCACGCTTTGAGTGTGACAGTCACGCAATTTGACCCATTTTCACACCACACGCTACACTTGACATTTCTCACGCTTATTTACCCATTCAATAGTCTATATTTTTATTTTCATGATAATAAACTTTGGTCCTCTTGGCTTCGAGTAACTCTGATTGACTGACCGAGATAACCAATCCGACAGTCCTTTGTGCCCAAATCTAACCAACCACGGAAGGCACCACGCAATATAAACCAATCTGCAGCAACGTAAGGCGGGTCTTGACACAGGGGTGCAAACTTGTCACCTTTCGGCGAAATTCGCCGTTTTTAAGCCAAAATAGGATACAATAACGGTGATAACGGATAGTACAGTGTCTATTTCTCGGGGCCTAAAAGACACGGTCGTCAGCGGAGTTTAGTTGCTAATAAGTTACAGATGCAGTATCTTAAATAACCATTAAATTGGCAGCTTGCACATTGATGACAGCACCCTGATGGGTTTCTTACTTTCCCCATTATAGTTTTATGAGTTAAATCGCAGAGACTATAACGTCAGCTAGATCACTAGCTATCATTTAATGCAAATTGAACTCTTCTATTTGGCAACCAGACGTTTGCCTACCCTATGTGCTTTTTCACTGCGGTGTAGAACCTATTTAAGGCTGATTTATGCTCGGGGACGAAAGCGTAAGCGCAAGAGGCCGCGCAAGCCCCTTGCGTGACCCTTGCGCGACTTTTCACGTCTTGCGTGCGTCGGCCCCTTTTTCTAGACTAGCGTCAATTTTTACGTAAGGTCTTACGCGAGCCTCGCAGCCTGCATTCTATCAACGAATGTTACGAGATGAGGTTACTAAAATATTATGCATGTCTACTCAGTTGTACAGTGCTTCCCAAGTAAAGAACTTCAAGCTTCAGACTTTCTGTTAGGGAACCTGTTATCTATCTGCAGAGCAAATGTCAGGCTCATACAAAAACATTAACGTGAATTAATTGATGTTAATACCTAGCGCGGCCTCTATAGGATTCCCCATATACGTTAGCATTAAGCTAACTTATTTTCTACCACAGTAAAACATGCAATATTATGTGATTGTTTTTAGAAAACGAATGTTACGTGATGAGATTACTAAAATGTAGTCTGCACGTCTGCTCAGTTTAACAGTGCTACCCAAGCAAAGGTTTGAAAAGAACTTCAAGCTTCAGACTTTCTGTTAGGGAAACAGCTTTCTCTCTGCCAAGCAAATGGCAGGCTCTTGACAACACGCGGAACCTTTGGGAGCATGAACTGCACTGAGTAAATTTTGCGCAACAATTAACCCCAAAGCAGTCGCCTTAATTAGTCTTGCTGATCTGTCATAAAACCGCAGCAAACGTAACCTCTGCCTCACTGAAGGGGGCGTGCGAGAGCCTGGTGGACTTCCAATCCATTGAAGTGATAAATACATAATGGGCGACCAATGCCCGAGCTAAAATGATTGCATCAAAAGACGGGGCAGATGATAACTCGATCAACTACTCACATTCAAGGTCAAATTGCTTCGAAAATGTTTGGAAGCTGTATTTTTTTATGTCAATTTAAAAACACACAAGCCCTCTTTTTATTGGTGAGCTGATTTTGAGAAATTAAACTTAAATTGCAGCTTAAGTTGTGTTTTCTGGTTGCTAAATAGAAGAGTTCAATTTGCATTAAATGATAGCTAGTGATCTAGCTGATGTTATAGTCTCTGCGATTTAACTCATAAAACTATAATGGGAAAAGTTAAAAACGGCGAATTTCGCCTAAAGGTGACAAGTTTGCACCCCTGTGTCAAGACCCGCCTTACGTTGCTTCTGATTGCTTTATATTGCGTGATGCCTTCCGTGGTTTGTTAGATTTGGGCACAAAGGACTGCCGGATTGGTTATCTCGGTCAGTCAATCAGAGTTACTCGAAGCCACGAGGACCAAAGTTTATTATCATGAAAATAGAAAATATAGACTATTGAATGGGTAAATAAGCGTGAGAAATGTCAAGTGTAGCGTGTGGTGTGAGAATATGTCAAATTGCGTGACTGTCACACTCAAAGCGTGGCGCTTGGCAGCTCTGCATTATAACAACAGGCCTTCCCTAGACGAACACTGGTAACTTTCGCATAGGATCATGGGGGTGTGGGGAAACAGAAAAATAATAATCATAAATTACAGGCATTATTTCGTTTTGGTTTCCCTCTTTATTATTTGTTCTGTTTTGTGTTGAAAAAAAGGAAAACAAACACCAATTCCCATTTATTTGGTCATAATGAAAAACGGGAAAACAAAACATTGAGTCGTTATTTCGTTTTCCGTTTGCCAGATTGAATGGAATACTTGAATGATCGGATGATACACGGACCAACTAAATTGACTGTGGTTGATTTTGTTTTTGGTAATCCATGTATGGCAATAGTGATAAAAACAGAAAACGACTCAATTTTCATTTTTGGATTCTCTATTTTTGATGAACAAATCACTAAATGCTTAATTTTTCGTTAACCAATACTGATTTTTGAAATGAAAAAACGATTGGCCAGAAGGTACACGGACCCGGACCCAATTGGTAACTGGTGTGTTGTATCCTGTTTATGTCTGATACTTTATAAACGTTTATGTTTTACGTTAGCTTATTACACTAGGCAGCAATATTGTGAAGTAGAGCTAGAAATGGCTTTGCTAGCTCCCATGATACTGTAGCTCACACCAGCAACTGCTCAATTTAAGCCAAGAAAGGAGTTTGGTACATTAGCTAGTAACTGTCAATGATAACTAGTTATTAGAATGTATTAGCCTACGTTAAATTGACTTCAAAGGGGCAGTCGAGTGTTTAGGTTGTGTCAGCTAGCTTGGATAGCTAGCTTATCATTTGAAGCTTCACGTTAGCCTCGGTAAACGTTTAGCTAGCTAACGTTAGCTAACTATGAGGTAGCATATCCTAGCTAAGTTATACTAGCTAGCTAGTAAACTCATTGCAGTATGGACTATAGGACAGGCTACGCACAACATTAATCAAGCAAAAAATAAATGAATATGTGACTGGTTGGAATAGCCTTGTCTATTTGGGCAATTTGTTAGACTCGGTAAACGTTTAGCTAGCTAACGTTAGCTAACTATGAGGTAGCTAACGTTAGCTAAATTATACAAACTATCGATAGATTAGATTAGATTCAACTTTATTGTCATTGTACAGAGTACAAGTACTGAGACAACTAAATGCAGTTAAGCATCTAACCAGTAAGTGCAAAATAGCAGGGGGGGGGAGTAAGTATAGTGCAAATGTTCAGTTGCTGGAGGGGGGGGGGGGGGGGGGGGGGACGACAGTCACGGGGGGAGATGTGGGAAGGGGTGGGGGGCTAACCCCCGTGGAGCAGAGTTCAGCAGGTTGACAGCCGCAGGGATGAAGCTGTTCTTGAACCTGCTGGTACGGGAACGTAGGACTAGCTAGATCCTTTCACAATAAACAAGCAAACAAACAAACAAAAACAGAACAACAAAGATACCCTCATATGTCTAAACGTCAGTGGAGCCAAAATATAATGGTTGAGCTTGGTTGCTTGCTAAAATATATTGGTTGAAAACAAAAAGGTGTATTCAGTGTCACTGCGGAAGGCTGGCAGATTCATCCTACAACCTGCATTCAACGTTGTACTGAACACAGAAAACACAGTACTATACAGATTTTGTTCTCAGATATCAGTCTGTGAGGCCCCTCAACAACATATGCGCACTCGGCCACTGCAGTTGCTTGTGCTTGATGGCCGCAACAGAGCAAGCACACTCTCGCAGTTCGTTCACGAAACGCATTCTAGTTGAAGGTAATGTTCTCATGACTGCAGAGAATATGCCAATTTGCCATAATGTTGAACTATCCCTTAAGTTAGAAAATTACATTTAATCTAATTTGTTATATATGTGTTTTATGTTATGGTTTTGTATGCAGGTCTGGGACATTCCAGATAATGTGAGCACCTCAAGAATGGAGAACATTTTACAGGGGTAAAAATTGCCTTTGTCAAGTGATGTTTTTGCTCTATAAACAATACAAGTAATCAGTAGTGGAGCAGGGAAAATGAATGCATTATGTGTTATTCCTAGATCCTCCAGGTGCCATCAACCAGAATCTCATCAAGTAAGTACAAATATATATATATATATATATATATTATACCTAATAGTATTGATTGTCTTAACATACATTTTGTGAAATACCAGTAAATAATTTTCAGAAATTCACTCAAGTCATCTAAATCCTTTGTATCCATCCTTTATGATGTGCGTTAGTTCTAAGCAGGTAACAATTCTGAGTGATTAACTAATTAACTTAAAAATTGATTTTTTAATTTTTTTATTTAGGATGGACAGCAACCACCTGCCAAGGAACAGTTAAAATCCTGCTATAGGTAAGCTGGTGGACAGTTGCAACCTTAACATGTTTGGTTAGTGTGTAGTTCGATTTCCTGCAATCCCTTTATGTTTCATAATTTCTTTCTTGGAATGTACAACTGTTTAATATTTTTCTTTAATGCTAGATTGCAACATTACAAAAAGCTGGCTAAAGACCATCCAACCTGTGTATTCACTTGCTTATATTTACTGTTATACTTATTCATTTGGGTTGTATATTACATTCAGTTTGGGAATATTGTAATCGCCATGGTGACGAGATTTGTTTTCATTAACATGTGGGCAAAATAAATGACCAGAAGGTCAACCTTGCATTTTAGAGTTGAGTCTATGAACTCTTTCCCTGCAGCAACTACACCAGCATGTATGCACCTATAGTTGTTGACAGTGAGTCTGACTCAGATGACCACACAGACTACCCTGCAGAGGAAAGGTATGATGTATTACTAGATAGTACCTCATTGTTATTTTTGGCTCAAATATTGGACATCATGTACACTGATATTCTCTTACAGTCCGCAGGGTTTGAGCTTCAGTGCTGAAAACATTGTTTCAGAACTGGCCTCCAAGATTAACACTACATCATACAGCAGGTTCAACATCAACAGGGCAAATATATGGGATGGAGCACTCAGAGGCTTTCAGCGATCATCCTTTGACCCATCACATGAAATTGTGGTTAAATTCACTGATGATGAGGGGCGAGCTGAGAATGCAGTGGACACTGGTGGTCTCAAACGGGAGTTCCTCACCCTGCTGATGGTCTGCCTTAGATCAAGGAGAATCTTTGATGGTCCAGAAGCTAGGACATTTCTCACGTTTGACTGTGCAGGTAAACATTTTATTGTTTCAGACTAAAATTAAGTATATTGCATTTCTGAAAATAATTTTGGACCTGTATTCAGCGAAATTAACTCTGGTATGCATTTTCATCTGGACTTGAAACTGATTTTAATATTGGCTCTAATGGATGGTAAAATATCAACAGCTGCCAGAGATGATGAATATTTTCATGTTGGGAGGATGATCGCTACATCAATAGTCCACGGTGGTCCAGGCCCTCGATTCTTGTCGGAAATGCTCTACGACCACCTCACCGGAAAATCTAGGGTGATTGATGTTGAAGCAAGTATTGGGGACATCACAGATGATACCATCAGAGCTTCCCTGCTTGAGGTGTGTTGTCAAATCAACAAAGCTCACAAAGTTTTATCACACAACTTTCTCAACTATCTATCTATAGTATTTCTCAACCCCTAAAACAAAATGTTGACTAATTCCGCCCCTGAATTCCTTTTTTTCTTTTTATTAAACCAAATAGCTGTTCTCAGGTATTTTGTTCTGTCTTTTTTTTTAAACGTGAATAGTGAATACTTGTAATCTAAAAACCCAACCCTTTGTAGTAAAATCCAATTTGCACCATCTCAGAACGTTACCTTAAGCCCCTCCTTCCTATTTTATAGCATGGACAATTTGAAAATTGTTTGATTTCTTTCCAAATGTATCTTTCAGTATGGGAAGTTGGTGGCATTTCACTTAAATGTATGGTAATTGTCTCCCAGATATCCAGTGCAGCAACACTGGATGAACTGCATGCAGTGATCGACAAACATTCAAGTCTGTTGCAGACAGCTGGTTGTCTTCAGTACCCAGATCTTGTGTTGGACAATACAATCATTAAGGACTTCATGCAGTGGTACTACTTTTACCGCAACCATTTCTCAATACAAAGGTAATGTGCTTTATTTTCACTCATTCTAATTTTTAAGAATTTACATGAAGTCAATTGTATCTAGTAATTAGTATGCTCAAAGGGGTAGTTTACTGATAGGAGGTACCTACTCATATGTCTATAGGGATTATAGCAATAGGCCAATTTTCCAAACTGTTGAAATACCTCTTAAATGTTACCAGTCTTCTCTGATACTGCCATTGTTCTAAGTGTTTTTTCTCTGGATATTTTGTAGGTTCAAAGATGGGCTTTCAGCCCTTAATGTGATTCATGCTTTGGAGCAGCATGCATCCATTTTCAAGGTATTTATGTGCTCAAGTGTGGAACAGCTGACATCTCAAACACTGGATAACCTCTTTGAGGTTCAGCTGAGTGAAAAAGGCACCACAAGACGCCAAGAGGAAACCAGAGTACTTGGATTCTGGAGAGATTATCTCCTCGATACAGAAGGTTTATTACAGTAGCATTTCACACAATTGTTCCCATTTCTCATCTTTTAAGAATGACAGGTTTAGTAAAAACACTTTTTATTTCACTAAATTATTTCAGATAAACAAACCGGACTTTCCCTCCCCACTTTCTTTCCCATGACTCAGTTCCCTGCCCCCATCTGGGATTAACCCAAGACCAAAGCTGGTGTTTGAAAGGGTGTCTCGCTTCCCGTGCAGCAGAACCTGGGCAAACACAATAGAGATTCCACTGTCAATGACGTATGAAGAGTTTCGAAAGGACATGGACTTTGGAATACTAAACTCACCTGGTTTGGACTGTACTGATTTTTTTGTATTGTAAAACAAACTGTTTTTAGTGTCTAAAGTTCAACAGTTATTACCTGTATTTTCAGTTCTGATACAATAAAAGGATATACATGTATCCTAATTACCAGAGACTCAGTCAAGTGAATGGAATTTCAAATTCAGGTTTAATTGTTACAATCAGGGTGCGATTTGCCGGGGCGGATGGGGGGGATTTACCCCCCCTCTGGTTTTTACATCCCCACCTCAGCTGGATGAATTTCATACATGGGGGGGATAACCCTCAATTATTAAAAAAACAATGAAAAAACAGACAGGTTGTGACAGCGTTTTCTTACACTTGCTTACATCGCTGGCACTAACGTTCACCTTACCCGAACTGTCGGCATTCATATTTGTTCACTGAATTAGCGAGTTCTGTCCAAAACAGTTGCGTTTCAGTTTCAGTATTTCAACGTGAATGAGAGGGAGCACGAACTGAGCGTCTAGCAGGCAGTGTTTCCCCTACAATGATATTAGGGTGGCGGCCCGCCCCCCCAACGGCCCCGCCCGCCCCCCCTGGAAGGTCAAGTAAAAAAAAAAAAAAAAAAAAATTTTTTTTTTTTTTTTATAAATATAGCGCCAGATCACAAAATAAGTCATTTATGGTTACCTTTACCATAAAACATGTAAAATTATACTTATTGACTGCTGTCATTCAAAGAAACACATGAACATCATAATTCATTTAAGTGTTTGTGTCCGTGTCCGCCGCCGCGGCGCGTCTGCCGCCGTCCCCCTCCCCCCCCCCAAGCTGTAAACCTAGGGGAAACACTGGCAGCGATTATCATATCATGATAGACATATATGATGCATGTATATGAAGAGAATTAGGCCTATGTATTGCTTTTTTTTTTTCATGATAAAAAAAAAAAACATCCCCCCCTCTGGTTTTTGGACAAATCGCACCCTGGTTACAATGATGCGCATGCGCAGAATGCTAATTCGTATCTAGGAGGCAGCATGTCTAGGATCATGGGGGACACTGACACAGGGGTGTTAGCATTCCCACAGTGATCAAGGCATGAGACTTACAGGAAGATTGACCATCTGGGCAATTACAGAATACACATGAGAGCTATACAATTAACATTATATAACTATTGACTGTGGAATACATTGCATAACCTAACTAAATTTCAGATACTATCAACAACCTGTTCTTCAATGTGATGTAGAGTTCCACACAGGTCTCCCAGGTCATTGGATGCATTAGACCACTTTGTCTCTGTAGATCCTCAAAGTGTGACTGGAGATGGCGATCTCCACATGGACTGTGTGTTGCCTCACTCTCAAATGGCCGCAGTTCCTCCAAACTGGAAACCCACAGTCAGTTCCACCAAACCTGTGAGTGAAAATATATTCATAGTCTTGGTGTTGTGACGTCCACCTGTGCCCCCTTCAGGTTGCAGCCTTGCCAGTGCAGAGGCAGGACCTGAGCCTAATAGCTTTATTGTCTGCACCTGTATTTAGGGTGGGGCTATAAAAGGGGTTTTCTCTCTCTCTCTCATTAGGCACTTTTCGTTTTTTTGTAGGCACTATTTTGGATATCTTCTCTTACACGGGCACTTTGACTCCTTTCTCAATCTGTCCCCCTTTCTATTTCTTTAGCGCTCACTTTCTTATTAATTTACCTAACAAACTGATGCCTTCATTCACTACATTCATGCACGACATTGAACATTACATTTTCATACCCCTATTTTGATTAAGTATTGATTTTGGTACAAATAAATGATTCTTATTATATTTGAACTACTTTGTGCTGTCTCCCTTATTATGTGATGGTACCCTAACGAGTCTGCCGTTACATAATTGTGTTGCTTGGACTACCGAGCCAAGACTATTACCTTCTAGTATGTTAGTGCAAGAATTTTTCATTGGTATGTTTTATACTGTTATTTCAGGGAAGATAAAAACTTAAACACTGACTGAAAACTAACCTGTGAGGTTAGGAAACAACCTTGTACAAGACCTCTGGTTTACCAGATGGACAACGAGACTGTTTAACAGGTCTGATCGTATGAGTGTTCCACTTATCTCTGCATTCATCAAGGTCACTTTGTAGCACATCCATGAACACAAATCGCAGGAGGCATGTGTCCTCATGACTACTACTGAAAAGATTTCTCTCTCTGAGATCATTCAGAAGGTCCATCCAAAATTGTGACCTGGAGACACAAACTGGAATTAGGGTGATGCATTTCATGTTATGTTTTTTTTTTATTGTGATTCAATCTAAACTGTTGTTTTCATGATAAATATAATTAGTTGTTTATCAAAAAGCAATAAACATGCAAGGACCACAATGTTCAATTGTCTGTTTTTAAAGTCTATTTGAAAAATGTGTTCCTAGCTTGTAAAGAAAAAAGTACATATGATGACACCTCTGTTTGCGAAAATATGACCACCAGCTTTCAATCCTTTGATTTGCCGTTGAAGGGCCATACAAATGACTGGCAGCCCCAGCATAGTCGTCAGTATGACATGATCTTAAGGTACAATGAATTGCTGCCATTGTACCATTTTCGGTACCACAGTCAGTGCGTAGTCGCATTGGAATTATTCCACATTCTGACGCACAGTTCAGATAATACTGGGCAATGACCACTGGGTCATTGTTGGTTGCTCCACATCTCAACCACAGTATTTTTCTAGAGTATCCGTCTATGCAGCCACTTATTCCAAAACCGTACGGCTTTAACTTATCGTATCCATCCACGTGCCAGACATGGTTTGGTCCATCAGAACTGTAAACTCTTTTTACAAATTTTCTGCTTGCACGAAGTTGAATTCCTTGTGGATCAAGTTGTCTCATCAGGGCCATAACATCATCCCTTTTAACAGTCAGAGAGTACTGGGCAATGACCACTGGGTCATTGTTGGTTGCTCCACATCTCAACCACAGTATTTTTCTAGAGTATCCGTCTATGCAGCCACTTATTCCAAAACCGTACGGCTTTAACTTATCGTATCCATCCACGTGCCAGACATGGTTTGGTCCATCAGAACTGTAAACTCTTTTTACAAATTTTCTGCTTGCACAAAGTTGAATTCCTTGTGGATCAAGTCGTCTCATCAGGGCCATAACATCATCCCTTTTAACAGTCAGAGAGTACTTTATGCGCAGTTACTGCCACATTGAACGGTAGCCATAGAGTTGACCTGGACCCTTTAACTCTTCCTGTATGGCAGCACAAACGGTGGCAGGAGGAGAGTAGTCTTTTTGCCTGGATAAAGACAAACTTTTAAGCGTCCTCTTCAGGGAGCGAAGGCTCAAATGAACATTGTGTTTTGAAGCCAAAAAATCCAAAACTTCTGCATTGCTGTAGCTGTGATTAAAATATCTTTGTATTAGATCCTCTTTTGTGGGGATATCTGATGCTGACCCTGCCAAACATAAAGTGAGATAAATACAGATTTTATTAGAATTATAACACTTTTCCTCTGATGGATGGTAGAGGTCCTTTAACATCAGAACCTGTATAAATGCTAATTTTCTACCCTATGGCAGTGAAACTCTCTATCTGCACCTCAATGACACACAGCTGATCACCTCAAGATTTGGTTAACCATATCACCAAGCACTGTAACTGTAGTACACAACACAAGCAGTTAAAAGTCAAATATAATGCATTTTACATAAGGACGTGGTTTGAACTACATCAATGTTATTAACAAACTGGATATGAGTCCACTTACTGTTGTCTGCCTCTGCCAAAAATTGCACATTAGAGCCACATGAGCCACAGAACATGTGAATTGTTTTGAGATCTTGTCCACAGTACGGGCAAAACATAGCCTGGAAAAAAGTTGATAGATCAGTATAATCTAGAAAACTAAAAATGAAAAACGTGATAAGTAACGTCACTGAGATGAATATTAATACTCTTTTTTACCTCTTGATATACACACATAGTGGAGATCATTCATAACTGCTGTCATTAACAAGTTAACTGCTGTCATTAACAAGCATAACATGTAATGTGCAGCACTGTATGTTATGGAAGACTGAGATAAGTACTATTATAACGGGTGCTTTATATCAATCTCTATTAATCAGCAGGCTAATCTACATGCAAATGTGCAGCCTTGTATCGTCTGGTGTAAAATACAACAAAAAAAAAACACGTAATGTGCAGCGTTGTACAGTGAGTGATATAAACACAACATATAAATATACATTGATATAAATATAATCAAATATACTCAAATAAAAGTGACATTACCGTTCCCGCTGTATATTGTTGAAACTGTTGAAACACCAGTTAGCTGTTAGCTGTTCCGTCTCCATCCGATGTGTCTTTTCCATTGAGCTGTCCCGCTAAGAGCGCCCCCTGCAGTTTTGGGAGCATTTTGGAGCGTTTTCTGTTTTGAAGAGCGTTTGTCTATTTGCATCGCGTTTTATTGTTTTGCACCTCGTTTAGACTTGTGTTTGGCGTTTGGCCCTTGTCGGCCACCGTAGTACAAAAATGTGTATATATAATGTGTATATTTCGCTGCTATAAAACTATAGAAAGCAGGTGTTGATGGTTGTTTACATTTGCCTTGGTCAGTAGCTTGATTTGTATGCTATGCTAGGCTATTTGCAAATTCTGGTCCTTTTTTCTTAATGATGGTCAATTATTAGTATTTAAAGATGCACCATTTCGATTATTTAGATTTCGACAATTATGCTTCAGGATTAGGGTTAGGATAAGCATTTTAAACTTAAAATAACAGCTTAAAAAAAATTGGGGCGCTACAATGACTTTTAATATGGAGAATTGCGTCCGTGCCAATGGCATAGCAGGGTCGATAGGCATATAACTGCCTTCTGTAGTTTTTCCTGCCGATGCCCGCCGACCTGACTTTGATTACCTTCTGCCGATCTAGTAAGTAGCTTATTTGCCGTCTTGCTTAGTCTTGTGTTGCACATGATTGATGTTTGACTGTGTCAGGACAGTCGTTGAGTAATTAGTTTGTCATAATGTCAAAGTCAGCACATTTCAAGAGATTTCGTTAGTTTTAGCTGCTAGCATACCTTTAGCGAATAGCTATTAATCCTTAATGCACCTTTAACAGCGATTATCATAGACGTATTATGTCTATGGCGATTATAGCCTAACTATCAATATTTTAAGTAGCAGGGAGAGAAAACTTTTGTTTGTACCCCATGTAAGAAATGAAAGGAGTCCTCAAAGTCCAAAATAAGAATCAAGTTTAATCCAAAAATGTGCAGTAGTATGGAAGTTTATTAGACTCTTTATTCAAATGGCAATGCATTTGTCAAATGGCAATTCAATGTGCAAAGTGACAATGCAATCCGCAATTCAAATGGAAAACCAGTTGTCAAATGGCAATTCAATGTGCAAATGATGGGGCGACTGACAGATTGCATTTTCATTTTAATTTTGCAACAGAAAGAGCGTGATGACAAGTAAATGCTAATGCAATACACTGGGGGTGCTGTTTAGCTACTACATTGAATTTCCATTTGAATAAAGAGTCGAAAAGACCGTGTCAATATGAAATGCAATGCAATAAGCGCTCATTGAAATTGTTATTCAAAATAATACAAACTGGATTGCGGATTGCATTGTCATTTGCACATTGAATTGCCATTTGACAACTGCTTTTCCATTTGAATTGCGGATTGCATTGTCACTTTGCGCATTGAATTGCCATTTGACAAATGCATTTTCATTTGAATAAAGAGTCGAGAAAAAAAACGTGTCAATATGAAATGCAATGCAATAAGCGTTCATTCAAATTTTTATTCAAAATAATACAAACTGAATTGCGGATTGCATTGTCATTTGCACATTGAATTGCCATTTGACAACTGGTTTGCCATTTGAATTGCGGATTGCATTGTCATTTGCACATTGAATTGCCATTTGACAAATGCATTTTCATTTGAATAAAGAGTCTAATAAACTTCCATACAGTAGCAAAGTACAAATACTTCGGATTTAACGGCGTCAGAATGAATCCCGTAACATTGTAAAACACCACACTATATACAATCAATTCATGAATGTAGTAACTCGTAGAAATAGGGGATGGTTTGTTTGGCCCTCTGTATAAATAATTAGTGTGCTTGCCCGAAGGGTAGTACACTATTGTTCTTCATCAATTTTCTTTATTCTGCCCGTTTTTCTTGCATCGAATCAGGCCTCGCTCGTTCGAGGTACAGACGCCGTTCAAACACCGAAACGTCCGGCCCGATCCGGTGCAACCTGCTATATCTTTTCGTGGCGGTACTCCTTGCCACTCCTTTTTTATTCCTCATTTTCCATCACCTTTTTTCTCCATAGACTTGCATGGCAGAACTTTGAGGCATTATGACATCATAATAGGCTCATTAAACTGGCTTGCACCTGTGCTTCACTGAGCTTCACCGACACCTGCGCCAAATCCAAGGAACCTCTACTCTCTGTCCCTCTCAATTCACTGAGCTTCACTGACACTCTATGATCTAGCCAACATGCGATCTCTTGGTATAAGTAGCTCTCAAAAACCCCACTGCTCGTAACCTGTGTGAATGGTTTTCGACGGGACCAACAGCAGCATCATCTCGATTTACTGACATTTTCGGTATATAAACACATAATATCAATTGGTAACTGGTGTGTTGTATCCTGTTTATGTCTGATACTTTATAAACATTTATGTTTTACGTTAACTTATTACACTAGGCAGCAATATTGTGAAGTAGAGCTAGAAATGGCATTGCTAGCTCCCATACTCTAGCTCACACCAGCAACTGCTCAGAAAGGAGTTTGGTAAATTAGCTAGTAACTGTCAATGATAACTAGTTATTAGAATATATTAGCCAACGTTAAGTTGACTTCAAAGGGGCAGTCGAGTGTTTAGGTTGTGTCAGCTAGCTTGGATAGTTAGCTAATCATTTTCGATTGTAGCTTCACGTTAGCCTCGGTAAACATTTAGCTAGCTAACGTTTGCTAACTATGAGGTAGCATATCCTAGCTAAGTTACACTAGCTAGGCATAGCTAGCTAGTAAACTCATTGCAGTAAGGACTATAGGACAGGCTACGCACAACATTAATCAAGCAAAAAATAAATGAATATGTTATATAAGCCTTGTCTTTTTGGGCAATTCGTTAGCCTCAGTAAACGTTTAGCTAGCTAACGTTAGCTAACTGTGAGGTAGCATATCCTAGCTAAGCTAAGCATGCACTGAGGTAGCATATCCTAGCTAAGTACAAGTTATCGATAGCTAGCTATGTAACTCATTGCAGTATGGACTATAGGACAGGCTACGCACAACATTAATCAAGCAAAACATAAATGAATATGTGACTGGTTTGATTAGCCTTGTCTATTTGGGCAATTGTTATTACCATTGTTACCACTTTCAACTGTCAAAACTATCCATCTAGCTAAATCTGTTGGTTATGAGCTTTCACAGCATTTCATATGGAGGATATGTGGTTGATTTAACTCTAAGGCCAGCTAGGCATAGTAGTTGTATTGTGCCAACACATCATTTGAATTTTCAAAATCCAGACGTGATATTCTCATATATTTCAATGACAATTCTGTTAATCAAGTATTGCCTTAAATTATTATTTACATTGATTTAATTGGAAATCAGCTGTAGGCATGAGATCTGTATCTTGGAGACTAATCGCATCCACAATTTAAGTACTGCAAGCTAGACTACTATGCAGTAGACACAACACAGGAGGTCCCTGGGCCTGAGAAGGGAAGGGAAGGAGTTTAATGTGGCTATAATATGGAATTTTAAATGTGCCTAAAACTAGACTAAATTGTAATGAGTTTTCGAAAACTAGACTGAAACTAAGAAGGATAACTATGACTATAACGTCAGTGGAGCCAAAATATAATGGTTGAGCTTGGTTGCTTGCTAAAATATATTGGTTGAAAACAAAAAGGTGTATTCAGTGTCACTGCAGATTGTTACACTGGAAGGCTGGCAGATTCATCAAACAACCTGCATTCAACGTTGTACTGAACACAGAAAACACAGTACTATACAGATTTTGTTCTCAGATATCAGTCTGTGAGGCCCCTCAACAACATATGCGCACTCGGCCACTGCAGTTGCTTGTGCTTGATGGCCGCAACAGAGCAAGCACACTCTCGCAGTTCGTTCACGAAACGCATTCTAGTTAGATCTGTATTTCTTGCATAATAAAGTAGTTTCTAGAAACTTCTCTTCCTGTGAATAAGATTCTGGCGACCGTTTGTCTGTTTGAATAATCAGAGTCTACTTCTATCAATAGACCTGCTAATTATGTTTCGATGTCTGCGCGATCAAGATGGTTTTCAGACGGGTTCTCCTCCGGTACCCATTCTATAATTGATGGCCGTCGTTGAAGTTTAAAGCGGCGCCAGGAAGGAGACCTCTAGTTAGCATGACTGAGATGGGAATATATCATTGATATCAAAATCTTACTGTTCTTTCAGGACGTAGATCATTTACCCTTCAATATACGACTCAATGAAATTGGTTGATATATGTAAACGGTAAAGTGCTTTTTAACCAGAAAAGCTGCAGCTCCAACGTTCACTTGCGTTTGTTTACAGGCAAGTTGTGGGGATCTTCTCAGCTAGGCTATGGTAACTGCTAGGTGGCGTCATAGAGACGCCATTTTGCCCGTCGAGTGTTGACGTATAGATCGTTTTTAGCTGACGTCAAAATGACCAGCTGGCGGGCAAAAAAGACATTCCGCTGTTTAACACGGGAGTTAACTCAGGAACAACCCACCTTTCAAGCTCTTTTAATATAAGTTAGTAAAATGCCAGGCAGTTGTTGCTCGGTTGGCTGTTTAAATCGGCGAGGAGACAAGCCCAGGTTTAGTTTTTAACGCATTTAAAAACCGCTACCGCTCCTGCCAGCTGATCAAAAAAATGTTTATTTCGCCGTGGCTGCCAGCTGATTGTAGACAACTTTTCTCGGACACACAGTAAAGTAGCCTTACTTTTGGAGCTGGAAATAAAAGCAGTCACCCTGTTCTGGTCGCCTAATTTATCAGAATAACTACCTAAAATGGGTATAAATCAAGTTATAAACGATTCAAAGTGGATTACCCAGCTGCTGATCTACCTAAGCACCTAAGCAAGCAAGTAGGCTAGGCTAGTGTATTTTGTCATACAACTAGTAATACTACAATGTCAGTAGAAAATATATGGGAAGATCATTTAAGTTGTCATTCGCCAGACAAGGTTTTCGTAGCCTACTTAAACCAGGGACCGTTTAAACCAGGGAATTGTGTCAAAAAATAAAGAACATCGTTGGGTAGGCTAACGGCTGCTAGCTTACAGCAGGGACCTCTCTAGCTGGTACCTAGTTATGAGATGGCACTCATCTTTGCGCTGATTATGATTCACCTTCCGGACGACATCGTTGTGAACCCAACCACTTCTGAAAATTAAATAACTATCTGTGCTTTTGTAGGCTTTCAGTTTTTGAGATGTGTCTGTGGACGGATTTCCTATTAGATAGATGTAAATGTCTCCACACTGGAGCTCAGACAGGGACTTCGGGGAGGTAAACGAAATAAAAATGTCAGGACAGCTGCAGTAAATGTATGACAAGTTCCTAATTTGTTTTCCCCTCTGAATATTTCTGTCTGGCTATAGTGGTATAGTCTGTGGTTGATGGCAATCGTAGTTGAGTAGGCACTGCTCGAAGTTTTCCACCGTTTCTCGCTGTTTTGCTGTTCCTTTTGCCCGCCAGGTAACAATTGTAGTGACTTCACTGACAACTATCAATTGAGTCAAAGCGTAGCTGTAAAATATAAGCCGGAATGTAAAATACATGATTTAAACAGGACCCCAGCCTGTCAAAGCCACCAGCACCGTTAATGATAAAATGAAGTAATTATACCCGAAACACCGTTGTGACAAGCAAGGTCCACGTTTGTGTAGCGGCAAATAGCGTTAGCGTTTTGTCTGCCGTGGTTTGGCAAAAAACACGATACAATTAGTTAGTTTGGTTAACGGAAGCTAACTAAAGCTAGCTAGCAAAACCGGTAGCTTACGCTAGCCACAAATTAGCCATTGCGCGCTAAAAACATTGGATGACATTAGCTTTGGTTACACCTTCACACACACAGCCATTAGGCTGTGAAACTGGTTATTGGGGTGGCCCTCAAAAGGGCCGTTTTGTTGTTCAGAGGGCCAATTTGTCAACGTCAATTATATTGGCCATGAACAGGGTTGAACTCCGAAACACGGGCATAGAGCGACGGATGTTGGTGTGTTTACAGGCAAGTCATCACCGCCTCAAGATGGCGGTGAGTTGTCACGTTGCAGCAACGTTCTGAAACAGACAATAGGGTGTCTATTTATATGTCTATGGCCTACCTGCTAGGTACGTCATAGAGACGCCATTGTCCAATTCTTCTTTTATGAGCTCGATAGCGAGCACTGAAGCGCACAGCTCTAAGCGTGGGACAGTGTGAGCAGGAACTGGGGCTAGCTTAGCTTTGCTCATCACAAACCCTACATGGCACTGACCTCTTGAATCTTTAACCCGCAGATACGCCACTGCTGCTATGGCCTGAACGGATGCATCTGAGAAGACGTACAGCTCTCTGTCATGGGCTTGAGAGAGTGAGACTGGAACATAAGGCCTTGGAATGTGCAGGCTCTCAAGGTCAGTGAGGGATGTTGTCCACGCTTCCCACTGGGCCCTCTTTTCTGCAGGGAGAGGCTCATCCCAGTCTTGCTGCAGGGAGGTGAAGTCTCTGACGAGAGCCTTTCCTTGCACTGTGATGGGAGACACAAGCCCCAGAGGGTCGTACAGGCTGTTGACCGTTGAGAGCGTCCCTCTCCTTGTGAATGGTTTGACATCTCGTGACACTCTGAATGTGAAGCAGTCTGTTGTTAGATCCCAGCTAATGCCAAGACTACGCTGGAGAGGCAGTGTGTCGGCACTCAAATCCAAGTCCTTAAGTTCCTTTGCTCTCTCCTCAGGTGGGAAAGCCTCCATGACTGTAGTGCTGTTGGACGCTACCTTGTGGAGTCTCAGGTTTGCCTCTGCCAGCATTCTTTGCGTTCTTCTCAGCAGATCAACAGCAAGGCCTTCGCTGGAGACAGAAGTAATCCCATCATCAACATAAAAGTTACGCAGAACGAATTCTTCGGCGTCTGTGCCATATTCTGCTTCGCCACGTTCTGCTGTGCGCTGCAGCCCGTATATTGCTTCAGCCGGGGAAGGGCTGTTCCCGAATTCACGTACAGTCATTCTGTAATCAATGATTTCCTTGCTGGGGCAGTTGTCTTTGTGCCACAGAAAGTGAAGATAGTTGCGGTGGTCTTCTCTCACCTTGAAACTGTAAAACATTTGCTCAATTTCAGCAGTAATGGCAATCTTTTCTTTGCGGTAGCGCAGCAGGACGCCAATCAATGTGTTATTGAGGTCGGGCCCAGTGAGTAGTATATCATTGAGTGAGATGTTGTGATACTGAGCACTTGAGTCGAACACCACTCTAATTTTGTCTGGCTTTTGGGGGTGATAAACTCCAAATATTGGCAAATACCACAACTCCTCACCAGGCTGCGTGAGCGGAGCCGGTTCGGCTTGACCGTTTTCTATCACCTTCTGCATGGACTCAAAGAAATGTTCTTTCATACCTGGCTTTTTCTGGAACGTGCGCTGTAGCGATGTCAGCCTCTGCACTGCCTGCTCCTTGTTGTTCGGTAGCCGTGTTCTCTGTGAGCAGAATGGTAGTTGTCGAGATACACACCCTTGTCCATCACTTCCAGGAAGATGTTGTCTTCAATTGAGAGGGCAAGTTTTTCGTCATTCGCGTTTCTCATGAAAACGTTCTCTCCAAGGCAGTCTTGGTCGATGAGGGGAGTGCATGAGTGACGAGCTTCACGTGGTGAGTCAGGGCAGCACAGGTGGGAATGAGGGCCCACTCGCTCTCTGACTTGGATGCTTTTAGTGCACGGTGTGAAGAATGAGGTTCTACCATTAGAGAGTATGTTAGTCTTGTAGACGTTGACATCAGCTGGCTGATGGGCCCTGTCAAGGCAGATCTCGCCTACAATGACCCAGCCCAAATCTAAGCGCTGAGCATATGGTGTGTCACACTCAGGACGTCTCTCCCCAGAAGAAGTATCTGTGCATCAGGATCTAGAGGTGGTATCTTGTCTCGCACCGGAGAGAGGTGAGTAAAATGTTGTGTGATGTCTGCCGTGAGGATTTCTGTTTGTCATCTGGCATTGTGTTGCATTCGATGAGGGGAGGAAGTGCTACTGTAGATTTCCCATCGAGTGACTCCACTGTGAAGCTGCATGCCTTTCTCCCTGCCGTCTCAACTGTTGCTGTTCGTTTCGCTCTGGTTCACTCTTGGTGTCTTTAGATGACAAGGGGGCGGGACTTGTGACATGGACTGACCTGATTCGCTTGGCTTGAGTGGCTGACTCCGGGCAGAGCCATTTGACAAATAGGTCGAGTTCCTCTCTCTGCGTCAGGTTGAGGTCCTGTATGATGCTTTGAAAAGAGGTTTTCCATGCCCAATATTTCTTTGGAAGATCGTCGAATTGGGTCAATCCTGAGCTCACCGTCTCCCTTCTTATCAAGTATGTGGCAAAATCAGGCATCGGCGGTGGCGCATCAGTGTAGCCGTCTGGTGTATGAGAAGGGGGGCTTAGGGGGTACCTGCGTGGTGTTGGATTGTTCTGCTGGCCCAGTAAGTCAGCTCTGCTCGGCTGTCCGTGGTTGACTGCATGAGGGCACAATCGAGAAGGGTGTTGCAGTTGAGGAGGAGGCAGTTGAGTGGTTGTAGAGGATGAGAGGATGACTTGGTACACTGTGCGTCTGCTGTGATCCCTGGTGCGCTGAGCTCTGTTTTCATCTCCTTAATCAAGGCGCTTTTCGTCTTCCCACTCAGCCGCAGCTTGGTAGACCTCTGCTTCTCTGGACGCTGTTGCCTCCTTCTCTAGCTGTAGCATGCCAAGGTCAGCTTCCACCTCTGCTTTGCGGCGCGTTGATTCAGCTAAGACTTTCTGCTTCTGTTCTTTAATGCAGGCTTAATCCCTAAGCATAGCAGCTTCCTTCTCAGCATACGCCATTTTGACTTTAAATGCTTCTGCTTTGGCCCTTGCTCTGGTGGAGACGCTGCTAGCTGTTGATGCGCTGGACCTACCTGATAAACAGCTTGCGTGTGACCTTGTCTCTAAGGTCATCTGTGCTTTCTGATCTTCGTCTTGAGAAGCCGCCATTTTGTAGCTGTGCGGTTACAATTCTGACGAGCTGAGTGCTAGGAGGTTGCTCCGTTGTCTTCACTCGCTGTGTGTTCGTCCTTCCTTTTACTATTCTGCCCTAGCAATTACGTGCATGTAAGGCGTAGACAGATAGACAACAATCCAGAGGGTGTATGATGTTCAGCGCTTTACTTTTCTGATGCTCTCATTCCTAATGTATTTTTTGTAAAACTATAAAACAAACACAAACACAGCAATGTCCAATTTCTCCCGTTCAACATTTGTTTCGCGAACAAGAAGCTAGTCATCAGACACGTTAGTTAGCTTAACAGTTGGAAATAGCTATCCCTCCCAAGTTCCCAACTAGAGATGCACGGTTGGCGGTCGCAGCCGTGGACTCCGCGGTTAAACCGCAGAACGGGCGGACGACGTGACAAAAAATAATATTTTAATTAAATTTGGGCGGGTGGTGGTTTAACCAACGAAATTCAAAATATACACATTGTTTAATGTCGTTACCTACATCCAAGCACATTTTGAAATAATCCAATTTTCATCAGGCAGTTCCCACGACTACAGCACCTTGCAAAACGAATTCTATGCGTTCCAGCAACAAGTGCTGCGAGTTAGCTCTCCTCCAGTGTAGCAGGGCACGTTATAGAAGCCAGGCGCTCTCGCCTGAATCCTGACACTGTAGATACTATTTTATTCCTGCATAGTGCTAAGACAAATTCTAAATAGAACGAAGGTTAGGCATATCAGCAGAGGTATATTTCGGTTACATTAGGATGGCTACGTTTATAGCTTGCGTTTTGGGCGCACCACAATGCCAAGAAGTTTGTCGCGACTGTAATGGCATATTTCATTGTGGGGGTAATTGATAGCTTAAGGCTTATGAGACACAAAAGCCTATATGCCGGTGGAATAAGGAATTTCAAAGAGATGATGGAGTGATTTGACTCAGAGGGCATTGGCAGCGCGAGATGTTCAGAACAAGTTAAACTTCTAGCTCAGGAACATCAACAGCTAAGAAAGAAGGTAAGAAATAGTCGGAAAACTTTGATTTGCAAGGCAAGTTCAATTCAATTAATTTCAATTTTATTTGTATAGCGCCATAACAATACAATTGCCTCTATGCGCTTAACAGAGCCCAGAGCCTAAACCTAAAGCCCCTTAGTGCATGCACAATGGCAACAGGGGCAAGGAAAAACTCCCTGTTAGGCAAGAAGAAACCTTAAGCAGAACCACTGCACATAAGGGGGGACCCATCTGCTTGAGGTCGGCCGGGTGGAGACAGGAAGGTGGGAAGGGGGAGGGTTGTGTGGCAGAAGGGGAAAGGAAGCAACAGGGGTTATACACAGCAAGTATTTGGTCGCTGGACATAGTATGTATACAGACATCCGGTGGTAAATACATGATACAGGCAAGACCAGATTACTGTACCAATAGGGTTACTGTTACAGGGATAAGGGATGTAGGGACAGAGAAACATTTCAGTGGTGGCAATAATGTATATTGTATATAAATGCTAGCATAGGGTATTGGGTAGAGTAGGTGTACGGCAATGCAGTGGCGGTGGGTGCAATTGGCCGAGGGTTTCTCCAGGTAGACCAGGTGGAGAGACTGCAGCAGCGTCCCATGGCGGAGATAGTCTTGATTAGTAGGGAAAGAAAAGGAAGAAAGTGAGTGGGTAGAGTTCAGCTGTCAGATACATTTGGGTAGTAGATTGACAGTAGGCAATATGGCTAGTGTTGGGGTTGTTACAGTATATAGCCTACAATGCGGTGAAATTTCAGATTGATAGGCTCGAGTCGGCGTTTCCTTAATAGGCTTTCTTTCATTTTGCCAAAAAAACCCAGTAGGCTATATTACCATATTAAAATGGTGTACCAAATTGCGTTTTATTACAGTGACAAGGCCTACTAGCCTATGGTAAGGTCAGGTTTGCCGATGTGCTTGGCTATTTATTTATTTTTCTCCCTGTGCATCGATCGGAGACAGACGTCACTTATTACAGACAGACGTCACATATTCTGGGGATAGGCTACAACATTAGCCTGACGATGTCATACTCATAATTCTAGTCAGAATATGAATCTGATACTGACCCATTGGGCTGTGATTATGGGGCGTGTTTCAACGAACCAGGGGGAAAAAATGCCTCTTCGCTCAATTGGATACCTAGAACCAATCCGAGCAACGTAGTATGACCATCTGATCAATTAAAACTTTAACCTGATCCCTAGGAAGGACGGCAAAAACATCTTTTCGATCGACAAATTATCTATCGTTAATTCAGCGTTGGTTGGTCATCTGTCCATCATCGTATAAAGCCCGCCCTGACAATTTGATTGGTAGGGTTTAATCCGACAGATGATACTCTCTCCCAACTAGCACAGAGCCAGACCGAACTTCCCAGACCAAACATTTTGTGGGCGGGGTTCGGGCTGGTATCCAGGCTACTACAACATAGCCCAGTGGTTCTCAACCGGGGGTACGCGTACCCCTGGGGGTACGTGAAGGTAGTCCAGGGGGTACGTGAGATTTTTTAAAGATATATTTAAAATTAGCCTCCATTCAAAAATCCGTTAAAAATAGTTATTATACGGCTCTTCAGAATGTTCCTAAAAATTCTGTTGATTTGTATCCATATGTGGGTTAAATGTCTACGTTCACAGGTTTGTAATTTCTTGATTCACACTGCGAAAAGTTTATGACCGCTGCCATTGGCAACAGGTTTTTTGCTTCTTTCATTCATTCAGCAAGTATCCTTCCGCAAGTAGTGATTAGGGATGCAAATGATTAATCGACTTTAGATTAATTGTCGATTAAGAGGTTGTTCGATCAAAATGTATTAATCACGATTAATCGCTAGAGGGCGCTAGCGCGAGAGACCGGTTGAAAACAAATGTTCTCTGTGTAATGCGGTATTGAAATACAATAGTTCCACTAGCTCACTCAGTTATCATTTGAACACCGTGCATGCTGCTGTCCTGCATGGCACCACCAGTTCACCTGGTCAACCTAAAATCACAGCTACACTGTATTATACCTTCTCTCGCTTACTGCCGCGAGTTAAGGCTTATAGTCTTAAAACTCAGGTTAGCTATTAGCTCGTTAGCGTGCTAGCTCACTGAGACTTCATAGAGTTAGCTACCTAGCTCGTTAGCGGGCTAGCTCACCTTGCTATGCATGTGAATATCTCTGTCTACTCCCGCGCTAACGTGTGCCCGCGAGTTTGGCTCATGAGAGTTAGTAAGTAAGTAAGTAAGTAAGTAAGTAAGAGTTGAGTTGGCTATTTAGCTTGATAGCGGACTAGCTCACTCAGGCTTAATGATTAGATACCTAGCTCGTTAGCGGGCTAGCTTACCTTTGCCTGATGGCTTGTCATTAAGAATGTAACTACTCTATCCCTCACTACCGTGAGCGCGAGTTAAACTTCATAGAGTTGTGTTGGCTATTTAGCTTGTAATAGCCTAGATGCAGTTTCTTCATAATCTATAGGCTCAATAATATTCTGTTTGGCTGTATTTAATTTCTTCTATTCTTTTTTGTTTTATGTCTGTTTCAAATGCAAGAACTGAGCCAGTCCATAATTTATTTCTTTTTTTTTTTAAATTAATGAATGGATTTTGTTATACCATAAAAAAACTTTTCTGCTTTCTTTTCCTAATGCATAATTACTTGAGGAATGTATAATAGAATAGAATATAATTATCATAATGTAATGAAATAATAATAACTCAACTATTTAGCTAATATTTTTAAAGGCCCTATTGAAGCACTGAAACTCAGGTGAAAAACGCCGCTTATCAATTAATCGAAAGTCGATCGATAAGATTATCAACTAATGATTAATGGATTGATCGATAATTTGCATCCCTAGTAGTGATGTAACGGAAGGTCATTGAAACTTGAAGTCAGAAGGTTGGTACGCATTTGTGTGAAAAACTATTTTTTTCTTAGCGGAAATCACAAAATGGCAACAAACTCTTTAAAAAGAGGTATTCTGGAGGAATGTCTTCTATCGTTTTGGCAAGTAACTGTATTATAAGCGCAATTGTTTTCGCGAAAACATGGGACCTGAACACACACAACTCCTGCTGCACACAGAAGTGCGTTGGCTCTCTCGAGGGAGAATACTCAAACGGCTGTGGGAATTACGATCTGAAGTACACACCTTTATGATTGAGCACAGATCTCCGCATGCCACACAGTTGCAAATATGTGCTATCTGGCAGATATATTCAGCAAACTGAACGAACTGAATATATCTGCAGGGAAAGGACACCAGCATTTTAAAACTGTATGACAAGGTGGGAGGCTTCCTGAAGAAAGCAGAGCTGTGGAGAAGAGCAGTGTGAAGTTGGCCCAAAGACCCCCAAATAAGAAAAGCGTACTTCCGGGTTACGGGATATTTCCAGCGAAAAACGGGTGAAAGGGTATCAAATTAGTAGTCCAACGTACTAGTGAACTGTTTTATGACTGTTTTGTATCTTATGTTGTGGATTGTTCAGCGTACTAACGGACTGATATGTCTGTGTTGTATCTTATGTTGCGGACTGTTTTATGACTGTTTTGTATCTTTTTTTGTATCTTATTGCTGGCATTGATATTCGTGAACGTCCATACACAAACAACAGAACAAACGTGTGCACACCGAGTCATATTTTCGGCCCTGCTCCGGTTAATACACATACACGTCCACATACGTCCATACACATAGGCTATAAATCACAGAATTAACGTGTCCACACTGTCTTCTTTTCGTCGCTGTTATAGGCTACTGTATATGGGCCAGGCGTACATAATCAGGCGTTCAAGAAATCCGAAAAGGACACATGAAGTCCGACCTCAGAGCAAACTGTATATTAGTATTAGCCTATTTGCTGAATTATTTTGACTTTTGAAATCGTATCTTATTAACCTAGGTGTGTTCCCGTCCCGTGTTCCCGTGATCGGCCCTATCCATGGTGCTGAAACCTTAATGGGGCCTACCATTAATGATAAAATAAAAAATTGCCTAATAAACGTGGTTGAGACGGCGCACATAGCCTAATATAATCGTGGTTGAGACTCTTATTAAAGCTCTTACTCATTCTCACACAGACAAAACAGATAGCTACACGGTCAAGCAAAGTCATTCCTTTCTTTAAAGAGACAACATGGGGCCTTCCATTAATGATAATCTTTCAGACATTAACTTGTAATTCAAGAACATTCCTCACTCTCATACAGACTAATTATTTCTCACCATTTCACACACAACTTGTCACAAATTCTTACATTGCACAGTTGAGTACACGCCACCATTAACTCATTAACACATTAACTCTCTTTTAACAAGTGTGAATCAAGCTGCTATTTCAGAGTTTGTAAGACCCACAGGTGATGTCAGCAATGTCAGCATTCTTAGGCTCATTAACTTTACTTAGGGTCATTAACTTAGGGTCATTAAGTAGCCTAGGTTAAGTCTTTGATAGCTCACTGTGATATTTCTCAGTCATAGATGATTCACTCCAAATGATCATGTTCAGTATTTAATATAAGAAGCAAAGAGGTTGTATGTAGCACATACATTACTCAGGTTATATCAGTACTTGATCTGGTATCAATCTCCTGACCTCCATAACGACGTATCTTAACGGCCTACGTGGATTTTCGCGACATCGTACACTAAGTAACACTTTCTATTTAAGTGCGTTTCCCAACCATCAACTTAAAGTCAGGTGCACGAGCGCAACGTGCACGAGTTCTTAAGTAGCTCTTAGGAGCTGTTTACGTCAGGTTAACCTGTTTACGTTAATTGCTGTGAAATTAGCTAGCCTATGCGTGCATCGAACGTGCAATGTGCACTGAATTCGGGGCGGGGATAGTAACGCCATCTCCAGCAGAGTAGCCTATTTAAACTGTGTTCCCATTGTAAGGACATTTATTACGATCTGTCAGAGTGGGCTGTCAAAGCTAGCATCATCGAAGTCATACAGTACAGTAGGCTACATACATTCAATAAAATTAACCTACATTTGAGTCCAACTGCATGACCATTCTTACCCTACACTTACCCTTACAATAAAGAAGTGATCCTATTTCAACCATAACTTCATTTTAAATAATGTCTTTCTTTATGACATTTAGTTTATAGTTTAGACAGCAACGTTGACATCTACAGTATATTCAACTGCATCCACTACATAGTCTCAAACTTTATTTGTTGGTAACTCTCCAAAAAGGCTACCATTTAACACATTTCTTAATGAAAAGGAAACATGCATCACAATAATACTTCAGTGTAACCTGTACCTATGTGGAGTGCAAATATGTCTTGCCATTACACTACCCAACAGCCCTACGTCTGCTAACACTACAGAATGCATAATTCCTACGGGCACTGCACTAGTTTTGTATAGCCTAATCTTTATTTTCAAATACTCAATATTCTTTATTTCTATTTTGATGGGAATAGGCAGGTGAAACAATGACATTCTCATGATGTGCTATACACAGAAACATCGTTTGGATTTCTTCTACAATAGGCCGAACGACACCCCTGGATAAGGTGTCGAGGGGGATGAAGCGTACGTCATGCGTGACTGTATGAGCTATGAAACTAGCGATTTAAAAACAGTTTCAATGAAGAACATGGTTGCAAATATATATGTATACAACCATCTAGCTAGAAAGCTACCATATAAGCCAATGGAGTGGTGGCATAAGCGCTAATTGTGCCATAAAACTACTGTTTGAAAGCTTCAGTTAAGACCTACATACTCTCCATTGGTCGCGTAGCACATTTCAGATCAAACCCAGTCATTATAAACATATAAAAAGTTGTGTAGATAGCTTTATTAATGTAAAATATTCCTCGCTTCAAGTAGCCATGTTTTTTTTTTAAATTCCCCTTTCTTCCGAACAACGGTCGAACGACGCCCCTGGTGGATTAAAAAAAAGTGTGAAGTTACTACTGGTCCTGACCACACGTAGAATTCTTCTCAACGAAAGATACACTTAAGCTAAGTGCTGCGTTGGGAAACCCGTCTGCAACGTAGGATTCCTCTTACGAACGATTTCAAGTGCTTTTTAGGCTAAGTGCGCGTTCGGGAAACGAGGCCCTGGTTAACTATGTCCTCCTAATGGACTGGGGTGGTATTGCAATAGTATTTATATGAACCAGATAATCAGGATACCACATTCCTCCCCCCTTAAAAGTAAACTACTCTGGTGAGCTTTAACATTAACTGTTACCTTAACTTATTTCTATATACTGTAAACGGCAACATTCTAAGGAACCATCCTGTATTATTTACCTATCAAGATAATCTAAATTAAATCATCACACCATTGACCATCTTAGAATAGTGTTCAGATGTCAACTTTTAACTGAAAAGTATTATTAGTCTAACATCAATGGCAGTGTTTACAGGTGTTGTGCATCATTTCTGTTTTTTACAAACATAAAAAAAAAACAATAACTAGGAAGGAGGGTGGACTACCATCCTTCCAGTGAGTCCCGGAGCGCATTCTTGCTCTTGCTGGAGGGAGCTCACAACTATTAAACAAAGTCTCTCAGATGAGTTGGAGTCTTTTTTGTGCGCTCAGAGCGTCGCAGCAGCAGTGGTGAGTCTGCACTCGCGTCTGGCGGATCAGCTGGAGAGTAAACCTGGGCTGTTGCAATGGGCTCACTCCCTTCTCCCCCCACTGACGCTGGAACAGCAGAGTCTCTGGTCAAAGCCTCCGCTGCGTTCTCTGGGACCTGAAGACTCATGGGCTCCAGTGTCATGTCCGGCATGGATGTCTCGTTCATTGAAGCGTGACGTTTACGGATCTGGTCCACGTGACGTCTCATGATACGTCCATCTCCTGTCTGCACTGTATAGGAGACAGGCCCTGTGTTCATCTCAATGACGGCTGGAACCCACCTTGGTCCATAACCATAGTTTCGGATATACACATCGTCACCAGGAGAGAAGCTTCTCCATTTGCTGTGTAAGTCGTGTTGTGCTTTCTGCTTGAGCTGTTTCTTTTGAATCTTTGACTTCACATCGGGCAGCAGAAGATCCAGTGTGGAACGCAGTCTCCTAGACATCAGCATTTCAGCTGGAGACAAGCCAGTCGTACTTTGGGGTGTTATTCTGTAATTGAACAGAAACCTTGCTATTTTTGTTTCCAAAGTATCTCCTTTTGTTTTCTTTATCCCTTGCTTGAACGTTTGCACGGCTCTTTCGGCTAGTCCATTTAATGCCGGGTGAAAGGGTGCAGATGTTATGTGCTGTATACCATTCTGTTTCAGGAATGATTCAAACTCTTGACTTGTAAAGCATGTGCCATTGTCAGATACTACTGTCTGTAGCAGGCCATGTGTGCTAAAGCACTGTCTGAGTTTTTCAATGGTGACTTGGCTTGTTGCACTACTTGTTGGACTTGTTATAGTAGTTTAAAAGGCCAAGATATGCTTTCAGCTCAGTCACTGTGGTTGGAGGTGGAGCTTCCTCAATGGCTGTTACCTTGCTTTGCACTGGGTGCAGGCCTTCAGCATCAATCTTGTGACCTAAGTACTCAACCTGGTCTTGTAAAAATGCACACTTGCTTCTGCGCAGTCGCAGTCCTGCCTCTTTCAGTCGTCTGAGTACCTCATCCAGCGTGCTCAGATGCTCTTCAGTGTTACTTTCAGTCAGTAAAATGTCGTCCAGGTACACAGCTTCTCTAGGCAGGCCTTGTAACAAACTCTCCATTGTTCTCTGAAATATGTCTGGAGCAGATGAGACTCCGAATGGTAGCCTATTGTAGGTGAAGAGACCTTTGTGTGTGTTTACTGTTAGATATTTCCTGGACTCATCATCCATCATGATCCGCTGATAGGCATGGCTTAAATCAAGCTTGGAGAAACGTGTCCCTCTTGCCAGTGTATTGAACAGGTCTTCAACAAGAGGAATAGGGTATTGCTCTAGTGAGGAGGCGCTGTTTACTGTTAGTTTGTAATCGACACATAATGGAGCCATCCGGCTTCAACACAGGAACGATCGGCGTACTCAACATACTTCACAGGTGATATGATTCTCTCTTTCAGGAGCCTATCTATCTCCTCTTCTACTTTCGCCCTCATGGCATACGGAACTGAGCGGGGCCTATAGAATTTTGGATGGGCATCCGCAGAAACACGAATTGTTGCCTTCATGCCTTTAAACATGCCTAGTTCTTTTTTGAAAACCTCCTCATGCTTTGACAGTACTTCCTGTAGCTTGTGTGCCTCTGTTTTTACATGTTTGATTTCATCCCACTTGAGCTTTAAAGCCTCCAGCCAGTCTCTCCCTAACAAGCTAGGTCCAGTGCCCTTCACCACCACTACGGGGAATGTTTTCATTTGCTGAGCATAGTTTACTTTTACTTCAGAAACCCCCACTACTTTGATTTTCTCTCCAGTGTATGACTTCAAAGACATTTTGCTTTCATTTAGGGCGATTATTTTCTTCCCACATCTCATTGAATTTCTTTTCATTCATAATGCTCACACTGCATCCTGTGTCTATTTCAAAGTTTACTTCCTTCTTATTCACTTCTACATTTACTTCAAATGGTTTAATTCTCTGCATTGAAGTTTCTGTATTCAGGCATGCCAGTGTGAATGCTTCTTCGTTATCTGAGCTATCATCTTCATTTTGTCTCTCACACACGTTGTGTGACCTGTGTGGACGGGGTTGCGGGCGAGCGCGCCACTCTGCTCTGTGTGCTTTGGTTTCACTGGGACGGGCATCATCTTAACTTTTATTCCTCCAAGCCTTGGCGATGTGCCCTACTCTCCCGCAGAAATGACACTTGGCATCTTTAAATTTACATTCAGCTACACTGTGCCTTCCATGACAACGATAACAACCTCTCTCTTTGTTACTCCATTCTCCTCTTGTCTCTTTTCCCTCCGTTTTCATGCTGTTACATGCTACGGCCGCCTTTTGTAGGTCTTGGGCATTTTTACTTGCAGTAACTCAGTCAACTGCTTTGACTGAAACACTTACTGCTCTGACAGGTTGGAATACTGAGGCTGAGCTAAAGTGTAGCGCACCATTACGTTTTGAAGAAAGCATTTTGGCTATTGAACAATTAATTAAAGATACATTCAAAGCCAAGAACCTTCTTAGAAATGCTTTTAGTGTGCAAAATATACATGCGTTTCATTGTTCTCAGTGTAAAAATGGACAATGAGCTACATTCAAAAACAGCTCAGTACTAGTAATAAGAAAAACTGTAGATTTTAAAGACATGCAACATGTTTTCAGTGGTGCAACGGTCGGTGAAGAAGGTTCATGTGTATGTGGCAATGGGCTTAGTGAGGAGGTTTTCCCCTGCCTTTTACCCGAGAGTTTACTTGTAGGGATTGATTGTCCAAGCAATTCTTTGGAGGACAATCTGTCAGTTTCCACAATTTAAAAGACACATCTATAAACTCTGTGGTGTGTTACTTTGTTTTGACAAGACTCCACATTTAATGTTAATTAGAAAGGATAGTCACATTGGGGGGTGGTACATAGGAGTGGACTCTCGTCATAATATATCCTGGGAGCTACTTGTTGAATTGATAGGAAGTAGTACAGCAGTTTTGGCAGTGTTGGATAGAAATTCTGAAGAAAGTGTGATGGATCTGGAGGTATTCACAGAGAAGCACATGTGCTCAGATACGTGCAAGGTCGTGAGTTATAGTACACTTGTATCTTCAACTGACCACAGATCTTTGTGTAATTTGGGGGAAGAAGACAAAAGGACTTTAACAGATTGCTCTGGTTGGCTAAACGACACTGTTATTGATAGCTACTGTTATTGATAGCTCGCCCTGTTAGATAGTTTATGTTCCCCCAGTGTTGTCATTAGCTATGTTCTGTGTTGTGTTTGTTTACTCATCTCTCCTCTCGTTTCAGACACGTCACGCCCTACCCTTGTGTGTGCTCCGCTCTGTTGATTGTCTGTCTCGTCATGATTGTTGTCACCTGTCCAGTCATGATTGTTGTCACCTGTCCCTCATCACCTTGTGTGTATATAGTCTGTGTGTCCCTGTCTCTCGTTGCCAGTTCGTCTTAGTTTCTTTATGTCTCTAGAGTTCCAGCGTTTTTCAGTGTTCTTTGTTCTCTTGTTGCCGACCTTGGATTGCCTAACGGATTACGTCTCTGCCTTTCCCCTTTCCGGATACCCTGCCTCATCTTGGACTGACTACCCGTGTACCGAACTCTACCGTACGTTCAACGGATCACGCCTCTGCCTTTCCCCTGTCTGGATACTGTGCCTCAACATCGACTGCCTGCCTGTGTACCGACCCTGGACTGTTATAACTACGAACTCTGATTGTGTACTTGTTTATGGACTGCCGTTACGTGTACAAATCTCAGTAAAAGAATTATATTGCACATACCTCTGTCTTGTCGTGCGTTTGGATCCACAGTCGCAACTGAAAGCATTACAATTAGTAAAGGAGGTTGTAAGTAAAAAAAGTTCTGGGTGTAGCAGCAACGTTTGTAATACAGAGTCTTAATAGTTTATATTTCAGTAATTATGACTGGATGCCCTCAACACCCAAAAGTAACTGGTGGAAGTTAGATACAATTGTTGTGCCAATTAATGTAAATGGAACACATTGGATATGTGTAGCAATGTAGATGTCTAAGGCAGTGCAGGTAAATGAGAGCATGTATGTGCACATGGACATTATGGACTTTATGGACCGTTTGGTTTATTGGTTCTGGACGTTGCAAAGACGACAATTCCCCAATTTTTATTTCAGAATGTGTTAGCAGAGGTTCTGCTGAAGAGATGCATGCCTCATATTAAGAGAGACAATTTGTAGTTTTCTCAGCCCAACAATTTTAATCCAGCAGCTGTATTATAGTGGGCCTATGGAGGTCAATAGGCCGTTTGGTTTATTGGTTCTGGACGTTGCAAAGACGACAATTCCCAAGTTTTTATTTCAGAATGTGTTAGTAGAGGTTCTGCTGAAGAGTTGTAGGCCCCATATTAGCGGAGACAATTTGTAGTTTTCTCAGCCCAACAACTTTAATCCAGCAGCTGTATTATAGTGGGCCTATGGAGGTCAATAGGCCGTTCGGTTTATTGGTTCTGGACGTTGCAAAGACGACAATTCCCCAATTTTTATTTCAGAATGTGTTAGTAAGGGTTCTGCTGAAGAGATGTATGCCCCATATTAAGGGAGACAATTTGTAGTTTTCTCAGCCCAACAACTTTAATCCAGCAGCTGTATTATAGTGGGCCTATAGAGGTCAAAAGGCCGTTCGGTTTATTGGTTCTGGACGTTGCAAAGACGACAATTCCCCAATTTTTATTTCAGAATGTGTTAGTAAGGGTTCTGCTGAAGAGATGTATGCCCCATATTAAGGGAGACAATTTGTAGTTTTCTCAGCCCAACAACTTTAATCCAGCAGCTGTATTATAGTGGGCCTATAGAGGTCAATAGGCCGTTCGGTTTATTGGTTCTGGACGTTGCAAAGACGACAATTCCCCAATTTTTATTTCAGAATGTGTTAGTAAGGGTTCTGCTGAAGAGATGTATGTCCCATATTAAGGGAGACAATTTGTAATTTTCTCAGCCCAACAACTTTAATCCAGCAGCTGTATTATAGTGGGCCTATGGAGGTCAATAGGCCGTTCGGTTTATTGGTTCTGGACGTTGCAAAGACGACAATTCCCCAATTTTTATTTCAGAATGTGTTAGTAAGGGTTCTGCTGAAGAGATGTATGCCCCATATTAAGGGAGACAATTTGTAGTTTTCTCAGCCCAACAACTTGCAAAGACGACAATTCCCCAATTTTTATTTCAGAATGTGTTAGAAAGGGTTCTGCTGAAGAGATGTATGTCCCATATTAAGGGAGACAATTTGTAATTTTCTCAGCCCAACAACTTTAATCCAGCAGCTGTATTATAGTGGGCCTATGGAGGTCAATAGGCCGTTCTGTTTATTGGTTCTGGATGTTGCAAAGACGACAATTCTCCAATTTTTATTTCAGAATGTGTTAGTAGAGGTTCTGCTGAAGAGTTGTATGCCCCATATTAGGGGAGACAATTTGTAGTTGTCTCAGCCCAACAACTTTAAACCAGCAGGTGTGTTCAGTTGGGCTCATAGGTTACTTAATCTTTAATTGTTTTAATGATATGACACTTTTTCTGTTAGATTTTGTGATATATATTGTAATATGTGCTTTAGACTTGATATGTGTTCATTGTTCGACAATTTAGCTAACAGATTATTTTATTATTATTTATACTTTCTTGAAAACCGAAAACTTTTATTCTGAAAAAATGCTAACTATTAGCCTAAAGCGCTAGTTCCTGTTTCATTTCGGTATTTGGGCCAACTTCACGCTGCTGTGGAGAAGAGCCTCTGCACAGGGGAATATTACCTTCTTTCCTCAGATGGATGGTTTTCTCTCTAGTGAGGATGTGGACAGAGCTCCAGTCAAGTTGGACATCGTGGGACATTTGACGAATTTGGTTAAAACATTTAATTTTTAATTTCCTACTTTCCTGATATGGAGGATAAGTCTACACAGCTGGATTGGGTGAAAACCCCATTTCTCTTGTCCGAAGCATGTGGAAGTAAGCTACCTGTCACTAATCTGGAAACACTCCTGGAAGTGTCATCTGACCGTGGCCTCCAGATGAAGTTTGCCACATCCACACTCACACAGGAGCATCCTGACCTGGGAGAGAGCGCTTTGGAGCAGCTACCCTTTGCCTCCACATATTTATGTGAGGCCTCTTTCTCTGCAATGACTGATCAAAACAAAGCAGAGAAACAGACTGTGCAGAAGAGCTTGATCACAGCAGTTGTCTCCCTGTCACCAAGACTGACAAAGATTTTCAGTGAAGCACAAGCACAAGTTTCTTACTAAAATGTAATTGCAAACGCCCTCAGTTCAATGCAACAATGTTCAATCTTCAGTGTTGACAGTTTAATAAATCAGACAATGATGGCATAGCGCTGTGTATTACATATTTTTTTTCAATCAAAAATGCTTTGCGCTGGTTAGGGGGTACTTGGCTCAAAAAATATTTCACAGGGGGTACATCACTGAAAAAAGGTTGAGAACCACTGGTTTAGATGCCTGATTTCACTCTCAAACTGAGGTGTGAGGTCCTTGTTGTATTTGTGTATTAGTGGCCGGCACACAGCAGCAATATCACTCTCCCTCAACTTTCCAACTTTAATGATGGCAGCAAATTCCTTAACAATATTTGCTGTGCTTTGGAATCTCGTGTCCAAGTCACTAATTATGTGATCCATGGCACGGTAGAAGACAGTGTTTTGGAATGTGTCTGCCGGATTGCCCTGAACGTTTTCTTCTGTGCGTGCCTCATCAAAAAACCTCTTTCGTTTTCTCTCACGGCTAACTTCCTTTTTGAAATGGGGAGGTATCCCCAGTTCAGTGGCAATGAGTGTTGCCTCAGCGAGGAGGGAATCCCACTAATTTCTGAGATTCTGCATTTCAACTTTGAGGGACTTTATATTGGCTGCCTCCACCTCCAGAGAAATTTTCCCTGACTTCAGTATCACATTTCTTTGGTCAATTGCATGCTAAACTTTCACCCAAATCGTGAGGAGCACAATGGCATCAAATGTCATGAAATACTTTTGCAGACTTACAGCTTCTGCCCTGGCATCATTGGTTAGGCTGCATGTACTAAGTATTTTACCAAGGGCCTCAATGACACTTGGTAAGTGTTTGGCAATGGGCTTCACTGCATCAATTCTCGCACTCCAGCGAATGTCAGACAAGCTGTGGACAGAGCAGCCAGTAGCTTGCTTATATATGGCCCAGTTTTCTGGACTGGCACTTACAAATCTGTAAAGACAGTTGATGAAGCCAAAAAAAGTTGACACTTCTTCGCTTGATCCTGCAGCATGTACCCCAGTGAGATTCAAAGTATGGGAAGCACAAGGTGAAAACGTGGCCAGATTGTTGGTCTTGAGTATTTGGGCTTGTACACCTTTAACTTTCCCAGACATATTTGCGCCATTGTCATAGCCTTGTCCCCTGCAATCACTGATATCTATGCCTAGTTCCTTAAGCATATTCTCTATCATTCCAGCTATTTCACTCCCAGTTTTTTGTGAAATTGTTTAAATTCGTTAAACCTTTCGGTTATCTGCCATTCATTTTCATTCTCATTGTAGTGGACATATCTAATTAGCAGAACATTTTGCTCTGCATGAGAAATGTCAGGTGTGGCATCACAAATAATACTGTAGTAAATGGCATCCTCCCTTTCTTTCAGAATAGATTTCAAGACCCTTTTTGCACAAAGCTGAATGAACTCATTTTGAGAGTCCGAAGACAAATAATGAGCAAGTCTGCTCCCTTTGGTATTGTTCCTGACTTTGTCGAGGTATTCCTTTAAAAGGGGGTCATAATGGGACATCAATTCCAATGTCCCCAAGTAATTACCATTGTGGACATCCCCTAATGTTTGTGTTTTGCCCCGAAAAGGCAAATTCCTGGATGCCAAGTGCAGTGTTACATCTAAGAGGCGTGTCAAAAGAGCTACATTTTTCTCGATTTCTGACAGCATCTGGCTCTGTATGTGGTGGTCTACACCTTTTGCAGCATTAATAGAGCACTGTAGATTTTTCCATTTTAGATAACAATCTCTGTGTGCCCTATTGTTCTCATGGCTTGGTCATTTGTTATACATGCGACGCCATTTCACATCACACATTTTGTATCCACATCCACCCAGTGCGCTTTGAGAGGGCTTTTTTACCTCAGAGGCAAAAAGAACACAAGGAATGCAGAACAGTGCATTTACACTTTCACTGTAAATTAGCCAATCCCTTTTTGTCTTTTCCCTGCCATTTGCTGCCTTTGTGTACCTCAGGTACTCTGGAAAAGCTTTCCCTTCAGAGTCTTTTGGAAATGGCTTTGACTCTGTAGTAGCCAATTTCCTGACAATACCAGTTCTGTCACTGTCCATGAGCTTTGCTGGCCACAACCCTGGATCATTTGACAGTAGATCCTCGTTTTCAGACTGGCAAACGTCCATTAACCCTGCCCCCTCCTGCTCTTCCTTACTCTGTGTTGCGCTGTCATCTGCACTGCTGGTACTGGTCCTGTTGTCCTCATCATGGTCTGATGAGGGGCTTGGCTCTGCATCAGGGATGATGCATGCAAGATAGTAAATAGGTTAATGCAGGAAAAGGTTAGAAGAATGCAGGTTTCAATTAGCCTATGTGTGATTTAAATGGAATGTCGGTTAGTGATGCATGGACGTTAATAAGCTAACACATGGTAATGTTAAATGTATGCAGGTTACAGTTATGCATGCAAGTTAGGTGTAATTCAAATTAACTCCATGATTTATAGTTTAAAAAGTGTCACCCTTAAAAGAAGGGAAACATCTTATTGTGAATAAATATGAAAGTGACATTGTAATCTGTGCCATTTCCTCACCATCTGAACCGCTGGTCCTCGTCCTGTCCTCCTGCACTTCAGCACTGGTGTCTGGACTGAACGCTGCAACATCAAGGCCTGATGTGGGGGCTGGCTCTGTATCAGGGATGTGGTTTAAGATGGGATTTAGTTAAATGCATGGCACATTTAGATGCATGCAGGCAATGAGTTACAATAATGAATATGCAAGTTATATGCATTCAAATGAACTACATTCTTTTAAAAGTATAACCCTGTGAATAAATATGAAAGTGACATGGTCCTCTGACATGGTCACCTTCTGCACTGCTGGTCCCTGTCCTGTCCTTCTGCACTTCAACATTGGTGTTTGGAGGAACATGGCATGATGAGGGGCCTGGCTCTGCATCAGGGATGATGCATGCAAGATAGTAAATAGGTTAATGCAGGAAAAGGTTAGAAGAATGCAGGTTTCAATTAGCCTATACATGCAAGTTGGATGCATTTCGTTAACTCACACTCACTAGCCTTACAAGTAACAAGAGTTACAGTAAAAGAAAGAAAAACATTCTATGTTTTCTCGAACCTAACGACTGACTGTTATTAGCAATACTGAAATATGATCTAGCCTAGAAGGCACCCTCATTCAAAACTTTCATCCTAAAGCAACTAACATCCTACCAAACTAACGTTGCTTACCTCCTTCTCCGAAATGGGATCCAGTCGTGGTGGCCGTGGGCAGATCTTGTCCTCCTCCTGAAGTTGAAAATGCACATATTTAAGACAACACCCCGTTAGGTTCTTTTGAAAAAAAATATTTTGTATTAAAAGACTAGTTTATCACGGTCGTTCGTCCACATTTGCCGTTTGTTCGCTGTGACAATAAAGGTGGAGTTTTTAAATAGGAAACTATGCTAACTAGCATGCTCTCTTGGTGGCTAATCCAAGAATTCTGCTTGTTAGCCTACCATTTGATAGAGTTTGAAAACGCAAGGTCATTGAGTGAGCATACCTTCTTTCTTGGCGAAAAATTGAGTGACCAGTTGCCTGCCTCTTTTGGCCCTCTCCTCTTTCTCCCGTCTTTCCTTCAGTTTTTGCCAATGACCTCATTTCTGTAGCTGTCACCACCAGCTCACCATCATGTGGTTAAGACCTGACCTCAGCCAGCCCAGCCGCTCTGGACACCTGCTGCCAGTGCCAGCATCTCGCATTTCGGATGCTGTTCGATTCAACGCATCGCGTGTTGTGGCCGAACCATTTCGCAAGAGCTCAGGGGGAAGGGCAAATGACAATATGTTAAATAACTAACGAAAACGTTATGGAAATCGACAGTTGTGAGTTTTATAAGTTTATTTCCAATTACCATTTCTTTGTAATGAGAAAAAAAAGGCAAGAATATTAATATATTAATATTATTATTAGTGTGCTTGCCCGAAGGGAAGCACAGTATTGTTATCGTTAAGTTTACTTTATTTATTCTGCCCGATTTTCTTGCAGCTAACTACTCCTCGCCCGTTTGAGATAGAGACGCCATTCAAACACCGAAATGTCCAGCTCGATCCGGTGCAACCTGCTATGACTTTTCGTGGCGGTACTCCTTGTCACTCCTTTTTTATTCCTCTTTTTCATCCCCTTTTTCTCTCATTGACTAACATGGGGAAGGTTGAGCCATTGTGACGTCACCCGCTCTATCAGTCGCTCTCCATTCAACTGTAGGAATATTAAGAGACACCTTCCAGGGCTCTACAGTGCGAGTATTTCACTCGCATAAATAGGTACGTGCAAACTTGAAAAATAATTTACAAGCACAGTGTGCGAGTGACAGACAGTTGTCAATACGGCGCCGAAAAGTGAAGCATTCCATTGATTTCACATGGAAACAACTGACAGGGTCGCGACTCCAGGGTTTTCGACGGGACCAACAGCAGCAGCAGCATAATCATCATCTGGATTTACTGACATTTTCGGTATATATAAACACATAATATCAATTGGTAACTGGTGTGTTGTATCCTGTTTATGTCTGATACTTTATAAACATTTATGTTTTACGTTAACTTATTACACTACGCAGCAGTATTGTGAAGTAGAGCTAGAAATGGCTTTGCTAGCTCCCATATTGTAGCTCACACCAGCAACTGCTCAATTTAGGACAGAAAGGAGTTTGGTAAATTAGCTTGTAACTGTCAATGATAACTAGTTATTAGAATATATTAGCCAACGTTAAGTTGACTTCAAAGGGGCAGTCGAGTGTTTAGGTTGTGTCAGCTAGCTTGGAAAGCTAGCTAATAATTTTTGATTGAAGCTTCACGTTAGCCTCTGTAAACGTTTAGCTAGCTAACGTTAGCTAACTATGAGGTAGCATATCCCAAGTTATGCTAGCTTTTGATAGCTAGCTAGTAAACTCATTGCAGTATGGGCTAAAGGACAGGGCTAGCTAATCATTTTCGATTGAAGCTTCACGTTAGCCTCGGTAAACGTTTAGCTAGCTAACGTTAGCTAACAATGAGGTAGCATATCCCAAGTTATACTAGCTTTTGATAGCTAGCTAGTAAACTCATTGCAGTATGTTTCCTTTTACCAAGATAACAATTTCGGACAGGCTACGCACAACATTAATCAAGCAAAAAATAAATGAATATGTGACTGGTTTGAATAGCCTTGTTTATTTGGGCAATTGTTATTATAATCATTGACACCACTTTCAACTGTCAAAACTATCCGTCTAGCTAAATCTGTTGGTAATGAGATTTCACAGCATTTCATATGGAGGATAGTTGGTTGATTTAATCTAGACGTGATATTCTCATATATTTGAATGACAATTCTGTTAATCAAGTATTGCCTTGAATTATTAATTACATTGATTTAATTGGAATTCAGCTGATCTGTATCTTGGAGACTAATTGCATCCACAATTTAAGTACTGCAAGCTAGACTACTATGCAGTAGACACAACACAGGAGGTCCCTGGGCCTGAGAAGGGAAGGGAAAGAGTTTAATGTGGCTATAATATGGAATTTTAAATGTGCCTAAAACTAGACTAAATTGTAATGAGTTTTCGAAAACTAGACTGAAACTAAGAAGGATAACTATGACTAAATGTGACTAAAACTAATATGCATTTTTGTCTTAAGACTGAATCTAAAAATAGCTGCTAAAATGAACACTGAGATAGGGGACCCCTTAATCTGCAATTCATGGTTGCTAGCTCTAATCAGATGTACTACCTAGGCTTATAAGAGAAGACTAACTTTTTATGCCAACGAACACCAATAACTAGAACTAATTTGACAGACTATAAACCAATGTGATACACGTGCTCTCTATCTATACAGTAAAAGTGTTGCTTACGTTTGATACTAGACCTACAGTCTAACTCTAACTGCATTAAGTCTAACATATAGGCCTATCTTACAATAAACTTTAAGTAAAGCTGGCTATGTAACCGCATTCATTCCAATATTGTTGCAGAGATGTTTCCTTTTACCAAGATAGCAATTTCAACAATTCACTTAGCTCAGTAAGTCAGTATAACGAAACTCTGAGATACCCTCATATGTCTAAACGTCAGTGGAGCCAAAATATAATGGTTGAGCTTGGTTGCTTGCTAAAATATATTGGAAGAAGGCCCCACTACACTGATTGAGTAGATGTAAATACATGTTAATTCATAGGCACTTGTTCTCTCTGTCACAGAGCAAGCACACTCTCGCAGTTCGTTCACGAAACGCATTCTAGTTATTAGTGTGCTTGCCCGAAGGGAAGCACAGTATTGTTATCGTTAAGTTTTCTTTATTTATTCTGCCCGATTTTCTTGCAGCTAACTACTCCTCGCCCGTTTGAGATAGAGACGCCATTCAAACACCGAAATGTCCGGCTCGATCCGGTGCAACCTGCTATGACTTTTCGTGGCGGTACTACTTGCCACTCCTTTTTTATTCCTCTTTTTCATCCCCTTTTTTCTCCATAGACTTGCATGGCAGAGCTCCCTGCCATTATGACATCATAATAGGGTCATTAAACTGGCTTGCAGCTGTGCTTCTCACTGACACCTCCGCCAAATCCAAGGAACCGCATTTTCTCTGTCCCTCTCAATTCAACTTTGAAAAAGAATAAGAGGAACCGTATTTCTCTGTCCCTCTCAATTCAACTTTGAGAAAGAATAAGAGGACCTACAGTTTCTAACCTAGCTACCGTATTTCCACTTCGTTAAGGTGAGTTGAATGGCAGCATTTTCAGTGTACTGACTGAAATTTTAATGGAAACTGATAGTTAGCCGTAGCAGCTAACATATAAATTAACGTTACGTTAACGTTGGAGACGCCATTTTCCTTAATTCAAGTTGTGAAGTAAACCTTTGAAGTAATTCATGAATTTAGTTCTGTGGATATAGTGAGCTAAGGCTTGTATTCCCACTACGGTAACGTTAGCTGTGTTAAGCAGAGCTATCCTAGCTGTGTTAAGCAGCTGTAACATCTGAGTACGGGGCTAAAGGCTAACTAACACTACGTAACGGGAGTATCCACTGGCAGTTTCAGCTAGCCGTAACGGGGGATCATTTTCCTTAATTCAAGTTGTTAAGTAAACCTGTGAAGTAATTCATGAATTTAGTTGTGTGGATATAGTGAGCTAAGGCTTGTATTCCTACTACGGTAACGTGAGCTATCCTAGCTGTGCGGGGCTATGCAAAAGTTGCTTATACTGAAAGAATGGTTAACTTGTTGTGGCCGATAGCGTGAGTTAACATTAACCCGTGTCCTGGGAGTAATGATTCATGAGAGACCTTGAATCATTAGGTTAACTGAAAAACGTTTGAGGATGTAGCTGTTGTAGTGTGCTCAGTTTTCGAAAACTAGACTGAAACTAAGAAGGATAACTATGACTAAATGTGACTAAAACTAATATGCACTGAATCTAAAATAGCTGCTGAATCTAAAATAGCTGCCAAAATGAACACTGAGATGTATTAATTTTGGCAGCTATTTTAGATTCAGTCTTAAGACAAAAATGCATATTAGTTTTAGTCACATTTAGTCATAGTTATCCTTCTTAGTTTCAGAAGAGGTTTTTCATGGTTGCTAGCTCTAATCAGATGTACTATAGGCTTATAAGAGAAGACTAACTTTTTATGCCAACGAACACCAATAACTAGAACTAATTTGACAGACTATAAACCAATGTGATACACGTGCTCTCTAGCTATACAGTAAAAGTGTTGCTTACGTTTGATACTAGACCTACAGTCTAACTCTAACTGCATTAAGTCTAACATATAGGCCTATCTTACAATAAACTTTAAGTAAAGCTGGCTATGTAACCGCATTCATTCCAATATTGTTGCAGAGATGTTTCCTTTTACCAAGATAGCAATTTCAACAATTCACTTAGCTCAGTAAGTCAGTATAACGAAACTCTGAGATACCCTCATATGTCTAAACGTCAGTGGAGCCAAAATATAATGGTTGAGCTTGGTTGCTTGCTAAAATATATTGGAAGAAGGCCCCACTACATTGATTGAGTAGATGTAAATACATGTTAATTCATAGCCACTTGTTCTCTCTGTCACAGAGCAAGCACACTCTCGCAGTTCGTTCACGAAACGCATTCTAGTTATTATTAATTGCCATCCGCGAGCCGTGGGCCGTGCTGCGTTGGGCTGGGCCCTTAGAATCAGTACCACTTTTCCCCGCCAGGCAGCGCCCCTGATCTTAGAACTTATCAGAGGCATGATAAAAGAGTGACAGGTATGGATACAGAATTGTGTCAGAAAAGTTTAAGCAGTTTGTAGAATTTCTAATGACAGAGATAGCCTAATGAGCGTAGTGGTTAGCACCTTGTGACATAATTTTATGACATTTCTGTAACAGTATTTGTTTTCTATGGTTGGAATAAGGATGGATTTATAAGAATAGAATAAACAGTCATCTCATTCATTATGTTGTGTTGGTCAGTTTTACTTTTACAGTTAGGATTTCGATTCAGTGGCAAAAACAAAGAAAATAAACCTTCTAATCAAATTAATACATGGCAGGACATTGAAGTGAATTATTTTCCATCTGATAGCTTTACCTTATGACAATATTAGTTCACTGGGCAAACCTAGGCCCATAGTTGCACACAGGGAGGGAGTTAGGGGGGAGAAGGGCGCTCTCACGCACGTGCGCACATACACACACAGGCACAGAGTAATGGGTCTGCCTTGCTCTGCTTGGATAAAAGTAGGCTATTTGCTAAGCAATCACACAATTTTGCATAGTGTCAAATTAGGGACAGCTGACGTTTATTCCTTTTATTAAATGTATCACTTTCAGCTTATCTAACAAACTGCCCCAGTGACTGTTCTTGACCTAATCCCTGGTCCTATCCAAAAAAACAAAAAGGTTTTTGCCACAAGTGAAAGAAATGTGACCTGTATCAATAAAACCAAACCAAATGAACAGTTCTTGATACAAATTACATTTCATTATAGCAGCGGAAATTGAGAGAGGTCTGGAGTCTTTGCACAGGACCAGGGAGCAAGTCAGGCAGGCCTATGCTGATTTAAATCCAGATGTGGCAGAGTTGCTGAGGGAAGATGAAGATGCAATAATCAACATCAGTGTATCTTTTGTTGGCACCTGGTAGAAAAGGGGCTTCACCTCACACTATGGCATAGGGGTGTGCATAGACATTTTCACTGGTCTAGTGATAGACTTTGAGGTCCTATCCTCATATTGCCACGAATGTGCCCTCAAAGAAACTGCCAGGCATGAGGGAAAGATTACAGAGGAGGAGATTGAGAGCTGGAGGGAAAAGCTCGACTGTGCAAAGAACTTTCAGGGCTCTAGCAAGGCTATGGAGCAGGAGGCAGCGAAGAGGATGTGGGCCAGGTCCATAAGTTGTCACCAGCTGAAGTACACCCAGATGCTGTCAGATGGGGATAGCGCAGCATTCAGGGGGGGTGGTGTCCCTCAACCCATACCCAGAGCATGAGGTTGACAAGTTAGAATGCATAAGCCACGCTAATAAGCGCATGGGCACCGCCCTTCGAAAATTAAGTGCTGAACGCAAATTGGGGGGGAAGGGTCTGGGAAAATTAACGGCCAAAAAATGTAAAACTTTACAAAATTATTACAGGGGGCCAATTTTAAACAACCAAGGATCAATTGACAGCATGAAAAACGAAATATGGGCTGGTCTGCTCCACGTCATGTCCACTGATGAGGTACCATTGCACAACAGGTGCAACCCATCCTGGTGTTGGCACAGGAGAGCTGAGGAAAATGGGGAAACACCGGAGAGCCACAGTACCCATGCAGGGAACTTTTTGTCCAAGGATGTGGGCCAGAAGCTTCTCCCCGTGTACCACCGCATGTCGAGCGACAGCCTGCTGCAGCGCATGCAGGCAGCATGGTGGCACTCAAAATGCAAATGAGTGCCTCAACTCCGTCATATGGGCTCGCTGTCCCAAAACAGTGTTTGTTGGGAGGATTAGAGTGGAGGCAGCAGCAAGCATGGCCATCTCAACTTTTAATGAGGGGGCCTCTGCCATGCTTGCTGTGATGGAAAAGCTATGTCTTGAAAGCACTGTTGTCACCATCACCACAATTAAGGAATCAGAGAGTGTTAAACGTCGCAGAAAGACTCTTAGCACAGCTAAAAAGGTAGTTAGGCACCAACAAGAGAGGGGTGAGGGGCCAACATACGGTGCAGGCATGGACAGCTAGGCTGTTAACACTAGGGTGGCTGTTTTTTGTACATTTTGTGTTAAGTGTTTCTGGGTGCAGAGTTGCCGTTCTGGTGGAAAATCTGTGTGTGTGTGTGTGTGTGTGGTTGTCTACAGTTGGAAGACCTGTTTTGTTAATAAATGATCAATTTTCATGTACTTGGGATGTTGCATATTGTTATTACTATGGGCCTGACTAGTTGTTTTGCTTGCAAGGAATGCTTTTCTAATAGAAATGTGTGGAATTTTACAATGTAAATCTTTAAATGCGATTTTCTCAAAATTAGTTTTTTCTCATACTCCAAGGAAAAAGTCTCCACTTCAGTTCAACCTATATACACCAAACTTTCCAGTCTTGTACCCAACTATATTATGAAGACATTATTTTACAGAGGGATTTGTAAATAAATTATTCCTAGCCTGAATTATATAACATTATGTCCTCAAAAACATGGCGAAAATCGATTCGCTAATTTTTTTTTAAGACTATTGACAGTATTTTCTGATTTAAAGGAAAACAAAAGTAGTCAGTTTAATCAACTGAGAAAGTTTCATGGTGATACCTATTATTTAAGATTTTTACCCTATTCACCTGCAGTGTCTCGCCTTCAAGGACAAACGGTCATTTTCTGGGAAATGTTTATCAATGTACACTGTCCCTTTTCAAATAAACGCATAAATAAATAAATAATTAACGGCAAAGTATTAGGCTATATAACATTCCTTTGTAACCGTTCATGCTTGCTAGCTGGTTGCAAGAAGGACTGGTTAGCCAAGTTCATTGCTAGCTCATGTTAATGCATTTTCACCTAAGCCTGTTATGCTTGAATTGTGGCTGTTGAGGGCAGTTTTAATGCAGTGTTTTTATTCTGGCTCATAAGGCAGAAGTTGTGGTTAAGTTAGCTAGCTAAGCTACTCATGATCATGTGCATGTAAGAGAGCACCATGTCGTCATTTGGCTCAAGCACCACAATTGAAAGCCCCAAAATGATTTAATGTAGCAATTACATTAAATGAATGATGGATAATTTATTGATAACTGAATAATTTAATTTCTTTTCAACAATACTTTATTGGGAACATATAGCCTCATAAAAAGTATTGTATGGCACGGATTTGCCTGCAAGAACCCAGGTGGCTCTTTATGACAATCCATTGATTAAATATTGTATTGTTATTTTCAAAAGACTAGACTGTATTGAAGTGCAGAAAAATGCATTGGCCACTAGGTGATATCTCAATGCTTGTAATGGTCTTTTAATCTTTATCATCTTTTAATTGAAAGTATGTGTATGGCTATCTTTTAAATTAAATTCTGGTATTTTTTGCACTTTAGATATGCTAACACTATATTTTCTTTTCAACAGAAATATATGGTTGTACTGGACCAGGTAGACTGGCTGATTCATGTTTTGGAGCTGTAAGTTTTGCACATTTTCTTTGGGAAATCAACGCATTCTTATCAGATATTATAAATGGAAGCATGGACATTATGGAAGCTCTTGCCCTTTGCCCTGCATATACATAGACTGTCACTGTACCTTATTGTTTCTCAAAAAACTGTATTCATTGTTGAACCTTTAGCAGCATGGTTCGAGGAGGGCATCTCATCTCTCCAAAGGCTTTTCTGCTCCACTGAGGTACAGCACTAGTATTTAATTGTATAGTAGTTTGTGAAAATCATACGTTGACATACCATGGAACATTTCAGTGTTTGTTTTATCTTTAACTCTGAGTGTTTGGTTGTGTGTGTGTAGAGCCTTGATCTACATGTGGATGGTTTGCTTGGAAGTTAAGCCTGAAGTTTAAAATGGGGAACTTCAGGCAGAAGCTGCGCATTGCTGGCTGTAAGAGTGTGAGAGTGAAGATGAAGAGTTTAGAGTGTGAGATGAAGAAAAGGACTGTGGACTGGAAAGAAGTTGATGCCCTTATGGACAGCACATTTTCTTTGAGGCGAAAGGAAATGATCGAGGACGAGCCTTTGGTTAAGGATGTGAAGAGCAGATGGCCTGCTTTGTTAACAGCAAAACAGGTTAATATCCTTTCTTGTAGCGGGGGTTACTTTCTTAAAAATAGAATTGCATTGAAACATAAATGATAAAGATAGGTGATCCACTTAGCCTAGTCTCAAAACATAAAATCTGACCATGTGTTTCTGTTTTGTTGTTTTCCCATTGTGTGCCTTGCATTTGATTAGATTCCAGCAGAATTCAGACGTATAGTGCCCATAGACCTCAAGAAGACCTTTTTTGATCGACTTGATGAGTATGTGCCAAGATTCTTGCGGTTGTACAAGGCGAGAGATAGCATTAAAGAGCTCAAGAGCCTTGTCCAGTCTCTTGATGATTATGTGAGTATTTGTTTTTCTAAAATTAAATACAAATTTCCTTCACAGTTTTTCATGTCTGTTAGAAATCATATTCTCATGCGAGACTTATGCGACTAGATGATCAGAGATTCTGTTCGGAATATTCAGTGTGCCCTATTGCAGAACTCGAACCAACGTAGGAGAGCAGTTGTCCTTCTTGGCCTTCCTTACATCCTGAGAGAGCAGCCCTCTAGGTTCTTCAAGATCTTTGAGGTATGTGAACATCTCTTCGTTGTTAAATTTGAGAGGTTACAGTTTAAACAAAGAATTAGCAGTTTAATCTCGAGTATGTACGAGGTAAACCTATTGGGCTGGAATTCCAAATAAGTTAGATGGGTGTTGGATCCATTTGAAATAATACATTATTTCCGAATAATGTGATGAATTTAAGTTGATTGATGAAGTTCATAGCGAAAGGAAGGGAGGAGCAATGTTCATATAATTCCCGCCAACCAGAGCACAACAGGTACACAACTAGCCCAGCCACATGCATTGACAATTCTTTTGGGATTGGCCCCGCCTGCCCACTGTTTCCATGTCTGCCTTATGCTCCCGGATTCCTGCCCTGCTTCTTTGCCTACGTTACGTACCTGATGGATAACCTATAACAAAGAACTGTACTTACCTGTATACCTTCTTAACTGTTGGATAATTTATAAGTCATTTACATGTGGGTAATTAGTTAATTTTCCTTTCTTTCTGGCCCAAGTGTTCCTTATAAAGTGTGAAAGCGTTCACTTTAAAGAGATACTAACTAAACTATTTTTGGTCCTTTGAGTTCTTGAAACAGCTGTTATGTTACCGTTATTCGACTTTTCACTGAATACATTGTTAACCAACAAATGCCGTTGAAGGCTGTGTTTTGTGTCCTATCCTTTCTTTCTTCCCTCATTAGCCAACTCATAAAGAAGATAAGCTGGTCGAAGGGATAAATCGTTCTTCTTGACCTGAAGGATGTGCCGTACGCCTTTGCTATTTTTTTTTGGTTTTCTATATGCCCTAAACATTGGTTATCCCAAGGAGTTACGGTACACCTTCGAAGTCATCCAAAAAGTGGTGATGAACATTGGTGGAGACACCTGCTCTGTAAGAGTTCACGGACTATGGAACAAACTCCTGTGTAAACCTCTCTAAGAGTACAGTATATACTTTTACATACTGTTAAATGTGCACCACTTCTATACTGTTACATACTGTTTATATGATGTGCATCACTTATATACTGTTATTCATAGACTCATCTAAACTTTGTCAGTAATGCCACACACACACACACACTGTTCTCGTATTCAGAGACTCAACACACTCTCATATTACATGTAACTTGTAAAAGATGGTCATTATTTTGATCTGAAATAAATATAAATGTTATGTGTTCTTGTACATCAAGTTGTTTGCTTATTAGTGTGCTTGCCCGAAGGGAAGCACAGTATTGTTATCGTCAAGTTTTCTTTATTAGTGTGCTTGCCCGAAGGGAAGCACAGTATTGTTATCATCAAGTTTTCTTTCTTTATTTATTTATTCTCCCCGTTTTTCTTGCAGCTAACTACTCCTCGCCCGTTTGAGATAGAGACGCCATTCAAACACCGAAATGTCCGGCTCGATCCGGTGCAAGCCGCTATGACTTTTCGTGGCGGTACTCCTTGCCACTCCTTTTTTATTCCTCTTTTTCATCACCTTTTTCTCTCATTGACTAACATGGTGGAAGGTTGAGCCATTGTGACGTCACACACCCTGAGATAGGAGAAGCTCTCATATGCCATAACAATCATGCTAATCGAAAACCACCATCAAGGTTTATACCTCTTAAATGCCATAAAAATCATGTAAATCGAAAACCACCATTAAGCTTTATATCATGATACAGTAGTAGTAATAGCTAGCGAGTTGTTTACGTTCACAACCCACAGACAGTTCAAAAAGCCCGACAACAGTCACCAAAGAAAACCTAGATATACTATTGATACAATCGCGAATAGAGTGATGATAGCTAGCGAGCTATTTAGCCTTCACCCAGGCTCAGGTTTATTTTGCTAGGTATGTCCGATATCGACGCAGAGACACAGTGTGAAAAAGGATGGAAAACTTAACGAGGAAAAGTGGTTCGGGAACTACGTATGCAGTAGTTGGCTGTACCAACTCAAGAAAACACCTGAACGAGTGGTTAGATAGAGAGTGCAAAATATTAAAACGAATGTAGTGGCAACAGTTTCAGGTACAGTTTATACACCCGCTCTAACAGTGTTAACCAGTATGTGAGTAACGTGGGTTTTATTAAGGCATAGCGTGTGTAATGTGTAGCTATTTCATTCCGTTTGTTAACCTTTCCGGCTGTCTGTATACCAGCAGCAGAGCGGAGCATTTTACTCCCATGCCATCTCGGAATGAAATAGCTACACAATACACACGCTATGCTTTAATAAAACTCACGTTTTACGAGACACCAACAGAGGCACAACCGACAAGTCTTACCATTGAAGATCTTTGACGTTCGTTCTGAAACTACATACAGCCATCCAGGTTAATCCATGTTCTTGTGGAGAACGAGAGTTGCATCAATCATATTTCATTAAAACTTCACACTTCTTACATTGGACATATCCACCAGCCTAATTAGAATCTGCATTGTCTACTGAGCAGAAATATCTCCATACAGTAGATTTCCCTTCGTTTAGTATCATTTTAAACTTTCCAGATGACTGTATTGCCCCCTCTCGTCAAGTGATACGTGTCAAAAAACAAGGCTTTTTTGTCTGGATAGCCAGAGCTAGCATAACTGCCATTGATATCCAATGGTAATGCTACCTAGCTAGGTATGCTAACTGTAGGTATCCATCGTTAATCGTTAACCATCATGTCACTGGCTTTAATTTAAGAATGGCATGTTAGTAGTACATTTAGTAGTACATTTAATATCAGTACACTTGTTTCATTACTGCTGATGTGTTACTTATATAAGTTACTTATTAGCAGCTAGCTACCTAGCTAGCCACTATGTGTTCCGATGTGTTTTCAGTTAGCGTTAGCGGTAAGCTAGCTGCTGTAATAGTTGAATTGAGCTTCAGTTAAGACGCTGCGTACCGTACTTCATCATCACATTCGATTATTTATTACAAACAAATTCGAATTCAGCTGTAGGCATGAGATCTGTATCTTGGAGACTAATTGCATCCACAATTTAAGTACTGCAAGCTAGACTACTCTGCAGTTGACAAAACACAGTAGGTCCCTGGGCCTGAGAAGGGAAGGGAAGGGAAGGGAAGGGAAGGAGTTTAATGTGGCTATAATATGGAATTTTAAATGTGCCTAAAACTAGACTAAATTGTAATGAGTTTTCGAAAACTAGACTGAAACTAAGAAGGATAACTATGACTAAATGTGACTAAAACTAATATGCATTTTTGTCTTAAGACTGAATCTAAAAATAGCTGCCAAAATGAACACTGAGATAGGGGACCCCTTAATCTGCAATTCATGGTTGCTAGCTTTAATCAGATGTAGTACCTAGGCTTATAAGAGAAGACTAAATTTTTATGCCAACGAACACCAATAACTAGAACTAATTTGACAGACTATAAACCAATGTGATACACTTGCTCTCTATCTATACAGTAAAAGTGTTGCTTAGTTTGATACTAGACCTACAATCTAACTCTAACTGCATTAAGTCTAACATATAGGCCTATTTTACAATAAACTTTAAGTAAAGCTGGCTATGTAACCGCATTCATTCCAATATTGTTGCAGAGATGTTTTACCAAGATAACAATTTCAACAATTCACTTAGCTCAGTAAGTCAGTATAACGAAACTCTGGAACTATTAGGCTATGACCAAATGTAACACACTAGACCCTTTCACAATAAACAAGCAAACAAACAAACAAACAAAAACAGAACAACAAAGATACCCTCATATGTCTAAACGTCAGTGGAGCCAAAATATAATGGTTGAGCTTGGTTGCTTGCTAAAATATATTGGAAGAAGGCCCCACTACACTGATTGAGTAGATGTAAATACATGTTAATTCATAGGCACTTGTTCTCTCTGTCACAGAGCAAGCACACTCTCGCAGTTCGTTCAGGAAACGCATTCTAGTTTATGTATGTTATCAGTTTTGTCAGAATAGCTGGTAGAGCATAGAAAAGGGCTTTTGTCATGTTAACTTAAGCAATGAGTTAAGAGAACTTTTTTAAGGATACCAAGTCAATTTCTTGAAATGTTATTACAGCAAGGTATATTGAGTTAAGAGAACTTAGATTTTTAAGGCAACCAAGTCAATTTCTTGAAATGTTAATACAGTAAGGTATATTAGGTTAACCTGACTAAGATCCTAGTCAAGACAAATTAAACGTAAAAGTTGAGTTAACGTAAACTGAGGAGTTGACTCAATGCATCCCATGCTTAAATGAGTTGATATGATGTATCATTTCAAGTCACATTAACTAAAGATAATGTTGTGTTAACAAAGATTCTTTATTTGATAGAACACTGTCTGATTTAGAATATAAGTCAGATCAACAAGCTATCTTTAGTTGATGCAATTTGATTGCCGCGTTGTGGTAACGTACTATATGAATTTCAATTAACTCAAAATTTAAAGGCAACCAGGTTACTTACTTTTTTAAGTTAAAACAACAAATCATTTTTTAGGAAGAGACATCCTAAGACTGCATAATGTGCGTGAGCATTAATGGGCCACACAACGCTCCCTATGCACAACGGCTCGACCTGGGCTGGGTCTTCGTGGGCGACACCTGCCCGGGGACAGCCCACAAACCAACCGAAGTCCACGTGTACAAAGCTAACGTGCTGCAAAATGGCCAAACATCTTTTCTCCATTCCTGTCCAAACAACACCCTGATGAAGGAATGCTACAGCAACACATTGCAGCGACACAACTGTCTCTCACTCTCCCGTGAGGAAGAAGCAGGCTGGGCAGCAAGCAGAGACAGTCTCTGCCTCTCAGTGTTTGAGACCTCCAAAGATGACGATATACCAGCTCTGTCAATGGATGACAAAGCGTTCCTGACCAATAATGACGAAGAGGTCCAGGAAGACAGCCACAGCTGGATAGCACCACTGTCGCTCCAGTCGCCACGGAAACCGCTCCCACGCAACGGGGAAAAAGCAGTCAAGCTTCCTGGTCATAGACCAGATAGACATTCATGTGGACGCTGCCAGGGTGACCTAGCCTGGTGACACCAGCCTACGTATTTCCGCCTGAATTGATTTCAAGCTCATACTCAGTCTGGCCCAACCCCATTGACAATCGTCTCCAGAACTCAAAATTTTGCAGGACCAATCAGCGAACAGTTCAGAGCTGTGACGCAAAACTCGCCTTGGAGGAAAAGACACGAAAAGCTATCGGAAAAGTTGTCTCAACTCTCGAGAACATCAGAAAATTAAAAGGAGAACAAGAGTATTTTCTTGTAAGTTTTATGATTGGAAAGGACGTCGTAGCTCTTCTCCCAACTGGCTTTGGGAAGAGTTTAATCTACCGAATGCTTACTAAACGTTGCTGATTGGTTAAGGGAACTCCAATGATTTTAAACCTCAAGATAAGCACCCGCCGAACTCGGAAACCAAAATGCATTGGGTTGGCCCAGACTGAAAGACGGAATGAAATGGAGTCACAGGCTGGTAATGGCCAGGCTAAGGGTGACCCTCATCAAGCGATAAATGCCGTTAGTCATTGCCTATATTATAAAATGTGTTAAAAGTTATTGGATATCACGAGTTGTGGATATCACTAGTCAACAATTAGTTGTTAAGAAGGCTAACTATACTAGCTCTCGAAGGCATGCTAGTTTTTGTGCTGCATTGTTTAACGGGGTACTTAGGTACGTTTTTGCCTTTGTCTGTTTCAGTTTTACAAATACTAGTGCAGTGCCCGTAGGAATTATGCATTCTGTAGTGTTAGCAGACGTAGGTGTAGCTGTTGGGTAGTGTAATAGCAAGACATATTTGCACTCCACATAGGTACAGGTTACACTGAAGTATTATTGTGATGCATGTTTCCTTTTCATTAAGAAATGTTTTAATGTTGTATAGCCTTTTTGGAGATATACCAACAAATAAAGTTTGAGATTATGTAGTGGATGCAGTTGAATATAGATGTCAAAGTTGCTGTCTAAACTATAAACTAAATGTCATAAAGAAAGAAATGATTTAAAATGAAGTTATGGTTGAAATAGGATCACTTCTTTATTGTAAGGGTAAGTGTAGGGTAAGAATGGTCATGCAGTTGGACTCAAATGTAGGTTCATTTTATTGAATGTATGTAGCCTACTGTACTGTAGGCTACTGTATGACTTCGATGATGCTAGCTTTGACAGCCCATTCTCAGATTGATCGTAATCTAATTATGTCCTTACAATGGGAACACAGTTTAAATACTCTGACTGGAGATGGCGTTACTATCCCCCACCCGAATTCAGTGCAGGACTGGGAGGATAACATGACGACGTGGGCCCAACATAACTTACAGCGAGATTTGCGCGTTTTTCGTGGACTCCATAGCAACAGATGGGAAAGCAATGGACAATCTGAAAGCCTCCGAGGCTTATCAATAAGCTACCATTTGTAGCGGTGTATACTCAAACGATAACCCATAGTGCCTAACGCAAACGATAAAATAGAAATATCTCGCGAACTATGAATTCAGAGAGAGAGAGTTGTATAGAGTAAAATTCATGCGTTTTGCATATGCCATGAATAAGTGCTGTAATCACAGTTACATTTCAACCATGCTTATGAAATGAGTTTGCCAAGTTGTAAGTCGAATAAGTGCAGAAAAGAAGCTTAAAAATAAACGAATAGATAAAATCAATCACTGTCTTAAGATTACCTGAGCAAATGTCTGTATCTGTTCACCAAGAAGAATTTGAATGCGGACCTCCTTATCGTATCCAACGCTCATCTGAACTTTGAGTGAAGGCAGGATAGTTTACGTCTGTATCTGTTCACCAAGAAGAATTTGAATGCGGACCTCCTTATCGTATCCAACGCTATTCTGAACTTTGACTGAAGGCAGGATAGTTTTAATACCGCTACGCGTATATGTTCAATTGTGACGTCATTTCGGTGCACAATAGGTCAGTGGGACTTGCTACGGGAAACAATAACCCATAGTGCCTACGGGAAACGGTAAAATACAAATATCTCGCAAACTATGAATTCAGAAATCTTCAAAATCAAGGATGCACAGGTTCATGACATGCGTAAGCTACATGCGAAATCTCATAACTAACGTAACTACCGTCAGGGAGATACGTCCTAGACGGACACACACACAGAGATTCCTGGATTTATAGATAGATGAACCATCCTGTATGAGTATTCGTTGGTGAACTACATAAACCCAACAAAACCAAGTCTTGTTAGTAGTCAACTTTATTCATTCAGAAAAACTGTTAGCTAGCTGTCAAAGCCTGCTTAGAAGAGACGCAGGTGGAGGACAGCATACTCAAGACAGCATATTTTGCTAACATCCACACTGATACCTAAAATACTTTTTAGAACATTGACATCTTTGCTGCTAATTGCCATGTGACTGTCACCTGGTTGCCCCCATATTCAGCAGACCCCATGGATGGTACCAATAGAATGATTCATAGTTATTCTTCATACTTAAGTGTCATTCAAAGCTAAACATAGCACATGGACATAATATGCTTCTGTCTGTCTCTAGGTTGATGTGAAAATGCAGGACGCTGTGCTCCTTCCGTCATGGAAACCAGGTCATATGTGTGAGTTTGTATTGGGTTGAGATCCGTAACACACACAAACACTCACACACACACAAACACACACACACTCACACACAAACACACACACACACAAACACACGCGCACACACACAGACACACACACAAAGACACACACACAAACACACACACACACACACACACATACACACATACACAAATACACACACACACACACACACACACACACAAACACACAATTCAATTCAATTCAATTTTATTTGTATAGCGCCATAACAATACAATTGCCTCTCGGCGCTTAACAGAGCCCAGAGCCTGAACCCCCTTAGTGCATGCACAACGGCAACAGGGGCAAGGAAAAACTCCCTGTTAAGCAGAAAGAAACCTTAAGCAGAACCACGGCACATAAGGGGGGACCCATCTGCTTGAGGTCGGCCGGGTGGAGACAGGAAGGTGGGACGGGGGGAAGGGGGGAAGGGGAAGGGTTGTGTGGCAGAAGGGGAAAGGAAGCAACAGGGGCAATACACAGCCAGCATTTGGTCACTGGACATATGTATACATACATCTGGTGGTAAATACATGATACAGACAAGACCAGATTACTGTGCCAATAGGGTTACTGTTACAGGGGTAAGGGATGTAGGGACAGAGAAACATTTCGGTGGAGGCAATAATGTATATTGTATATAAAGGTTGGCATAGGGTATTGGGTAGAGAAGGTGTACGGCAAAGCAGTGGCGGTGGGTGCGGTTGGTCGAGGGTTTCTCTAGGTAGACCAGGTAGAGAGACTACGTGCAGAGTGGTGGGGGTGGGGAGGGATAGTTCCACTTCCATCAGCGATTGGAACACGCCTGGCTCCGGGGAGGCAGTGGACCTTGCAGGGACCGCTTGTTGAAGGGGGGGTGTGGACATCTCGGACCATGGAGCTGCCGATGACCAGAGTGGTGGTCGTCATCCAGCGGGAGAAGTCATCGAGGGGATGATGACTGTGTTGAGGGCCCAGGATGGGGAGCAGGGCGGCGTGGGCGATGCTGGTGTTGCTCTGGAGCCGGTCTGCAGGGGCGTTTCAGGGCGGGCTGAGGAGGGGAGTGATCAGGCCCAGGAGGCTCCTCCTGATCCATCTAACAAACAGGAAATGACGAATCAGTCTGCAGGTCTGTCAGTCGGGAATCAGCACAAACAAACACACAGATGAATCATTTCACCAACCAGGGACATGTCACCTGTGTGTCGGTTTACCTGTTGCATATTGCGGTACTTAGATATGTTTAGTTTTTCTGGCATTGAGCATTTTGTTTTTTGTTTTGATCTGTTTGCCGGGGCCGTACATGCATCCACTTGGCAAACAGGAAACACATTTGATGTTGCGGTACTAAATTACAAGTAGTAATTTAATTTGTTTTTTGTTGTGATCTGTTTGCCGGGGCCGTACATGCATCCACTCGGCAAACAGGAAACACATTTGATGTTGCGGTACTAAATTACAAGTAGTAATTTAATTAGTTTTTTGTTGTGATCTGTTTGCCGGGGCCGTACATGCATTCACTCGGCAAACAGGAAACACATTTGATGTTGCGGTACTAAATTACAAGTAGTAATTTAATTTGTTTTTTTGTTGTGATCTGTTTGCCGGGGCCGTACATGCATCCACTCGGCAAACAGGAAACACATTTGATGTTGCGGTACTAAATTACAAGTAGTAATTTAATTCGTTTTTTGTTGCGATCTGTTTGCCGGGGCCGTACATGCATCCACTCGGCAAACAGGAAACACATTTGATGTTGCGGTACTAAATTACAAGTAGTAATTTAATTCGTTTTTTTGTTGTGATCTGTTTGCCGGGGCCGTACATGCATCCACTCGGCAAACAGGAAACACATTTGATGTTGCGGTACTAAATGCAAGTAATATTTTAATTTGTGTTCGGATATGTCTGGGTGGCTGGTACAGCAGGTGATTGGTTTGTTGGCGCGGTTACTTTTGGCTATAGGATGCACTAAAGAGGAATGTCTTAAGTCTTGATTTGAATATAGGCACGGTGTCTGCAGCTCTGATGGAGGCAGGGAGATTGTTCCAGAGGAGAGGGGCTTGGTAGCTAAAGGCTCTCCCTCCTATTGTGGTCTTTGATATTCTTGGAATTACCAGGAGGCCTGCACTCTGGGAACGGAGCAGCCTTGGAGGGCAATAGGGGACGACTAATTCCTTGAGGTAGTTTGGAGCCAGATCGTTTAGGGCTTTATATGTTAGCAGGAGTACTTTGAAGTCGATTCTACTTTTGACGGGGAGCCAGTGCAAAGAAGAACAAAACACACGCGCACACACACAGACACACACACAAACACACACTCAGACACACACACAAACACACACACACACAAATAGACACACAAGCACACACACACACACACAAATACACGCACACACACACACAAACACACAAATACACACACACACACGCACACGCACAAATTCACACACAAACACAGACCCACACACACACACACAAATAGACACAAACACACACGCAAACACACAAACGCACGCACGCACACACACAAATACACAAACAAACAAACGCACGCACACACACTCAAACACAGACACACAAACACACACACACAGACGCACAAACACACACACAGACAAATAGACACAAACACACACGCACAAATGCACACAAACGCACGCACACACACACACACACACACAAATACACACACAAACAAACACACGCACACACACACACACACACTCAAACACAGACACACACACAAATACACACACGCACACAAACACACACACACACACACACAAATACACGCACACAAACACACACACACAAATACACACACACACAAAAACACACACAAACACCAACACAAACACACACGCAAACACACAAATACACACAAACGCACGCACACAAACACACGCACACACACACACACAAATACACACACACACAAATACACACACACACACACAAATACACGTACACAAACAAACACACACACACAAATACACACACACAAAAACACACACACACCAACAAACACACATACACACACACAGACCCACACGCACAAACACACACACAAATAGACACAAACACACACGCAAACACACACACACACACACACACACACACAAATACACACACAAACAAACAAACGCACGCACACACACACACACACACACTCAAACACAGACACACACACACACACACACAGACAAACACACACAGAGACGCACAAACACACACAGACCTACACACACGCACACACACAAATAGACACAAACACACACGCAAACACACATACACACAAACGCACACAAATACACACACAAACAAACAAACGCACACACGCACTCACACTCAAACACAGACACACACACACAGACACACACAAAAACAGAAACACAGACACACAGAAAAACACACACCACACTCGCACACACACACACACACACACACTCACAAACACACACACAAACACACACACAAACAGACACAAACACACACGCACACAAACACACACACACACGTCTGTTTGTGTGTGTGTCTGTGTGTGTGTTTGCGTGTATCTGTGTGCATGTGTATGTGTGTGTGTTTGTGTGTGTGTGTCTCTGTGTGTGTGTGTTTGCTTTTGTGTGTGTGTGTGTGTCTATGTGTGTGTGTGTGTGCGTGCGTTCAATTTCTAAACATTCAATTTCTAGTCTTTTTTTACACGTAGTAAGTTTCAATAACTCCATACCATTACATATCGACATTCAAGGAGCAAAGATGAGACGTCGTTGTGTGGTGAGAACTGATAGAAAATCGTACACAACAACAATCGCCTGGTGGGGAGAGGCCATTTTTCCATTGACTGGAATCCTGCTTTATTTATTGGTGGCACCAATAAATAAAGATTTGGGGGGAAAATGGCGGCGATTGTTGTTGTTTACGATTTTCTATCAGTTCTCACCACACAACGACGTCTCATCTTTGCTCCTTGAATGTCAATATGTAATGGTATGGAGTTATTGAAACTTACTACGTGTAAAAAAGACTATTTGACTAAATTGAATGTTTATTTTTAAGCCTCAAAAGTTGCACTGGGTGCCTTTAACGGTGTTATCAGATAGTACACTGTCTAAAATATCTTAGATTTACAATGAAATTGTTTCTTTTGGGATATTTTCGCAACTATTGTCGCATCCACACCACAAATGCCGGGCATTTTTAACTTTCTGTGGGTTGTGACCGATTATGTCTATGCTGCAACCAACTGTTAGCTAGACTCAGACAGCGGCGCTTTAACGCAGTGACGTCACAGGGTATCCATGAATTGGCAGCTTCAAGGCTTCATCAATGCTATCTAATGAAAATGACCGTCACTCGGACGATTTCAAGGTATTTTATGGACCTGGAAAAGACAGAATAACGGGTTTCGAGCACGCATTTTAAACGGCATGATCGCAGACGATCATACTCATTTAATCGTGGCAGCCAAAATCGTGATCGCGATTAAAATTCAATAAATCGTGCAGCCCTAGTGTGTGTGTGTGTGTGTGTGTGTGTGTATGTGTGTGTGTCTGTCTGTGTATGTGTTTAAGTATGTATTTGTGTGTGTGTAACACACCTAGGGTTGAAGTGTCATTACAAATAGCGAACGGAGTAGGTTTCACTATGTCCCAAGATAGTTTTTATTTAAAAACTCTTGCGGTGCAATCACCCAAACGAACCTGTACGCAAACGTCTTCGTCAACTCCCAATAACAAATAACAGCGACAATTCAAAGACAATGACAATCACAAGCAACAAAACAGTACAACACGCCAATGCTGGGCCAAGAACAGCCGCTTAGCAGTGTCTGCTGCAGGTTGAATCTCCTGAAGGAGGAGGAGCCAGAGCTTTTATTGAGTCAGGTGACCCTGCGCGCCAGGTGCACCCAATTAAGGCTCATCACCTCATCACCTCCAGTCAAACTGCACACAGGGACGAGAGCACAAACAGAGGGTTTCATATAATACATGCAATACCAGGCCAGCAGGCCGTCACAGTGTGTGTGTGTGTGTGTGTGTTTGTGTGTGTCTGTGAGTATATGTGCGTGTCTGTGTTTGTGTGTGTCTGTGTGTGTGTGTCTGTGTGTGTTTGTGTGTGTCTGTGTGTGTTTGTGTGTGTCTGTGTGTGTGTGTGTGTGTTTGTGTTAGGGCTGGGCGGTATATTGATATTTGAGATGTATCGATATTTTTAAAAACGAGATCATCGATATTGTTTCATTTCCGTTTAAAGTACAGCACATTTGTTCCGAAGAACAGCCATTTCGAGCCGTGGCTGCCGCCTCCTACTCTGCTTCTGTCTCCCGCTCTGCCTCCGGCTCACACACACACAGCCCCGCCCCCACTCACGTCACTTTTTTAAATACCCTACAGCGCGAAAATAATATTCTGTTATGTTTGAGATTCCTGTTATGTTTTAAGTTACATTTAATTCAATTAAATAACATCACACAACGTGTGGCTTTGACTGAAACGTTGCAGATGCGTCTTTCTGTCATGGGCCAAATAAAGACTGGCAGGCAGCTCATGCGCGACTGCGCTTTCGCTGGCTACATCGAATCTAAACGACACGTAGGCCTGATTACCTCAAATATCAAATGAACGGACGGTAAAGATCCCTATGGCGAGGCTACGTGCAGTTTCGGTAGGTCGGGACGATTTATGAATTTGCCTATTTTAATGCAGCTGCCGTCACGTAAGTTAATGGTTATGCTGGGACTAATTGAAAATCTTGGTTACACTCTGCACCGCCCGTTGTCTCACCAGGATTGCGAACTTTGCAACTTGCTGCAGCTGCTTGGTCGGTCTCTTCCTCTCGAACTTGATCAGGCATAGTACGGTTTAAGTAGCATCACTGCTAATGTTAGTTAGTTAGCAAGTAGGCTATCTGTGGCTGACACCTGACTGACAGATACATTGTTGATGCACACTTTGTTGCAAATTGTACATACATGTGATTTAAATAGGCTAAAAGGTTACATAGTGTATGACATAGATGATAAATATTGACACTTACCAGGAACACAGTTCGTCAGCCGTCGGTTTCAATACAAGTTGATCAGACTACTTGCTATGAAAGATGTGAAGCACAAAAACCGTTGCAAATGACAGCAGTCAATTAACTTTACGCGGGTGTTAATCAAATAATCAACGGAACTTTTTGGAACATTCTGAAGAGCTGTATAATTTGATGAGATAGGCCTACGTTAATGACATCACAAAAATATAACAGGCACATCAGCAACTTGCGTGATTCTTTTCATGTAGGTAGACTGATTCATTTAACAAATATAGGATTGAGAACAAGCACAGCGGCGTCACTGAAAAAGAGAGCACAGAATGCCGAGTTGGAGCGTGCCAACGGCAACTATGTTATTATTGCGTCAAAAAATATCGATATTTATCTTATATCGACATTTTGCTTGAAAATATCGAGATATGACTTTTGGTCCATATCGCCCAGCCCTAGTTTGTGTGTGTCTGTGTGTATAGGTGTGTGTTTGTGTATAGGTGCACTTCACCTATCTTTCTGCACTTCAGGACTGTCTTGCGACAACAGACTGGAACATGTTCAAGCAAGCAGCCACACATGAGGAGCTTATAGACACCGTTTGCTCTTACATCCTCAAATGCACAGATGATGTGACCCACACTAAGACCATCATCACTCGGGCTAACAAGAAGCCATGGCTGACAGGAGCTGTCCATCAGCTGCTGAGGGCCAGGGACAAAGCCTTCAGAGCCAGGGATAGGATTGGCCTAAGAACAGCGAGAGCCAGCCTGTCCCGTGACATCAGAACAGCAAAACAGGACTTCACAAAAAAGATAACGAGCCACTTCAAGGACAGCAGAGACACGCGAAGCCTGTGGCAGGGCATCCAGACCATCACAGACTACAAGCCTGCATCACAGACCTGCGACAATAACATCTCTCTGCTCAACGACCTCAACAGCTTCTTTGCACGGTTCGAAGCAACCAACAACACAAGCCCACAGAAAACTCCACCGCCCCCCCACGACCAGGCTCTGTACCTGTCTGCAGAAAGTGTGAAGAGGGCACTCTCCACTATCAACCCCGAAAAGCAACAGGCCCAGACAACATCCCAGGCTGTGTACTGAGGGACTGCGCAGAGGAGCTTAAGGATATCTTCACGGATATCTTCAACACTTCTCTGAGTCAAGCTGCTGTTCCATCACATTTCAAGACCTCCATCATCATACCTGTGCCAAAGAAACCGGCTCCATCCTGCTTCAATGACTATCGCCCTGTGGCACTGACCCCCATCATAATGAAGTGCTTTGAACGGCTAGTCATGTCACACATCAAGTCCATCCTCCCCCCCACCCTGGACCCCTTTCATTTTGCATACCGGGCCAAATGTTACACAGAGGACGCAATCTGCTCTGCTCTCCACCCAGCCCTCACCCACCTGGAAAAAGCAGACTCACATGTGAGAATGCTTTTCATAGACTTTAGTTCAGCTTTTAACACTATAATACCACAACATCTCATCTATAAACTGGACCAGCTGGGGCTCAACACCTCCCTTTGCAATTGGGTGTTAGACTTCCTCAGTGAGCGGCCACAAGCAGTACGGGTCGGAAACAACATCTCCAGCAGCATCACACTGAGCACAGGGGCCCCACAAGGCTGTGTGCTCAGTCCCCTGCTCTTCACCCTGTTGACACACGAATGCACACCAACCTACAGCACCAACCACATGGTGAAATTTGCGGACGACACAACTCTGGTGGGTCTCATCACCAAGAACGATGAGACCCACTACAGGAAGGAGGTCAACCTCTTGACCACGTGGTGCAGAGACAACAACCTCCTGCTGAATGTCAGCAAAACAAAGAAGATTGTGGTTGACTTCAGGAGAAGCCACACTGAACACCCACCACTGACCATCGATGGTGCTGCTGTGGAGCGAGTGAGCAGCACCAAATTCCTGGGGGTGCACATCAGTGAGGACCTCTCCTGGGCCACCAACTCTGCATCACTGGCGAAGAAAGCCCAGCGGCGCCTCTACTTCCTCCGCAAGCTCAAGAGAGCGAAAGCAGCAACACCAATCCTGAGAACTTTCTACCAGGGCACCATTGAGAGCATCCTGTCCAGCTGCATCACTGTGTGGGGCAGCAGCTGCACTGTACACAGCAGGAAAGCACTGCAACGCATAATGAACACTGCTGCTAAGATCATTGGTGCCTCACTCCCTTCCCTGCAGGACATATACACCACCCGGCTCACACGAAAAGCCACCTCAATTGCGAGTGACACCAGCCACCCCGCACACAGCCTGTTTAGCCTACTACCCTCTGGAAGAAGATACAGGACCCTCCGTTGCCGCACCACCAGACTCAGCAACAGCTTCATTCACCAAGCTGTCAGGACACTAACCTCTCTCCCCTCACTCCTCCCAGCCATATCCAAATTCCCCCACCCCCCCTAAAATCACTCAGGACTCTGCACTTTTATCACTTATGGTAACACCACTCACTGTACCAAATTGCCCTTTTTTTGAACTACATAACCTCACTTTATGTAATTCAATTCAATTCAATTCAATTTTTATTTGTATAGCGCCATAACAATACAATTGCCTCTCGGCGCTTAACAGAGCCCAGAGCCTGAACCCCCTTAGTGCATGCACAACGGCAACAGGGGCAAGAAAAAACTCCCTGTTAGGCAGGAAGAAACCTTGAGCAGAACCACGGCACATAAGGGGGGACCCATCTGCTTGAGGTCGGCCGGGTGGAGACAGGAAGGTGGGACAGGGGGAAGGGGGGAAGGGGAAGGGTAGTGTGGCAGAAGGGGAAAGGAAGCAACAGGGGCAATACACAGCCAGCATTTGGTCACTGGACATATATGTAACATATGTAACTTATGCTGCTATATGTTTATCTGTATGTTCTACTTGTATTATGTAATGTCTTGTCTGTATGTTTGTATGTCCCCTCTGTTGTGCCTGTGCACTTATATGTTTCACCGTAGGAGAGTGGGAAACATTTTTTCGAATACTTTGTATGTCTTGACATTTGAAGTAATTGACAAATAAAGCTACTTTGACTTTGAGGTGTGTGTCTGTGTTTGTGTGTGTGTGTGTGTGTGTGTGTTTGTGTGTGTGTGTGTGTTTGTGTGCGTGTGTTTGTGTGTGTGTGTGTGTGTGTGTATATGTGTGTGTCTGTGTTTTTGTGTGTCTGTGTGTGTGTGTGTCTGTGTGTGCGTTTGTATGTGTCTGTGTGTGTGTAAGTGTGTGTGTGTGTCTTTGTGTGTGTGTGTGTCTTTGTGTGTGTGTGTTTGCGTTTGTGAATGTGTTTGTTTGTTTGTGTGTGTGTGTGTGTCTTTGTGTGTTTGTGTTTGTGTGTCTGTGTTTGTATGTGTGTGTCTTTGTGTGTGTGTGTGTGTATTTGTGTTTGTGTGCCTGTGCGTGTGTGTGTGTGTCTCGAGTCAAACTGTGTTTTTCTTTAAGAAAATACACTGAAAAAAAGAAGAAATTAACGGACAAAAAATTGTGGTGGTTTCACTTTGGATTGGGAGCGGGAGGACTCACCAGCTTAAAGCGTTGACGCAATGTTCTAACCAACGCAACAAAGAGCTACGTCATACACGCGACGCAGACACAAGAGTAACAGGTGTACTACTTCCTTGTCTCCAGACCACCAGATGGCGCTTTACTGTGTGAAAACCCCTTGCGCGTAGCCGCATCTTACCGAGAACTTATACCCAAGTTGTCACCTCGTGACGTATGACGTGACGTTGATGTTATATATTGCCGTGCTCACGTCAGTCATTGCCTTTCGTTTTCTCGCCCTTGCTGAGAACAGATTATTATCTCTACTGTGGTTGCGGAACAGCTAACTTCGGAGTATATCTCCAACAGCTGGCTTCCACAGCTTGCTTTTGCTTCGACGCTAAATTGTTTCTTGTCTTACGGAATTGCTAGCTATTGGTGAGTATATCCCCGAGTGCAGACCCACCACACCGGTCTGGCGCTAAGTAAACTAGCATTCCTCAACGTGTGTTGCCCACACCCCGGCATCATCACGTTGTCTAATATACAATAAAGTTTTTTTCCCTGTTAACGCTCCCAACGCGGTTACATCAGGTAAGTACTGGAGTGCTTCAGACCCACCACACCGGTCTAGCACTAACGCTGCTAGGTGAACTGCTGGCGCCCAGTCCCCGGTGCACATGCAGCTACACATAACGTTACTGGACTATAACTGTGCTCTCCGTCACCGGCGCAGATTAATAGTGATTCAGTGTGTTTTTTCTTTCAACTGTTACGGTGCAAGTGCAGCTACACCATAACGTTACTGGACTATAAGTCCGCCCTCCATCCCTGGCGCAGATTATTGGTGATTCAGTGTGTTTTAAACACCGCTACGGCACAGAGGCGGTGCTCTGCCCTCGGCACCAGATAACTCTGTAACGACATTTCTGCGTTATTGTAGACGGAACTGAACAGCGAATGCTGATTGGGATTACACTATTTACTGACGATTATTAAATAGTGTAATTATTTAACAATTACTATATTATTGAAGTTATTATATCAAGTGTTGTGTGCTCATTCCAGCACCACACTAACCTACACTACAGTTAAGCAGGAATGGCTTGGTGTTCTCTGTGCAGTGCGCCCATGGGCCTAGAGGATCCACATGATCGCTGCCCTAGTTGCTTGGGTATTGATCACCTCAAGGAGGCCATGTCTGATCCTTGTGTGCATTGTAGCCAGCTCACCATGCAACAGCGACAGGCACGCCTAGCAGGGCTTGATGGAAATGAGGACTGCCTCCTTTCCTCTAAACCTGTCCATGAGCGGGGGGCTAAACGCATAGCAGCGCCACACGCCCTCGTCAAGACAAAGAATCCCAAACGCTCTGAAGTTCTGACACGTAGGGTCGATGAACTCACTGAGAGTGTTACACAGATTAAGGACTTACTTCTGAACATGCAGCCATCATATCTCCTGCAGCCCAGTTTTCAGAGAAGTGACGATGCCTCCATACCTGCATCGTAGCCAGACTCTCCTCTGAACAGGGAGGTGGATGCGGTCTCTCTTGCTGCCACTGATTCTCTGTTTCCTCTGGATACAGATGAGTTTTCAATTCCGGGGGATCATGCTTTTGACTCTTCTGTGACAGAAAGTGGCAGGGAGTCAGAGGATGAAGCAGAGCCTTCAGCGCTCAGCTCCACTCTAACAGGAGCCATCCGTATGGCTCTGGCAAAACTCAATGTGGAACCTCTTCCCCAGGCTATGACACAGACGAACCGCCTCTGCTGGCTCTCCGCGCGCGGCAATGACCTGTTCGTTCCACACTGTGAGGACTTTATAAAGATGTTCGCTGAGGCCTTAAAGGATGCAAACACTAGCAGGATGGATCGCCCCACTAGACTCTTGGCATCCATGGCAGAACCAGGCTCTGCTGGCCTTGGGTCTATGCCTCCAGTGGAACCGGCGGTGGTCTCCTTGGTCGTCTCACCTGACGAGGCTCTTCGTGCTGACCCACGATGCCCTAGCCCTGAATGTAGGCGTACTGACAACTTAGTATGCAGAGCATATAATACACAGGCAACGATTGGACGGGTCCTTAACACCATGGCTCAAGTCCTGCTTGCTCTGCAGACAACACTGCAGCCATCCTCAGATGCTGCAGCATCTGAGTTAGTAGATACAGCACTTCAGGGTGTGGGAGCGCTGGCTAAGCAATGTGGAAAATCAATGGGGCTGCTACTTCAAGCCCGCAGGCAGATTTGGGTAGCACAGTCTCCTCTTCCAGATGCTGCTAGGAATGTGTTACGGCAGCTGCCTCTGGCCCCTGGCCAGGTGTTTGGCCCAGCTGCCCAGGAGGCTCTGGACCGCCGTAAAGTTGCGTCTGAAACTCGCTCTCAGTATGTGAAACCGAGAGTATTTTTCAAGCGCCCACTGCCGCCGCCACCACCTACGTTTCGTGGCGCCTCCTCTTTCCGTCGTAATACACCGGCTGCCAACCAACAACCATACAGGAGACAGCCGAACCACGGCTTTGCTCAACGTGGAGGGCGTGGCAGACCCTCGCCGTCCTTTCAGAGGACAGACCGGACTGCTTATGGCCGTCCCCCCAAACCTACACAGGGTGCACAGGCACGAGACTGAGGGTACGCGGCCGGCGGCAGGGTGTTTCACTCCTCAACAACTGGAGTGCTGGGACTCCACAACATCGAACCCATGGGTCCTCGACACACTTGCAAATGGCTATCGCCTCCAATTTCGCCGCCGGCCCCCTCTGAACTCCGGCGTACGCCCCACACGGGCGTCAAGACCGGAAATACGCTCCGCATTGTTGTCAGAGATTCAATCCCTCCTACACAAGGATGCTATCGAGGAGATAGACCCCCAGGAACAACGGGGAATGTTCTCCACTTACTTTATTGTGCCCAAAAAAGACGGTGGTCTTCGACCAATATTAGACCTACGGCGTCTGAACGCCTACCTCAAGCAGCTGCCCTTTCGCATGCTGCGTACGTCAGATGTTGTTCATACCGTGGAGCCAGGAGACTGGTTCATTACAATAGATCTGAGGGACGCTTATTTCCATATACCCATCGCCCCTCAGCACCGCCTCTTCCTTCGTTTTCACTTCGAAGGTCGCTCATTCCAATTCAAGGTTCTACCTTTCGGGCTATCATTAGCCCCCCGGGTATTCACAAAATGCAAACGCGAGGCCCTGGCACCCTTACACCGCCAAGGCATTCGTATCCTCCCTTACCTGGACGACTGGCTGCTTTGCGCCGGGTCCCCAAATCAGGTCAGTTTGAATGCTCAAACACTGCTCCGCCATGTCTCAGCTCTTGGCCTGAAAGTGAACTTCAACAAGAGCAAACTGGAACCCTGCCAGTCAATAGACTTCATAGGTATCCGGTTAGATTCGACCACTGAACGTGCGTGCCTTACTCAGGAAAGAGTTTGCAATATATTGGGTCTGGCGATGCGTGTCAGATCAAGCCAGACTGTGCGGTACTGTGTGCTGCTACGCCTTGCAGGCATGCTGGCTGCAGCAATACTGGCTGAAGACCAAGAGGCTCTCAGCCCAAACACAGAAAAGGGTGCTAGTGAGCATCACCCCCAAGGGGGCTGCCTCTCTAGGCCAGTGGACGATAAGGTCTTTCCTCCTCAGGGGGGTTCCGCTGAGGCCACCTCCAGCAAGGAGGGTGGTCATCACCACAGACGCCAGCCAGAACGGCTGGGGTGGGGTTTGGAGCCATCAGGTAGTACACGGCGTATGGCGGGGCAGGCTTCAGGCCTGCCACATCCACTATCTAGAGCTGCATGCAGTTTGGCTTACACTGCAGCACTTCAAAGAACAGTTGGAACACAAACATGTTCTTGTTCGGTCCGACAACACATTAACAGTCTACCATATCAACCATCAGGTGGGGGACGAGGTCCCCGATGCTGAATCGCCTGACCAGACAAATCTGGCTGTGGGCGGATGCACACTTGCTGTCGCTGAGGGCAATTCATGTGCCCGGGAAAAAGAACTGTGTGGCCGATGTCTTGTCCCGGGGCGGCCCCCTCATGGGGGAGTGGCGCCTGAACGAGGAGGTTGTATACGGATAACCAACCAACCAGTACTTCTGGTGGCACCATATCGTGTCCACAGCCCTTGGTTTTATCTTCTCAAGGTGCTCCTGATGGGGCCGCCCAGCCCACTACCGGTCAGGGCAGACTTGTTGACCCAATTGAATGGCGGTCTGTGGCATCATCAACCGCGGAAACTGAAGCTTTGGGTCTGGCCCTTGGGAGGTCATGCGACATATTGGACTGTTCACAAGGGGTCAGGGACACTATTCTAAATGCTCGTGCCCCGTCCACACGCTTGCTGTATAGTACTAGATGGAGGTACTTTTCAACTTGGTGCGTTGAGCGTAACATTGTACCACAAACATGCTCATTGGCAGACATCTTGAATTTTCTGCAGGGTCTATTGAAGGCTGGTCGCTCTGCGTCCACCCTGAGAGGGTATGTGGCAACAATGTCGGCATACAGAGGCTCAATTGAAGGGTCTACAGTAGGAACGCACATGATGATAGTGGCCTTCCTGAAAGGTGCGAGGCGTTTGAACCCACCTCGTAAATGTCCGGTCCCTCAGTGGGATCTCAATACTGTGTTGAACAGTTTACTTCTCTTCCCCTATGAACCTTTGGTGGGGGCAGACCTTAAATGGCTCTCAATGAAAACGGCTTTCTTGCTTGCAGTTGCTTCTGCAAGAAGAGTTAGTGAGTTGCACGCTCTTTCTGTCAGCCCACAGTGTCTGCAGTGGGGGCCAGAGTACTCACGAGTAACGTTATGGCCGAATCCTGCATTCCTGCCAAAAGTTGTAGGTCCAGATTTTGTCAACCGACCTGTTACAATTCCTGCTTTGTGCCCTTTTGACAATACGCAGAACGCAGACCTTTGCCCTGTCAGAGCACTAAGGCAATATGTGGCAGCCACGGGGGCTTGGCGGGCCACTGACCAATTGTTTGTGTGTTTTAGTGACCGATGTAAAGGGTCAGCTTTGTCAAAGGACAGATTAGCCCACTGGATTACAGAAACTATTACTTATGCATACGCTTCTGCCGGTCGTGATACACCGGGTCCTGTGAAATGTCATTCCACTCGATCTGTGTCTACCTCTTGGGCTGCCCTGCGGGGTGTCAGCCTACAAGATATTTGTTCTGCCGCGACATGGACGTCGTTGTGCACATTTTCCAGATTCTACAGGTTGAATGTTGCTTCAAGTTCCCAATCTTGTGTTCAAGCAGTTTTGAGCACTGTTACACCTGTTCAATTGATCTCTGCTGTGGATGGCAGCGGCTCAAGTTTGTGAGTGTGCGTGAGCCTTCTCTCCGCCTGTTAACAAACAATAGTAAAATGCATAATGTGCATAATGTTACAAAAGTAAATAAAACAAAAGTTCAAAAAACTGAAGTTTCCTGGTTTTTATTGTTCTTTGCCCTATGCCATGTGAATAGTGACACCATGCATGTGTTTGGGCCCTCGTGACAGCTTGAACATAAGTCTTCCACACAGTAAAACGCCATCTGGCGGTCTGGAGACAAGTAAGTAGAACGCTGGTTACGTATGTAACCGTGGTTCTACGACTGGTGGAAGACCGCCAGATGTACTGGTCACTTGGGCCTCTGATGCTGGCGAGAAAAGCTCCAGGCAATGACTGACGTGAGCACGGCAATATACAGCCGCGGAAAAAATTAAGAGACCACTTCAAAATTATCAGTTTCTCTGGTTTTACTATTTATTGGTATGTGTTAAAGTAAAATGTACATTTTTGTTTTATTCTATAACCTACTGGCAACATTCCTACCAAATTTCAAATAAAAATATTGTCATTTAGATCATTTATTTGCAGAAAAATGACAATTGGTCAAAATAGCAAAAAAGATGCAGTGTCTTCAGATCTCAAATAATGCAAAGAAAACAAGCTCATATTCATTTTTAAACTACACAATACTAATGCTTACACTTAGGAAGAGTTCAGAAATCAATATTTGGTGGAATAACCTTGATTTAAAATCACAACTTTCATGTGTCTTGGCATGCTCTCCACCAGTCTTTCACATTGCCGTTGGGTGACTTTATGCTACTCCTGGCGCAAGAATTCAAGCAGCTCGGCTTCTTGTCATGGCTTGTGACCAGAGCAAAAGGAAGCAAGTTTTTCTTCCGGGACAACATTGTACTTTGCCTGGCTGAGGTTTGTAAAAGACCATATGGATTGAAAAAAGCGGACTGGAGGGTCTTCTAGTTCGTCTTCTCTGATGAGTCCAATTTTCAGCTTTGCCCAACACATGGTCGTCTGATGGTTAGACGGAGACCTGGAGAGGCCTACAAGCCAGAGAGTCTTGCACCTACTGTGAAATCGGACTCATCAGAGAAGGCGAACTTAGAAGAACCTCCAGTCCGCTTTTTCAATCCTTATGGTCTTTTACAAACCTCAGCCAGGCAAAGTACAACGTTGTCCCGGAAGAAAAACTTGCTTCCTTTTGCTCTGACAATGTTCCCCAACTCTGAGAAGTGTTTTTTCCAGCAGGGCAATGCTCCATGCCACACAGCCAGGCCAGTAAAGGTGTGGATGGAGTACCACCAGATCAGGACCCTGTCATGGCCAGCCCAATTTCGAGACCTGAATTCCATAAAAAACCTCTGAAATGTGATCAAGAGGAAGATGGATGGTCACAAGCCATGAAAAGAAGCCGAGCTGCTTGAATTCTTGCGCCAGGAGTAGCATAAAGTCACCCAACGGCAATGTGAAAGACTGGTGGAGAGCATGCCAAGACACATGAAAGTTGTGATTTTAAATCAAGGTTATTCCACCAAATATTGATTTCTGAACTCTTCCTAAGTGTAAGCATTAGTATTGCGTAGTTTAAAAATGAATATGAGCTTGTTTTCTTTGCATTATTCGAGATCTGAAGACACTGCATCTTTTTTGCTATTTTGACCAATTGTCATTTTTCTGCAAATAAATGATCTAAATGACAATATTTTTATTTGAAATTTGGTAGGAATGTTGCCAGTAGGTTATAGAATAAAACTAAAATGTACATTTTACTTTAACACATACCAATAAATAGTAAAACCAGAGAAACTGATAATTTTGAAGTGGTCTCTTAATTTTTTCCGCGGCTGTATATCATCAACGTCACGTCATACGTCACGAGGTGACAACTTGGGTATAAGTTCTCGGTAAGATGCGGCTACGCGCAAGGGGTTTTCACACAGTAAAGCCTCATCTGGCGGTCTTCCACCAGTCGTAGAACCACGGTTACATACGTAACCAGCGTTTTAATGGAGCTTCAAGGAGGCACGAGAGAGAACAAGAGAGTTGTTTGAAAACCACAGCAAATGCTTGTAGTAAAAACTCTGTGTTGTACATACTGAACATCTTTAAAGTTTGGAGAGGCAGCCGGTAAGAGAATGTACTTCCAATCTTTTCCGTCGAAGTCTGCCGCTGCTCCGGTATCGTTGTTTGTGCTATTAATAGCTTCGAACTGCAGCATCCGTTGTCTGCCTATACCGTGAACTGTAAACTGTTTGTTTGTGTCACCTGTGAGAAATAAGGTGATGGTGAGGCTGCAGACACCATTTTTTATAAACGATGGTTTATGCATTTTATACTTTTACTATTGAATGTTAAACAATTGAAAAATGTAATTGCTGCAATTAGCTTGTACCAATTTCTGCGTTGTTTTGTGTACATTTTAAGTTGGTTAAAAACTAAACTTTTAAATTTCCAGTATATTTTTGTACAACTATTAATATTTGAGTAAATCAGTCATTCTGCACATGTTGGTGTTGGTTTACTGTTGTGTGTATTGCTGATATTCATGTATGTTTTCTATGTTTCTGTTTGTCTTTAAAGGTTTTTTACCTAAAGGTTAATGGCAAGTAACTGCCGCAGAACGCAGAAAAGGAAGTTTGATATACATTTAAAAGTGCTTTTCATTATGTGCTTAATAACAACTTTGAAGGAGACCCTAAAATCAGCCCGCAAATCCGGAAGGATTTACAAACAACAATGCCGTACCTACGACCCGGCGCCTCACCTGGCGAGAGGAAGGCCTACATCAAACAACCCGGGCGATTTCTGCGAATACATCCATCGCCTTTCTGATGAGGAATGGCTGCACTTTGAAGCTGATGAAAGAGCCTTTAGGAAAATCTTGGACACTAAGCTGATCGAAGACGAACAGAGGATAACATTCTCAGGAGAAGACCCTACACCGTGGAATAAGCTGCTGGCGATACTGAACGGAATATACCACAAAAACGGAACGTTTTCGGCGCATCATCGGAATGGCAGACCTTATGGATTACCACTTATCAAGTACTCGATACGAATCCTCAGCAAACTGCCAACCCACAGTAAACCCCCTACAGACGGATCACAGGAGGCTATGACGGAATGGATAGAGGAACAGCTGCGCTTTTCGCGCGAGGTCACTCAACCTGCGCTCAACAGGGCAACCAGGACGCAGCAGCAGAGGCTCCCCAGAAAGGTAGGCCGCGATGAAATTGCCTACCTCTGGAACAATAACAAAACCAAAGCTATCAAAATCATTCTTAATGACAGCAACTATCCACAACCCCCACCAAGCACTAACGATATAGAGCGCGTTTATAACTACTACTCTGATAAAAATCAAACAGCTGCCACTTGCGAGCGCTCTGACACACCCCCCTGGCTTGACGCGCTAGAGATAAACTCACCTAGCGAAACACCAAACACCTCACTGTTCACACCTCAGGAGGTTTTAAGGGTGATTGAAAGCCTGCCAAACAACAAGGCTAGTGGATCTGATGGCGTTACGTATGAAACAATTAAGGCCACCAAACAATGGACATGTACAGCACTCACGCAAATTTTCAATGTCTGCCTGACAAACGAAAAAGTACCATCGTCATGGAAAGGAGCGCTTATCTAAAGCACACCGAAAAAGGATAACATACCCGATGACCCAACGACTTGGAGAGCTATCTCCCTACTCCCAACCATATACAAAGTGTTTATGAAATGCCTCCTTAATCGCATACTCCCATGGCTCGTTGAAACGAATGTCCTGTCTGACAAACAAAAAGCCTACATAAATCGACAAGGCATGAACGAACATGTTTATTGCCTGAAAACAGCCATTGACGACTTCAAGCATGAATCTACGAGATTTTATGCAGTCTTTCTGGATTTCCGAGACGCGTTTGGCTCACTATCACACAACATCATGATTGAGTCTCTGGACCAAATTAACCTACCCAAACCCTACATCAATACGATAAAAGACATCTACAGTGGCTCCTTTTTCCAGGTGATTTGCGGAGATCAACTAACCAACCCAATCCAACTGAGAACCGGCATCAAAACAGGCTGCCCTTGGAGCGCGGTAAACTTTATTCTAGCCCTAAATCACTGGCTCAAACTGCTGTGCTTATGCTCCCCCCCGCACATCATATCACCAAATCCAGGCGCAGCGGAGGCAACAGGTGGTACCAAGCCAAAGGAGACAGACCACCCTCATTTACCATCATGGGCAACGAAATGAAAGTGTACGCACGCCATGAAACCTACTGCTACCTTGGACACCGCTTCAACATCGCGGGCGAATGGGAAGAGCAGATTCAAGAACTGACCACGGAGTACTACAGAAAACTGGAGCTGATCGACTCAAGCCCCCTACCAATAACAATGAAACTGCAAGCCGTGCGAGAAATTGCTCTCTCCAAAATCCAGCACCTCTTTGCCAACATCCATATTCCCAAACGCATCTTAACGGAGCTAATTGACAAAACAGTGAGCATGGCCAGACGCTGGATTGGGCTCAATTCCCACTCAACAAGAGACGTCCTGTTTCACAGGGCCAGAGAAGGAGGACTGGGGGTTCCAAATATTGAGTGGGTGTATGTTGCCGCCAGAGTCAGCAATCTGCTGCGAATGCTGAATAGCGACAACACAGCCGTTCGTGAGCTTGCCCGAGCCTCACTTCTGCTACACCTAAGAAGACGCAAGGTCCCCCCAAGCTCACCTGGGGATACCAGCTTCCTTGGGTTCAAGAAAAAACCCAATGGAAAACTGGATACCAACACACCGGGCTTTGGCGTACGCTCGGACTGGCTAGACCTGAATGACCTCTGCAACCGCACTAACATTCAGTTGCAGTGGAAGAGCACATCAGGACAGCCAGTCACTCTCAATGATAACATCATCACGGACCCAACAACGACGGCAGAGGCAACCATCACCCTGGATGACAGCACTCACCTCCTAAACACAAAGAACACCAGAGGGACAATAATGAACTTTTTCCGATTGCGTATGATCCAACATTGGACAGGGCTACGCCTACAAGGAAGACTGGCCTGCCTGCCGTGCGCTGATCACAGCGTATCTCATTCTGCACTTCGGAACACAGCACTACATGACAATATACACACGTTCATTATAAAAGCTCGCCTTCAGGTACTACCAACAAAAACAAACCTAGCAACATGGTTTCCATCACAGCATGAGCCGTTCTGCCTACTACACCATAACCGACAAAGGGAATCAATCGCGCAACTGCTGCCCTGCCCTCAACGGCTGCCCTGCCTACAAAGGACTTTACATCGCGCGGCATGACCGAATTGTGGCGCTGGCCATGAAGAAGCTCCGCGAGAACAGCACCTCCACAACCATGCATACCAACGAGTCTGTTAAATCACACTGGTTCTCCATTCCACATGATCAGCGGAACGAATTGAAAACTGCCATTAAGCACATCGCAAATACACCGGACCTTGTGTCAATTAATGAAGAAAAGAAAACGATCACAATCATTGAGATTGGCTGCTCTTACGACGCCTACATGGACACCTGCTATGCGTCCAAACTGCTTAAATATCAACCCCTAAGTACTGTTCTAACCAACTATGGCTACACATGTACAATCATTGCCTTGATCTTTGGCAGCTTAGGTCATGTGCATAGAATGTGTGTGCGAGGCCTACAAATCTGTGGTCTCTCAAAAAAAAGGGCCAAACACTTTGCAAAGTACTGCTCAACATCAGCATTAATAGGTAGCCTCTTTATCTGGAAGCGCAGGTGTCACCTTTACCCGTAATGCACAATATGGACTAGAACTTTGAATGCAATTTAAGACTTCCCTTTAGCCAAATTTGGATTTTGCCTGATATGTACTAATTTACCGAATCCAAATAAAGAAGTAAACTGTGTGTTTGTGTGTGTCTGCTTGTGGGTGTGTGTGTATTTGTGTGTGTGTTTGTGTGCGCTTGTGTGTGTGTGTGGGTGTGTTTGTGTGCGTGTTTTTGTGTGTCTGTGTGTGTGTGTGTTTGTGTGTGTGTGTGTTTGTGTGTGTCTGCGTGTCTGTGTGTGTGTGCATGTTTGTCTGTGTGTGTGTGTATTTGTGTGTGTGTTTGTGTGCGTTTGCAGAGGGAAGTGACACACATACAGTGAAGTTACACACTAACCCGGAGCAGTGAGCTGCCATTGGCAGCGCCCGGGGAGCAGTGATCGGGGTTATGTGCCTTGCTCAAGGGCACTTCAGCCGTGGATGTGGGCATGGGAGAGCAGTGGTCTACCACTTCCCCCGCCCACATATTTCTTACTGGTCAGGGATCGAACCGGCCAACCTACGGTTTCCGGCCTGAAACCCTAACCAGTAGGCCGTGTGTGTGTGTGTGTGTGTGTGTGTGTGTGTGTGTGTGTGTGTGTGTGTGTGTGTGTGTGTGTGTGTGTGTGTGTGTGTGTGTGTGTGTGTGTGTGTGTGTGTGTGTGTGTGTGTGTGTGTGTGTGTGTGTGTGTGTGTGTGTGTGTGTGTGTGTGTGTGTGTGTGTGTGTGTGTGTGTGTGTGTGTGTGTGTGTGTTCTCACTAGGGTTGGGTACCGAGAACCGGTACCAGTATGGCGCCGGTTCCATACAACCGGTACCTACCCGGACCGAAATGACACGCAGATTTCGGTGCCTGAGCCGGTTGAAATAAATAACCGCAGAGATTCATGCAGTTAAATCAACAAAAGTTACGTAAAATGCTGTCTTATAAACAGGGTTAATTTCAGGCTGCAAACATGAAACACGGAGGCTGGTTCCAAAACAGTAGAAAACTAGCGACAGCTAACTAGTATTACCGGTAGTGGCGTAAGTACGATATGAATTATTTTGTATTTTGTTGCTAGGCACATTTCGTTGGGCACATTGACAACTGCCCGAGCTCCCAATGTAAATGCTGACCTGTGTCGCTCACGCTCATTGGTGTTTTCACAGCAACATTCTTATGACAGTCGGCTCAGGCACCGAAAGGAAGCACCGAAATCTGCGTGATATTTCGGTCAAGGTAGGTAGCCTACCGGTTGTATAGGAACAAGTGAAGAGCAGGCAGCATTTCACAGAGCAAGCACAAACAGAACTAGCCATGAACCTTTTAACAGAGAAAAATCGAAAGGTAAACGGGCAAAACTGTTGCTATATTTAGCACAAAAAGATTCAAACATCACAATGTGCAGCAAATGCAACAAAACAACTGCTGGAGATGATCGCGAAACTTTTCAGAGTCTCTTAAAGGGGCAGTACACATTTTCTCGTACTCAGTGTGTTCAGGTAACAAATTTAACTATAAACAAGGTAGAAAAGATAGGTAGAAAAGATAGGTATAAACAAATCAGAAAATGGTGAAATTTCATTGAATAAATGCAAACAAAATAATACATTTTTGACTCAAAAGGCAATTATGCTCATATTTTTGCAAAATAAGTTTGAAGCTGTAGTGTGTAGAGAGTGTTTGTGTTTTGTATATATTTATATTTATAGTGTACTTTCAAACATTAATATATTGTTCAATTTGAAAATAGAAATTGCCTTGGCAATAAAAAAGCCTTTCTTAAATGTCATGAATCGTTGTTTTCTTGCGGTTCAGGCACTGATATCGTTTTAAAAGTATCCGTTTAGCACCGGTATCGGATAAAACCCAAACGATACCCATCCCTAGTTCTCACACATGTGGGTTTGTGTGTGTGTGTGTGTGTGTGTTTGTGTGTGTGTGTGTGTGTGTGCATGTTTGTGTGGGTGTGTGTGTGTGTGTGTGCGTGTGTTTGTGTGTGTCTGAGTGTGTGTGTGTGTGTATTTGTGTGTGTCTGTGTGTGTGTGTGTGTTTTTGCGTGTGTTTGTGTGTGTGTGTGAGTGTGTGTGTGTGTGTGTGTGTGTGTGTGTGTGTGTGTGGTAGCCTTCTTAACAACTAATTGTTGACTAGTCATATCCACAACTCATGATATCCACAAATAACTTTTAACACATTTTATAATATAGGCAATGACTAACGGCATTTATACAAACAACAAGACACAATATAGTTACAACTTACAGTCAAATAGTTTCCAAAGCTCTCGCGTTGAATAGAGCTGCGACTTCAGCTGAAACCAACCGCCATTTTGCGTATGTAGAATGTAAACGCCGCCTGCACGTCATTCCCTGCGTGGACACTAGGTGGCAGCAGCCATTCGTCTATATAACCACTAGAGCTACCAGATCTAGACTTACTAAGCAGGCATTTAATAATTATAATGAAAATAATAATTAAGACCATATTATTATTATGGAAAGGCAGAACACTCCCTGTTTGGTAAAATAATACTATGCCACTACCAAATAACCTAACACAAATTACACATGTATATATATACAGCCGCGGAAAAAATTAAGAGACCACTTCAAAATTATCAGTTTCTCTGGTTTTACTATTTATTGGTATGTGTTAAAGTAAAATGTACATTTTTGTTTTATTCTATAACCTACTGGCAACATTCCTACCAAATTTCAAATAAAAATATTGTCATTTAGATCATTTATTTGCAGAAAAATGACAATTGGTCAAAATAGCAAAAAAGATGCAGTGTCTTCAGATCTCGAATAATGCAAAGAAAACAAGCTCATATTCATTTTTTAACTACACAATACTAATGCTTTAACTTAGGAAGAGTTCAGAAATCAATATTTGGTGGAATAACCTTGATTTAAAATCACAACTTTCATGTGTCTTGGCATGCTCTCCACCAGTCTTTCACATTGCCGTTGGGTGACTTTATGCTACTCCTGGCGCAAGAATTCAAGCAGCTCGGCTTCTTTTCATGGCTTGTGACCATCCATCTTCCTCTTGATCACATTTCAGAGTTTTTTTTATGGGATTCAGGTCTCGAAATTGGGCTGGCCATGACAGGGTCCTGATCTGGTGATACTCCATCCACACCTTTACTGGCCTGGCTGTGTGGCATGGAGCATTGCCCTGCTGGAAAAAACACTTCTCAGAGTTGGGGAACATCCAATTTCACAGTAGGTGCAAGACTCTGTGGCTTGTAGGCCTCTCCAGGTCTCCGTCTAACCATCAGACGACCATGTGTTGGGCAAAGCTGAAAATTGGACTCATCAGAGAAGACGAACTAGGAGACCCTCCAGTCCGCTTTGGTTCAATCCTTATGGTCTTTTACAAACCTCAGCCAGGCAAAGTACAACGTTGTCCCAGAAGAAAAACTTGCTTCCTTTTGCTCTGACAATGTTCCCCAACTCTGAGAAGTGTTTTTTCCAGCAGGGCAATGCTCCATGCCACACAGCCAATCCGACAAATTCACCATCTCCATCATCATCTTCACCATCATCATCGTGGTCATTGTCATCTGTCTCCTCCTCATCCTCTGGCAGCGGGATGTTTCTGCGTTTGCAAAGGTTGTGCAGAATTGCGCACGAAGTGATGAGCGTAATTCAATTGTGTCACCAAAATAGGCCTCATGCGTATACTTACATGTTGTAGTTCAACTGTGCTCCCGGTTGTGGATTGAGGAAGGGTGTCAAAAGCCATGTCTTGCATGGAAAGCCACTGTCACCCAACAAGTGGCATCCAGCAGGTACATGGTGCCGCTCAAAAAGCTGGCGCAGACCGCTCTCCATTAAAATGCGCAAATCGTGAGTAGATCCAGGCCACTTCGCAACAATATCCATGATTGTGAAATTCGGATCAAACAAAGGTTTTTGCGGTTTACAAAGACGTCCTCATCTCAGGATGGAGCAATTATTTTAATGTTTGTTCCATCGATGGCACCCACGACACCGGGCATTCCTGCAATCGCCATGAAATTGACCTTGATCCTTTGAAGTAGGCGATTGTCCAAAGGGAACCCGGATAAACTGTTGTACAATGTGTGGTCTACAGAGTGCGGTGATTGTTTGATGAATGAATCGGCTTACTGATGATTGCGATATTCTGATGCCGCTGTGTTGCAAAGTTGCATTTTCCCCGTAGCCAAAAATCTTAATGTTATCAAACATTTAACTTCCGGACTGATTGGGTTGTTTCGGTTAGTTGGAGACGTGATTGCATCCCGCAATAATTCTAGTAAAATGTATTTCAACTTAATCTCTGATAACGTACACTGTAAAAAAAAAATCCGTAAAAAAAACTAAATCACTGGCAGATACGGCTGCCAAACAAAAAACGTAAACTTTAAGTAAAACATCCAAATTCAAATAAAGTGCAAAAACACTATATTTACAGATATTTCCATTTAAGGATTTGCAGAGAAACACTGTTATTTTATAGATTTTTCCTCAATTAATACAATCAAACACCATTAATAAAGTGACAGCCCTAATAGTTTAGCAGAGAAAAACTGTTATTTTACAGATTCTTCCTAATTTATTACGAGCAAACACCTTTAATTAAGTTAGGGTACTAAAAGTATAGCAGAGAAACACTGTTATTTTACAATGTTTTCCTCGATATTTAAGATTAAAAAGTGGCAGCCCTAACAGTTCAGCAGAGAAAAACTTTTTACAGATAGTTCTATCTATTATTAATATAGAACACTTTCAAAAGTGACAGTACTACAAGTTTAGCAAAAACTGCTGTTATTTTACAGATTCTTCCTAATTTATTACGAGCAAACACCATTAATTAAGTCAGGCTTCTTTAATTAAGATTAAACACCTTCAATAAAGTGGCAGCCCTAACAGTTTTGCAGAGAAACACTGGTATTTCACAGATTTCCCCTCATTTATTACAATAAAACACCTTCAATTAAGTGACGGTACTTTAAATTTAGCAGAGAAACTGTCATTTTACAGATTGTTCCTAGATTTTTATGATCAAACACATTCAATAAAGTGCTGACACATGCTCAAGATTGTAAAATGATGGTTTTATTTTGGAAGACAAAAATAAAAATTCTAAAAGTACTGTATAAAATGTATTACAATTATTTCAAACATTGACTTGCAGGGTTTGTATTAAGAGTTTATGTTTAAACAGATGCATCTAGAAGTTTAAAATTAAGTGAAGTAAAAAAGCATGGCACAAAAGGTAAATTAATTTGTACCAGAAGTCGACAGTGCAACATAGCTGTCGCGGAACGTAGCGGCTCAAGGCCGGATTATACTCAGTTTTTAACGCAACGCTTAACCACATAACATACACAAGAGCCCCTTGAGCAGTTACATAACCCTCTTTTTACTAGTGTTGTTACCTCTGACCCTCCTGCTTTGAAGCTTGTGTCGTAAGATGAACCAGTGCAAGGCAAAGCAAATGTATCGGTGCTTAGTTCGTTTGCTGCTGATCACGTGATCAGTGACGTCTGAAGCTTCATTCCAGCTCACGTTCATGTGACTGCTTCAATTCGATTCAAAGGTGCGCGAAACAGGGCGCGCGCTTGTTGGTTTGTAGTGGTCGAAAGTGTTGCGAGTCAGGAGAGTTTATTCATAGCGTGTTAGTAGAATTAGCAGAGAGCAATTAAAATGGAACCTGTGGCAAAGAGAGGTCGCTCCGAGATGTGGGAGCACTTTAATTTGATTTCCCCAAACAAGGTTGGCAATAGGCAGGCTAAGCCTATACATTTTTTTTTTTTTTTTTGGAGGTTGGGTAGGCTTTGGCAAAGCAGGTCCCCACATTAAAAAACGGAGTTTTAATTGTGTTGTTATCATCAAATATGTTGTCAATGTTACTATCATGGACCAAATACATAGTGACAAACTGACCTTGATAGTCAACATTTCTGTCCGTGCCATAGATGAAGTTCCTTACTTAGGCTAGCCACCCATGGAATAATGGAGTTCTTTGCATGTCTAATAATCAAATGTTGGCCCAGGTGTTTGGTTCTCGTCATTGTACTTTAGAATAAACGATCATCAAAATATTAAAGCTGTGTGCCATGCGTAATTGTCAGGAATGTGCGCGTTTGATAGATCATAATGGCGACTTGCTGTATCATAGCCTATTGATTAGTGAAGTTGTTGGCAAACTATACATGTGTATTAACATCTTTTTGTGTTGGCGCGGAATCTGTTGTGCATCCCAGCCTCGTCTGTGCCATGTGAGCGTGTCTTTTCCAAGGCTGGGGAAATTGTATCTAAAAAAGAAACAGACTAAACCCCAGTACTGTGGAGAAAATAGTTTTTCTAAATAAAAACCAGTTTTGATGTTCACAAGCACCTCAATTTCCTTGCCATTCTTTGACAAACGTGTCCACAAGCACCATCCCTGCCCCACTGACCTCTCCTCTGTAAAACACTTCCCACATTCAAGAAACAGTTAACATAAGTCACTATGACTGCCATAAACTGCAAAGGCATTATTAGGTATTTTAAATGATATTGCTTACATATCACTCCTCATCTCTGTTATTTATTCTTCTGCTAGTGTGAACACATACATACATGCACAAAGGTGCAGAAAGACACACAGAGTGTTTGTTCCACTTCTTCCCAATGTACAGAGAATTGAAATACACAAACATGGACACAATTCAAACAGGAAAAACAATAGTTTTATTCATATAGGAATCCACATATGTATTAGATGATTTATTTCACAATCATGTTCAACCCACAGAGACTGGGCCAAAATATAGGCGGTTCGAAACATACTGCACGTTTTCACCAGCAGAGGTCATCATAGAGTTTTAGATGCATTGAATGAGTGAACCTTTTTCCAATACAATTGGCTGGAAAGCTTTACTGGTTCAGAAAGCTTCACTTTGCCATCACTACTTTTTACGTTTAAATTGCTATTTACTCATAGCAATTCATGCCCCCTTAATGGTTGCGGGTGTTGCCAAGCAATTCACACCCAGAACAATAGGCTTGCGTAAAAAAATCGCGCAAGTCTAGAAAAAGGGGCCGACGCACGCAAGACGTGAAAAGACACGTAAGGGGCTTGTGCTGCCTCTTGCGCTTACGTCTCTGACCATAAATCAGCCTTTAAAGCCACTCCGGCCCCACGCAGCTCGCAAAGACTGTGATTGGCCTGCTAACCGACGGACGGCGTGTCAGACGGAGAGTTACGGGTGATGCAGAGTTTATTGATGGAGTACAGCCGGGGAACAGGACACAAACATAAACAGAGTATACAAATCCACGAAAGGGTTAACAGACAGAGTTCTAACACGAAGAACAAGAACTAGGAACATGAACTAAAGATCGCACGGAGTCTCACTCTGGCTGCTGTGTGCAAGGGCAAAGTACAGAGGTACACGGCAACATGCATGGTTCCGTATGCACGGCACTCTGGATAATGCAGTACTGAAAGTCTGGCGGCACCGAACTGGCTGACTCGGAAGCCAGCGGACAGGGAGCTTGCGGGGCTGGACGCCCATGGACAGAGAGCTTGCTGGGTTGGAAGCCAGCTGACAATGGGGTTGTAGTTGCCGGTGGCGGGTAGGCGGAATCCCAGGGACGTAGAGTGGGTCACAGAGCTAGAAGTCTCGGGCAAAGGTTTCGTCCTTGTGGCGACGAGACCAAACACGGAGTGAGGGGAGTGCAGGTTATATATAGGGAGTGAATCAGGTGTGTGTGATCATGTGATTGGGGACCTGAATGCAGTGCAGCTGGGACGGTGAATGATACTGATGACATGCAGCTGAGAGTATGAGTGAGAGTGAAACAGGTGTATGTGCTTGTGTGATTGGGAACCTGAATGCAGTGAGTGAGCTGAAGGGGGCGTGGCCGGAGCGGAGCTCAGCAGGAACATGACAATAGCCTCTACCCACAACAGCATTTGACTTCAGACTAATATTAAACTATGTGGAGTGAGTCAGTCCATTGCAAAGTTATTTCCCCCTTGTCTCGTCTTTATTGTTCTGCATTGCTCTGGGCCAGCCAGATCCAAGGTTAGGTCAGGGTACTGTTCGGCAACGCTCGCTAAGCGGTTTAGCGAGCTAGATTCCAGGCTAAAAAAAGAGAACGCCCCTTTATCGGGTTCGGCGAAGCAACTTCTGAAAAATGACCATAGTAACATATCACTTAGCACTAACCTACTCCTGGGCAGGCTTACCAAAGTTTAGCTGGCTAAACTTGCCCCACCCACGCCAAAAGGAGGGATCCCATTGACAAAGAGTCATACTATAGTTTGATTAGCGTAGGAAGAGTTCTTTGCAATCGCCAAGATCCATTTGTCGATCATGATGAGTTCTTGTATGAGCGCTACCGATCCACCCGAAATAATTAATTTAAAATACCTTCTTGACTCATTTATTGCATACACCACCGTCGAACATTGAATGTCTTCACTTTCTTGCGAGTGGTAGCCTTCATTTTTGTAATGTCGGCGATGCGGAGAACAAAGAACACATAATTATATGACATTGGTACAGTTGATAAACCCGAAATAACGTTCATGCGCAGCCTGAGACCACATTTACACATAGCCGGGTATTTTCAGAAACGAATATTTCTGCCCCTCCGTTTTCAAAAATAACGCCGTACACACAAGGTCGTTTTCAAAAAGGTTTCTGTTTACATGAACCCGCATATACGCCCCCAAGCGCCATCATAACTCTGCCAAACCTGTAGGTTTGCATAAGTAGGCTAATCCATTACATTGGCTATGAGTCCTAGATATTTAAGTGTATTTAATCTGGGCTACTACAATAGGTAGACAAAATGGAATGGAAAACTCGTTGTCCACTGGTGGAAGTGCGAGGGATACCATTGTTAAAGCCAATAGTCACAAACTGGGAAACGGTTGAGATTCCGTTAGGCTATAGGGTTGAAAGAATGCAATCCTGCGTTTGCCTTAACGTAAATGAGCACTACCTTAACAGCATCCATGATCAGTAAGCACATTTGCACATGAATACTAACGTTTTCTTTGATCCCAGGAAATTTGAGCACATAACCCATCTCCATTACGGAGATATTGGCTAAAGTTGTTTTACCTACGTTAACGTGCAAACGTTTAGTTTTGAAAACGTGTCTAGTTTTTGAGCAGTAGTGAATGGTGGATGGTGGAAGTGGATGGTTAGGTGGATGCATGATAAGAAGAGAAATAAACACAATTTCTTTTCATTGCTTCAATTTATTATTAATACATTCACATTTAGTAATTTAGCAGACGGTTTTATTCAAAGCCATTTAAAACTACAATTCTTACGAAGGTGAGGGAAATCGAACCGGTGATCTGCTGCATGCAAGCCATACGCTCTACCCGCTGCACCAAAGTCACATGTTTGGCATGAGAAAAGATATCACGTTTTAGACAGCCTATAGACAGTTTTTTATATTGCTGTCACAGCCGCGGCAATGTTTAATTTTGACATGATTATGGTCTTGAATTCTTCATAACGCGTTCATGGTCATATCCTGCCTTAGCGGAGAAAAAAATTAGTTCCTTTGAGTTTAGACCATTGTACCGTTCAAAAAATGTATGGTTTTGGTGATCGACCTTTCCTGCCTTTTGAAGCAGGACGTGCACGCGCAATTTAGCTGAAGAGTTTAGCGTGGGATAACTTAACTTGACGATATTTTATCTTAGCGCACGCAGCCAGACCGGCATGGCCTGTTCTCATTTAGCGAGCTATATTATTAGCTAAATTAATTATCTTAGCTTCAGTTGTACGCCGAACAGGGCCCAAGTCAAAAGTATTGGGACACCTGACCATCACACATATACGAGTTTCACGCACATCTCATTCCAAAACTACTCTATAACAGCTGCCTCTCTTCTAGGAAGTCTTTCCACAAGATTTTGGAGTGGGTCTGTTGGATTAAGTGCCCATTCAGCATTATAGTGGGGCAGATTAAGTCAATATTCCATCAGAATCTTTCACTTGGTGATACAAGCACCAAATTTGGCACAAATGATGTCCAGGATGTACTATTTAAGAAAAGTATGTTATCCAGCTAAAAATCCAAGATGGCCGCCAGTTTTCAAGATGGCCGCCTCGTCAAATGCAAAAAAAAAGGATTTTGAAGTAGAACTTGAAGAAACAGAAATGTATTAATGATCCAAAAATCTAAATGAATGTATACTGACTGGAAGAACTTAATAGGGTCAATTGAATTCCAATATGGCGGCCAGCTTTCAAGATGGCGGCTATTATGTGACTCAATATTAACTACTGTTCTTAGGCGGTAGCCATCTTGAAAAATGGACGCCATTTTTTTTTTCAAAGTGGATAACGTACTTTTCTGAGAGAGTAGGTTCTGAAGTACTTGTGTGCCAAATTTGGTGCTTGTATCACCAAGGGAAAGATTGTTTCAGCTACGATTCATAGGGTAATGTTAACTTGTGTTTTACGAACAATGTGAAAAAAGTTTTTTTTTCTTTTCTTTTTTTTATTAGAACAAAACAGAACATAAAATAGAAAAGCTCTTTCTCTTTTTGTTAATGAAATGATTGTTGCTTTTGATGAACAGCTTCGATGTGTTCTTCTTTTAGTCCTGACAATTGCAGAAACACAACTGTGTATACTTCAGGACAAAGCGATAGCATTTGCATCTTCCTCTGCATCCTGAAGAGTCGCAAAAACACTGACTGCAACAACAAAAATATCTGTGTCGCAAGCCTTAATCAACACAGACTTCATTTGTTGCTTGGCTGCATGAAGAGCATGTGTGAAGATTCTGGAGTCTGCTTCTTCGTGGTTGCAGGGACTTAAGCCTTCAAGGCTGATGAGTTTGTTTGAAAGAGCCCGTTCTCCTTTGGTCACAACTACGATATTGTCCGGACACAGGGTCACTATCTTATCAGCTAGGAACCCAAAGAGCTCAGTCTTGTTGTTGCTGTCTCGCAGGAAGCTTTTCCAGTTGGATGGTAGTTTGGTTTTGTCTGTCACTCTACGTCGATCACCCTTACCTCTGTTTGACCTGGTTTCAGCCTTCAGGCTTGACATCCAGTAGACATCAAAAACTATGTCTGTTCGCTTAAACTTGGATGAGTATGTCTGGATCTGTGGAACTACATCTTGGACAGCATATTCCTCAAAGGTCTTTGATGTCTTTGGAGACAATGAATACACAAGAAAGGAACCATTAACAATAATAGCATCACATTCTGGTTGTTTGTCAGGAGGAGAAATGGTAGCTTCGAGAATTTTTGCAAGCTGAGACTTCTGACCAGAGTGGAGTTTCCCTGTGTCGCTCAGTGCTGCAGGAAAAGACTGATTTTCATGCTTAAAAAACTCAAGCAGGTCACACTCTCGTGATTGGCACGATATAAAGAGCTGCGAGAACAAACAACAGTCGTCTTTGAGTACCTGTTTCCTCATGTCACTGGAAGCTGCAGCTGCCTGTTGGCAAAAGAAGTCAACTTTGTTCTTTTTGATGGGCCTATAAAAGGAATCCTCCTCATCCAGACCATTGAAAAAGTCTCTGAAGGCAACTTGACCTTTCTCAAAGTGAGTTCTTACAAGCTCAGCAGCACTGGAATGTGCGATGGTTTTTGTATCCAATGTGAGTAGATCTTTGGACTTTTCCTGGAAAGGATTGCCCAGAACCTTCATCACACCAAACAACTTCTGGACCTTGTCAGTGAAGGACTTCTGAGACTGACTGGTCTGCTCATGATGCCTGACATCTTCATTCACTACTTTGACCTGAGATGCCAACTCATACTGGTTGACTAACTGGCTAACCTCTGGTCTAGACACCATCCACTGCCTCAGTGCAGATGGATCCTCAGTTATTCCAATGGCACCACCATCACCTTTAACAACAGCATTGGCCTGCTCTTGAGCTTGGTCAATGGCTAAGCCTGAGAACTCCCTGTGAGTCTTGTGGACCCCAGCTGAAATTCATTAAATACCCGAGGAATAGTTTGCTCCAAAGAAACCATGTGTCTGAGGTGGACTGGGAGCCATCGAGCATAGTTCACATTGTTGTTTGCAAAGAAGAAGGGGATTAGAGCAGACACTGCTTGACAATACAAGTTAAAGTTGGCCTCTCTGAAAGATCTGACCAACGAGAAAACCACCAATTCCATTGACAACACAAGCTCCCAGAATTGAAACTGAGAACTCTCCTTCCTACGTGTCTCACTTTGAAATTCAGGGCTCCTTCTTTATCTTCCTAATGGAGCAAGAGAATACTGGAGGTATGCACACAGACGCTTCAGAGCTGAAGGGTGTTTCAGTCACAAACTCATCAGCCTTGAAGGCTTAAGTCTTTGCAACCACGAAGAAGCAGACTCCAGAATCTTCACACATGCTCTTCATAAAGCCAAGCAACAAATAAAGTCTGTGTTGATTAAGGCTTGCGACACAGATATTCTTGTTGTTGCAGTCAGTGTTTTTTGCGACTCTTCAGGATGCAGGCCTAGAAATGATTTGGGTAGAATGTGGCCAGGGTCAGTCCATTAGGTGGTTACCAATTCATAATATGGAGGTAAATCGTGGCCCAGAGAAATCCAGTGGCATGTTATTCTTTTACGCCTTCACTGGCTGTGAAGTTGTGTCAGCTTTTCGTGGTAAAGGGAAAAAAAACTGCTTGGCAAGCATGGGGGGTTTGCCCTGAAGTGAACCCTGTCTTCAAAAAGCTCTGTCAATACCCACCTATCATAGAAGATGCAGACCTCAACATCCTTGATAAGTTTGTCATCACCATGTATGACAAGCACAGCACTACAGGCAAGGTTGATGAGGCAAGACTGGACTTGTTTGCTCGGAAGCAAAGGTCTTATAATGCCATTCCACCGACAAGCGCATCCCTCGTTCAGCATGTGAAACGGTCTGCCTTCCAAGCTGCCTGCATATGGGGCCAGGCAACAGTATGCAAAATGCGAACTGAAAGCCCTTCCAACTGGGGCTGGAAAAAAGATGGTGAGGTCTGGCAAGTTCTCTGGACAACCCAATGTACAAAATGTAGTTGCAAAACTGAATGCCGAGGAAGATGCAAATGCTATCGCTTCGTCCTGAAGTGTACACAGTTGTGTGTCTGCAATGGACCCTTCCGCAAACTCCGCCCCCCTTAGCAATGGTTGCTATATCAGTCAAGCATTCACATTTTAAGCAAGGGTTTTCTCACGTTTTCGATGCAGTGGGCAGATTTTAGCGATATAGCTTCTTGGAACAAACGTAGGTGCTTCTGTTTACGTTGCTGACATACAGCTGATGGGGGTGTCATCCACATTGTTTGATCCACAGCAGGCATTTCTCTCTCTGGGTCTTGGGTTTCGGGAAGGGATAAAATGTTACCCCTCCCTCCAGCCTTTTTGGATATCGGCTGTCAGAATTACACACTCCATAAGCGCAACGTTTCATTTCCTCTTCTCGAGCAGACGTCTCTCTCATTGACTTCCATTCATCAAAATGGCTCGCTTGACTGAGGTCCCGAGCAACCGTTGCTATGCTATGATTGATAGTTACCGTTTTGGGGAGTGGTCGCGGAAGGGTCAATTGTCAGGGCTAAAAGAAGAACACATCGAAGCTGTTCATCAACAGCAACAGTCATTTCATTAACAAAAAGAGAAAGAGCTTTTGGATGTTCTATTTTATGTTCTGTTTTGTTCTAATAAAAAAATAAAAGGAAAAAAAAAAAAAAAATTCACATTGTTCGTAAAACACAAGTTAACATTACCCTATGAATCGTAGCTGAAACAATATTTCCCTTGGTGATACAAGCACCAAATTTGACACACAAGTACTTCAGAACCTACTCTCTCAGAAAAGTATGTTATCCAATTTGAAAAAAAAAAAAATGGCGGCCATTTTTCAAGATGGCCACCGCCTAAGAACGGTGGCCATCTTGAAAAATGTCGGCCATCTTTTTTTTCCAAAGTGGATAACGTACTTTTCTGAGAGAGTAGGTTCTGAAGTACTTGTGTGCGAAATTTGGTGCTTGTATCACCAAGTGAAAGATTGTTTCAGCTATCTGCTCCACTATTAGGGAATATGGACAATGCTCTTGTGTGACTAGACTAGGCTTGCCAATGCCGTTAGAATGGGTCCCAAATATGTATAGTGGTGTTTAGTTCAGGGGTGGCTTGATTTTAACCGAATGAACAAAGTGAGGTCTGTACAAAAATCTTTGAGTGTGGTTTGAGCGACAATCTTGTCGCTAAATAGGCACCAATTCACTCCAAAATCTTATGGGAAAAGGGGTTTGTGTGGAATGGAAACTACTTCCGGCTCAGGCAAGTCTTGTGTTGTACACGGTAAAAAGCAAAGGTGTATATCTATGGTTGAAAGGCCATCATCTAAGCTTTTCAATGACCCCTTGCTTATCAGGATAACCCAATCAGCCAGCAAGATACGCAAACCTGTAACTAATATCATAGGTTGACTGACCTGTCAGTCTGACACAACGTGCGCACCCAAGACTATTTTAAAGTTGTTATCATATGTCCATGGTTGCTATGGTAATCTCTGCTAAGTCTGTACGTGGAAAACATAAACTAATACTTTCCTTGACTGGTCCACACGTTTGTCAATCATGACTGTAGACCAATGAGATGCAAAGATATCCAAGTGCACATCAGAGAAGGTGGGATGTAATCAGTAATTCACGTTCATTTGTTTTGTCGTTTAGCCACGCAAGTTTTAGACAGTTCTATAACGAAATGCAGTTGTACAACGAAACACATTTATTCTACATCATGGCTTCTAAAAATAAAACTGAGAATCAGCCCCAAAAAAGATTGTTTTTATGGGGTAACAGCAGTATTGAAAGAGCTTCAACCGTTGGATGACGAGAAGTTTGAAAAAGAGTCTGGTAGAATCAGAAAGCAGCAAAAGTCACGCAAGATTATGGAGAGGTCACCGATTATTTATCTTCTTTCTTTTGATTGGGATGAGGTATCAGTTCCAAATTTGTTCAGGTGATGGCATATCCTTGGGGGCACACAATTATATGACTAAACTGGCCATTTCAATTCATTTTCCCACTTACATCCACAGTAATCTAGATGTAAAAGGAAAAAGAATTAGGGAGCGCCTACATTTTGGGAAGGTTATCAACATCTTTCTAAAATTTGAGATAACATATATGGTACTCTAAAGGTATTTTATCATAGCTTGAGGGGTACTCTGTAACATCAAATTGAAATTTGCCACCATACTATGCTTAAGACTCAAAAGTAGGCCTTTACATTTGGGCATGGAATTTTAGGTAGAATTTGCCAAAAAACATCAAGGATCTAACAGGTTAATGAAAATGGGTTTGCAAAAATGTTTATGCTGAATTTTTGAGGAATTCACTGTAAATGTACATAGAAACATGTGTGTTTTATGTGTTTTGTGTGTGTACATTGCTTTGTGTTTCATTTGTATGTATTAAAGGAATTATTTGTGATAGATTTTGATGATTTGGTAATGTAATGTTTTGTGTACCGCTTTTTTGTGGATTGTTTTGGTATATTTTTCTTTTGCAATGTAGTTTGTTAAAACAGGTCGCATAAAGAGGTGTGGAAACAAAGTGAAGTTTCCAACCACCAACAGGTGGCGCTATAGGTGATATCAGTCAGGCATATGTACGGGTTCGGGCCGCTCAATGGTGTTTTGAGCCCTCAACTTCGACTGCCAGGCAGCGGCTGCCTGGAAGGTGGTTCCGCCCCCAAAACTCTTATCCAATCAATGTGCTTCCCAACTCCAAACCTCTGGTTCCGCCCCCAAACCTCTGGTCCAATCCAAACACTTTGAGCCCCAATTCAAACTTTCTGTATAGTGCTCTCATTCCAGCTCCAACTTCATTCCACCTCTCAGCAACGAGTGAAAGCTCCAACTTTACAAAGGTATGTAGCTAATATATTTCTATTTTAAACATGAAATGGCTAATTGTGTTTGCTTTAGGGCTGTACATGTAAGATGGGCCAGCTAATGTTATGTTTAGCATGCAATATGTTAACCATATTTAAAGATAGATCGTGCTAATCTTAGCTGTGGTAATGTCTTTTCAACCTGCTAGCTAGCTCAATCTGGTTAAAACATTAGGTAACAGTAAGCCTACAAAGTAAGATTTATTACTGTAGATTAACACTAAAAGGTCTATATCCCTCGTCCGGGATATTTTTTTTTTTGAGTTTTCGTCTTAGAGACATAAAAAGAACAACCACGGAAACATTGAACCCTTTTCTAATATAATTGCTGAGGTCTTCTAGAATAGAATCATATATTCCATTTGTGCATCAATGTTTTTAGTTAAGCAAAATGTACAAAAACATCAAGGCATGTCAGTCAACTTAGAAAAGTCTAAAAGGCCTTGGACCTTAGAGTATTAATCACTGTATAAAATGGGCCGGCTAATGTTATCTATACCATGCAATATGTTAACATAAAGATAGATTATGCTAATCTTAGCTGTGGTAATGTCATTTCAACCTGCTAGCTAGCTAAATCTAATTTTAGCTGTGGTAATGTTATTTCAACCTGTTGGCTAGCTAAATCTGGTTAAAACATTAGGTAACAGTAAGCCTATAAAGTAAGATTAATTACTGTAGATATGTATTTAAGTGATTAATTACTGTAGATATGTATTTTAGTGATTGTTAATGGTTAGTGGTTATCTTTCAAATGACGTTGAGCTGCTTTGGAATAAGGGTAACTCTCAGGCAGCCAATTGGTTTTAGATACCTGTGAGGCACTTGATGTTGAGACTGGTTGACTACCAGGCTGCTTACTAACACTGGGTAACTCTCAGGCCGCCAATTGGCTTTGGGTGCCTGTGAGGCACTCGATGTTGATACTGGTTGACTTCCAGGCTGCTTTGGAATAAGGGTAACTGTCAGGCAGCCAATTGGTTTTTAGATACCTTTGAGGCACTTGTTGAGACTGGTTGACTTCCAGGCTGCTTACTAACACTGGGTAACTCTCAGGCAGCCAATTGGCTTTGGGTGCCTGTGAGGCACTCGATGTTGATACTGGTTGACTTCCAGGCTGCTTTGGAATAAGGGTAACTCTCAGGCAGCCATTGATTTTAAAGAAGTGGCCATGCTGCCTGCTCTAAACCCCACTATGGCCACAGGGAGAGCCACGGAGTTCAAGTAATTTGCAATATTCCACATCCTATATCTGGGCTCTGACAGGTATAATAGACATTATTTATCCTGAATTTATGTTTTTATCTTTTCCTCCAGACAACAGCTCCAGCACCTCGCCAACCAGGTGTGCTCAAATGAGGTGTGCTCAAATTTTGGACTCCTTACACTCACCTTGGGACCAGGAATGGTAGAGGTGGTAGTTGACGTTTTTAAAAAGTGTGTTGACACACACATCGCAAACATTAACAATAAAAATAAAAAAATCTGTTGTTTGTTGTTGTTAATTAATAAAATAACTAGATGTTCTACATCACTGTGTATGTGTATTGAATTGGAAGTGTATTGAACTTGGTATCTTGATTTAACTAGTCTGATCATTTAGCTAGCTGGGCCTGAAATGAAATAAATAAATTTCAACACTTATTTCTACAGCTTCACATAAGGGTTTATTCCAGTAGAGTGTCACAAGTTAATGAAACCCCAACTTACATTAATTATTTAAAAAAAATGTATCATCAGAGGAAACACATGATGAATTGGAAGTGTATTGAACTTGGCATCTTGATTTAACTAGTCTGATCATTTAGCTAGCTGGGCCTGAAATTAAATAAATAAATTTCAACACTTATTTCTACAGCTTCACATAAGGGTTTATTCCAGTAGAGTGTCACAAGTTAATGAAACCCCAACTTACATTAATTATTAAAAAAAATGTATCATCAGAGGACACACATGATGGAGGAGAGACATGACTGATGGGGTGTGACGTATTCTTTATTGAAAGGCCAAGGCCAAGTACAACACTCATACACACAGTAATCAAGTTGATACAGAATAATGTGAAAATGGTAAAAATCTAATTTCCTCAAAAAAATCCTCAGGAATATTCCCTTCAAGAATATCAAAGGATTGCTTGATTCTAGGGTCCCTTTCCTTCTTTAAGCCATCTTCGATTGACTTCAGCCAATTCTTCTCCATTGCCTGAAACGTGGAAAAAGTATGAAAACATAAGCCTATGACTCCCTGAGACACACATCCTAAACTATTTTATCTTGTGATGACCTGAACTGTAGGCTACATGGCCAGTGTTAAGCAGTCTAAAGCATAACGTTAATCCACCATGCCTAGATTCCTCTCCACTGGCTGTCACAAAGTCACCTGTATGAAGTCTATTGAAAAGCCTATTACAACAACTGGTGGCTGCCTCAGAGTTATCCTTATTCCAAAGCAGCCTGGAAGTCAACCAGTCTCAACATCGAGTGCCTCACAGGCACCCAAAGCCAATTGGCTGCCTGAGAGTTACCCAGTGTTAGTAAGCAGCCTGGAAGTCAACCAGTCTCAACAAGTGCCTCAAAGGTATCTAAAACCAATTGGCTGCCTGACAGTTACCCTTATTCCAAAGCAGCCTGGAAGTCAACCAGTATCAACATCGAGTGCCTCACAGGCACCCAAAGCCAATTGGCGGCCTGAGAGTTACCCAGTGTTAGTAAGCAGCCTGGTAGTCAACCAGTCTCAACATCAAGTCCCTCACAGGTATCTAAAACCAATTGGCTGCCTGAGAGTTACCCTTATTCCAAAGCAGCTCAACGTCATTTGAAAGATAACCACTAACCATTAACAATCACTAAAATACATATCTACAGTAATTAATCACTTAAATACATATCTACAGTAATTAATCTTACTTTATAGGCTTACTGTTACCTAATGTTTTAACCAGATTTAGCTAGCTAGCAGGTTGAAATAACATTACCACAGCTAAAATTAGATTTAGCTAGCTAGCAGGTTGAAATGACATTACCACAGCTAAGATTAGCATAATCTATCTTTATGTTAACATATTGCATGGTAAAGATAACATCAGCCGGCCCATTTTATACAGTGATTAATCTACAGTAATACATTTTACTTTGTAGGCTTACTGTTACCTAACGTTTTAACCAGATTGAGCTAGCTAGCAGGTTGAAAAGACATTACCACAGCTAAGATTAGCACGATCTATCTTTAAATATGGTTAACATATTGCATGCTAAACATAACATTAGCTGGCCCATCTTACATGTACAGCCCTGAAGCAAACACAATTAGCCATTTCATGTTTAAAATAGAAATATATTAGCTACATACCTTTGTAAAGTTGGAGCTTTCACTCGTTGCTGAGAGGTAGAATGAAGTTGGAGCTGGAATGAGAGCACTATACAGAAAGTTTGAATTTGGGCTCAAAGTGTTTGGATTGGACCAGAGGTTTGGGGGCGGAACCAGAGGTTTGGAGGTGGGAAGCACATTGATTGGATAAGAGTTTTGGGGGCGGAACCACCTTCCAGGCAGCCGCTGCCTGGCAGTCGAAGTTGAGGGCTCAAAACACCATTGAGCGTTCGGGCCAGCGTCCACCCTAAGACATTTTCTCTGGATCAAACAATGTTCGCAAGAGTTATAAGAGACTTTGTGTTTTGTGGCAAGCACTGGCAAGTTGGCAAAGTTTGAGGGTCTGCCACGCCCACACCTTCCGACTAATGAGAAAATCCAATATAACTTTTAGTCGCCCATGGCTGAAGAGTAACCTGACCACATTTCAAGGCGTTACCATTAAATTTGTCGGAGGAAGTCGATCAGATGCGAGGTGTGCAAACGCCGTCAAAACGCATCTTCCACTCAAAATGGCCGACTTCCTGTGGACCTGCCACCATGGCGTCAAGAGACTTTTTGGTGCGTCCAAGCATGATGAAGAGGTGTACCGAATTCCGTCAAGCTACGCCAAAATAACCCCAATGCACAGGTTTTTTTTCAATGTTCTAGGGGCCGCTAGAGCCATTTTGCTCCATCAATGGACAAAAACTCTACCGAAGATGGACGGTTACAGGCTTGATGTTCCTGGCAAATTTGGTAATTTTTCGAGCACTTTGACATATATGCGATTGAGTTATAAGAGACTTTGTGTTTTGTGGCAAGTACTAACAAGTTGGCAAAGTTGAGGGTCTGCCACGCCCACACCTTCCGACGAATGAGAAAATCCAATATAACTTTTAGTCGCCCATGCAATGTTCTAGGGGATGCTACAGAGCCATTTTGCTTCATCCATGGACAAAAACTCTACCGAAGATGGACGGTTACATGCTTGATGTCCCTAGCAAATTTGGTAATTTTCTGAGCACTTTGACATATTCGATTAAAACACCTAATTTTTGCTTTTTAATTTTGATCTAGGTGGCGCTATACATGTAATGACTGGTTATGGTATGGGTTGACATGGCCCCCTTGACACAAACATACAAGAACAATTTGGCCCTCCAAGGCCCTACGGTTCTCGGGATATTCGAAGAAAACTGCGTTGCGCCACCTACAGGCCAGTTGGTGTATAACTATATAAATCAATTTATTGCATGCCCCCCCGTGAACGGAATTCCAGGAAACTTAACGTGCAGTCAGAAGGTGTCAAAAAGTTCCCACACCTCCGATTTCGTGCAGTTCTGACCTTGTCAATTTACAATTATAATGTTTTACAACACTCCATTTTTGCTTTTTCATTTGTAACTAGGTGGCGCTTGTAGTGGATTAAACTATTACTGCTTACTATTTCTTAGTTCGAAATTAGAAGTCAAGAGACGTAATTGGAGAAAGCTGGTTTATTGTCACGCACAAGACAATAAGAGAAGAGATTCCGGACCCATTCTAACTAGACACAGAATACAAGCCCTACTTATAGTCATCAGGTATCCCAAAATAATGTGCTATTACCTCCATATAAGACACTGTCCCTTGTACTGCCCAAATAAGAGAGAGATTGCCAATTTAGCTTGGTGCCTAACCGTCTAAAGAGATGTCACAGCTGGTACTTGCTGAGCTTACTGTTGTTAGTCCAGTAGGCATACCCCACCTGTCTATAAAAAGTATGCCCTGAAATAGGGAAACTCTGCTTACCTTTTAAGGTAAACTAAAGCGCAAATGAGTGTAGTACTATTTATAACTATAAGTGTCTAGGATATTTCAGGTTTAACACAAACCACTAATTCAGGACTACATATTCGCCCCTTTGTGAATTAATTCACACCTTATCCTAATACATGCTATAACATAACACCTATCACTACATAACACAGCAACAAACACAGTTTTACTTCTACAGCAAAGCCTATAGTTAACCTTATTCTAAACATCACTTTGATCCAAACACTTAATAAAACCATTTCACCAGCTTCCAGTAGTTTACATCACAGAACAATAATGCTTCTCTAGGGTACGCCTAGGAGAGTTTCACAACACACAGACCATGGAACATTCCCATATGACCTGTCATATGAAAAATGAAAAATACTCAAGTACAGAAATATAGCTTTATCTAAAAAGCTACAAGCACATGTATTTATTTATATTAAGGCACTCTCCATCTAACCAAACTACTACACAAACAATTTCAATATAGAAGTTAACTTCACTATGGATATTCAGTGGTAAACCACTTATCGCTCTGCCTGGCGAGGGCAGACTAGCACTTGATTTTGGCCTGCTACTTTGTTTGTTTCTTTTTTTCCAGGACTAATGTGGTCTGGTCACCCAGTTCCCACACGTCACCGTTGGAGTCAGGACTGCCTCCCTGACCCATAACGTCTTAGTTGCTCATAACCTGTAACATTTCAAGTGCTTCATCGTTACCATAAGACATTGTTAACCCCACTCTGCTTTCACTTTTATCACCCAACACTGTCATCTGGGTAAATTGAGAAGCTATTGCTCTGACTGCAAGTGACCTGCAACAGGGAATAACACAACATACAATTAGACTAAACACCAATACGATTAGTGCAATGATACCAAGTACTGAAGCAAACCAGGTCCCCCATCCCCCGAAGATGCTCTTGAACCAGTCTGATAATACAGAACCCATCTCAGGGGGGCCTGCATTCTGCTTCAACTCAGTCCGCAAATTGAACAGTTTATTCATGGCTATTGTGAAATTCCCCCCAGGTGCTGTTTTGTTGGGGATAAAAGTACAACAGTAACTCCCTATTTTAGCACACACTCCACCTTCTTTTGCTAGCATCCAATCCAAAACCATGCGATTCTGCATAGTCATTCTAGAGGTAGCATCAAGCTGCTGACCCAATGCACCTAGTGCATCTGAGGTGTAGTTGATAAATCTTTGCTGATTGTAATATACAGTACTGTGCAAAAGTTTTAGGCAGGTGTGAAAAAATGCTATGAACTAAGAATGCTTTGAAAAATGTAGACAATAATTTTTTTTTTTTATCCATTTACATGGTAAGACTGAGCACAGCAACAAGACACAACGTAGTTATACTGCATCAGCAGGGTCTCTCCCAGACAAAGATTTCAAAGCAGACAGGGGTTTCAAAATGTGCAGTTCAAGCTCTTTTGAAGAAGACGTTGAGGATCGTAGACGCAGTGGTCAGCCAAGGAAACTTAATGCAGCTGATGAAAAACACATCAAGCTTATTTACCTTCGAAATCGGAAGATTTCAAGCAGTGGCATCAGCTCAGAACTGGAAGAAACCAGTGGTACCCAGGTACAGACATTTACTGTCCGGGGAAGTCTGGCCAGAAGTGGTCTTCATGGAAGAGTTGCAGCCAAAAAGCTCTACCCCGACAAGGAAACAAGGCCAAGTGACTGAACTAAGCACGAAAACATAGAAACTGGGGTGCAGAAACATGGCAGAAGGTGCTCTGGACTGATGAGTCAAAATTAGAAATATTTGGCTGTAGAAGAAGGCAGTTTGTTCGCCGAAGGGCTGGAGAGAGGTACAATAATGAGAGTCTGCAGGCAACAGTGAAGCATGATTGAGGTTCCTTTCCAGTTTGGGGCTGCATTTCTGCAAGTGGAGTTGGAGATTTGGTCAGGATGAATGGTGTCCTCAATGCTGAGAAATACAGGCAGATACTAATCCATCATGCAATACCATCAGGGAGGCGTATGATTGGCACCAAATGTATTCTGCAGCAGGAACATAACCCCAAACATACAGCCAATGTCATTAACAACTATCTTCAGCTTAAAGAAGAACAGAAAGTCCTGCAAATGATGGTATGACCCCCACAGAGCCCTGATCTCTACATCATCGAGTCTGTCTGGGTTTACATGGAGAGACAGAAGAATTTTAGGAAGCCTACATCCACAGAAGATCTGTGGTTAGTTCTCCAAGATGCTAGAACAATTTACCAGCCGAGTTCCTTCAAAAACTGTGCGCAAGTGTATCTGGAAGAATTGATGCTATTTTGAAGGCAAAGGCTGGTCACACCAAATATTGATTTAATTTAGAATTTTCTTCTGTTCCTTCACTGCATTTTGTTAATTTATGAAGAATTGATGAAAATAAACTGTTAACACTTCCATTTTTGAAAGCATTCTTAGTTTACAGCATTTTTTCACACCTGCCTAAAACTTTTGCACAGTACTGTATGTAATTAATCCATTCTGTGTTTTTGTTTATACTTATCCAGGGGAGAATTGACTCAAAGCCAGCACCAACTTCATCCCTAGCTTTGAACTCAGGTGGGATACCCCTGGGTTGCCCAATAGCATTTAAGTATCCCCCGTATGCAAATGGTCTGGTGGCCCCTTCCTCATCCTCAACATCACTCTCCTCTACTTCCCTTTTGTTTCTAAGATGATTCTCCTCAAATCTGCCCCTGTCTATGCTACTGTCCACGTCGATAACTTTTGTTTGTTGCATTATGGCTACTCTAGCACATTTCCCTGTCCAATCATGAGGTAGAGTGTTTCTTAATCCATATTCTTTTCAACAAGCCCACCATATATCAGCTAATGGAGCATCCTGCGGAGAATGGGGGAAATGACGTGCATACATAAATGTTCTTTGACCGTCTAGGAATCTATCCATTTTAGTACAGTTAGTCATGCCGGGTTTACATTTGATAGGAACAAGTCCTCGTAACTCCCATGCTTGCCTGTATAACATGGATTTCTTATTTGAAGTGTTAAAAGGACCACTGGTAACCAGTGTCCAAGTTCTATTACAATTTCCCTCAAAAATACCCACATCTTCCCCACCATGCACTTTATCAGTCATGTCAAAACATTCATAATTAAAATATTTTTCTACAGTGTAGTCACGGATTTCCGCTAAATCAGTTTCTGGCCAATTGTGTACATCTAATTTACAATGGTCTCGCAATGTGTATGCAACACCCTTTTCCACATGAAATGTCCTATTTCTATCTGAATGACTTCCCATGTATATCATACAACAGTTCTTTCCTGCAATGACAAGAAACATTCATTCACTGCAGCATTTCCATGACCTTCACAGCCTCTCGTCCAGGTCGAGCTGCTGCAACAGAATGCTTCCCATTCTAACCCTGATACAATATATTGTTGTAGTCCCACCACCTTGTGGTCCTGAAATTCTACAAAAAGTTAGTACAATATTACACACTAGAACCTTAACATCACCATAAGCTGGAAGCTCTTTTTGTTTAAAAGCTTCACCTATACCCAGTCTCCTGACTGGATCAGTCCATATGCGTCCACCTGTGTATATATAATCTCCAAAAATTAGAAATGACAGGTACACATAATTTCTACATGCCCTCTAGACATGCTCTAAAAGTGTAATATGATTGATGATTTGCAGTACTTTTATTCCATGCTTCCTATACATTCTTATTGTTATACTAAAAGCATTGCTGTAATGCTAAAAACAAAAAATAATATCACATATTTAAAAAGTATACTTACCCTCTCTTAATTTTGGTCCTGTCCTTAGACATTCCTCAATCAATCATATAAATCACTCCATATCTCCAATACCTTTTTATATCTATGTAGTACATAACTACCTATACGATTACACCTTTTATTGTAAAGTATTACCCAAAAGTTTATCCGCAATCCTTTTCTCTGATTAAAGATGCTACAAACATAGCATTACACAAATTGTAATCCCAAACCTCCCATAAATAGGGTGACTATAACCCCAAATTCAAAATTGTTCTCATATACCCCCCTTACGCACTTAAAATCACGCACTTATCATGCCCGCAGTTCATCCCCTTTTTTATCCAATGGTCTTATTCCATCTAGCTTCATCACATATTTCTTAGTATATTTTCTAGTACTAAGTTTACTGCAAAGTAATTATTGAATCCTGTGTGGCAAACAACCAAAGCCCACATGGCTTATCAAATATATAAAGGCTAACCCCCCTTGGTAACATAATAATAACCAAAGGGCTTACATTAATGTTCACAATCTGCATACTACATCAACCCTACTCATACCAAGATATATCACTAGTAAACTAATACTTCACAGGGCATGGCATTCCTTCCTCATGTTCATCATCCACTGAAAGTACAATTACCCGTGGCATACCTTCCCTTGATGCCATTTCTGTTTCTCAACAAAAAACCACTTAGTGTAGATATTACAGCCAAGCCTGTAAGAGACACTTAAAACCACTTATATTCAACTATACTTTTATGTGTTAACATAAAACCAACACAATTCCTCACTCATACCTTTACTGTTTGGAAGATTCTCATTTTTCTGCTTCCCCCACAGACTCACTGACACGCCCCTTCCTATCACTCAGAAAAACAGCAACTTCAATACTGCTACATGTCTTATCCAGTGTGCGATATCTGAACAATAAACCACACATACCTATCTTCCTCACACAAACACACAAACATACCCACAAATCTTTGAATTACACACATCCATACAGTCCAACTCATATTCCCGAAACTCCCCATATACACCCTAAACTGTGACTCCTTATTGGAATATGTGTTCTCACCTAGGGCTGTGCAATTAATCGAATTTCGATCGCGATATCGGTTTTTGGGGTCAAACGATCTCCAAACTCGTATAATCGAGTTGAAACGATTAATTTGACATTTTCCGTTTTACAGTAGGCTTAGAGAGTTTATGAAAGTTTATGAAAGAGACGCGCATGCGAAAGCATCAACGCGGCGAGAGAGGGAGTACAATCTAACTTGCGTGCTGCATCAGGAAGTATGCCGTTGGCAGGAGGCGGGACATGCCAGTGAACCGCCAATCAGCAGCATCGACTGTTGACAGACATGTTGTAGTAGACCTACCGTGTGGAATATTAAAGTTTCAGTAACGTTACAGTTGGAAGAACGATAACAAGTTCCTATAGCAGGCTTTAACTGGGATTGTTTTAGGGCAAAACTGCAAGGTACATCTTGTATATAAATTTCTGTTTAACAACAATATGATTTTTATTAGCCATGTGTTTGTGATGGCTTTCTGACTTTTAACTTTGCTATGGAGTAATGCTGGGACCGTTGTTCTCTAGCCATTAAATAGGGAATTAATTGTTTCACGTATGTGTAGAACTTGTTTTGAATCGCTGACTTTACATAAAACGGCTGTGAAAGATACTGGAGGCAAGCACTTCCCCTGCCTCCGTGAGGGGGGAGTGTGAGAAATGCTAGAAAGCCAAAGTTATACTTATTAGCAGCGAGGCTAAGTAAACATGGCGGTGTTGTACCCGATTCAGCACCCTCCGCGTCAGATGCACCCCCTCGTTCTAAAGAGTAGCCTACAAACAACCGATGTTTTTCTTTCAAAAAAAAAAAGGTGTTATTTTGCGTTCGCTATTATCAAGGTTTTTTGGAAGAAAAACATCGGTTGTTTGTACTCTTTAGAACAGTTTAAAAGACTGCAATCACTTGTGTTCTTCTCTTCCATCTCTTTCACAAATAATGAAATCGTTGTATAGTATTTGGAAGAAAAACATTGGTTGTTTGTACTCTTTAGAACGAGGGGGTGCATCTGACGCGGAGGGTGCTGAATGGTAACATGACTCGGCTAGAAATAATTATTTTAGAACAGTGCGTCGACGCATGCCTGGCTAAAAGCCTGTCCTACAGTCGAATCATTCGTCAGTGCATTTGGCTGTCAATGTTGTGGCAGTGCACTTAAACAAGAAGAAAGTTAATTTTGGATACTTATACGTGTTTCTGTGTGATATTTGATTGTCTTAATATATATATTTTATTCATGAAATGTTTTATAAAAATCAAGTGTTATATTCAGAATGTTGTGGCGGTACACTTGAACACGAAAAAGGATACTTATACGTGTTTATTTGGGATACTTATACGTGTTTCTGTCATATTTGATTGTGTCAATAAATGCATGTTTTCAAAAATAATCGTTTGAATAATCGTGATATCAATATTGACCAAAATAATCGTGATTATGATTTTTCCAATAATCGAGCAGCCCTATTCTCACCTGACACCCCCTTGATCTCAAGCCAACCATTCCAAAACTCCTTCAAACCTCCTTTTCATTTACATAAGCCATATAACTCCATACCCATAATGGTCTAGTTCTAAGTTTCACTGACGCCTGCACATTGTATAACTAAAAATACTGATAAGAGAAACTTAATTTCTCTATTTTCTCTGTATCTCTCTCCTGTTTACCATGTCTATTTTTCAAACTCTAAATGCATATCTAGTTAAATCTATTTTAAGTGTTTGTGTTGAGCATCATCTCATCTTTTAAACCCCTTATTAACCCTATCTTTATATGACATATTATGGCTATACTCAGTGATGGGCAAGCTACTTGATATGTGTAGTGAGCTAAGCTACAAGCTACTCTACAATAAATTCAGCTTCACTACACAGAAGCTACCCCTCATGAAAATGTAGCAAGCTAAGTTACAAAAACCTGTCAAAAGTATCTTTTAATAGCTACTTTTCAGTTAAACAAGCCAAGTCAATGCATTTTAAAATCAACTAATTTTACTTTTAAAATAATTTATAAATTCAATTCAATTTTATGTATATAGCTCCAGAACAATACATTTGTCTCAAGGCGCTTTACAGAGACAGGACCTGAAACGAAAAATAAAATGACAATAATACAACTCAATTCCATGTAGGCTACTTGGTTTCCCTGTAATGTTACTAAAACAGCCTGGTTAAGTCCACACTATTAAAGATGCAGACAATTTGTGTAAACACTTCAAACACAGCACTCAATGTGAAATGTCACTTTAAACGGTCACTCAGTAATAACCCAACACAGGGAACTCATGTCCACAGTGAAACTGAACAGTCCGGGCAGTAAGCTCCACGATCTGGCTGTGCAGGGTAATAATGTGCGTAAGGCAGGTGGGTGTACGACAGTCAGAGCAGGGACCAACAGGCGGTGTCTTTAGAAGCAGTAGATTGCAGGTCCACCGTTAGCGTGTGTGTTGTCCGCCCTTTGCTGCTGGTAACCTGTGGCTTAAAAGTACTCCACTCGCATGGTAAGCTAATGACTAGCGGAGATTTTCCCTGCCTTACAGCTGCAGCTAGCTTGCCAAACTAGCACCCGGCTATGTTCAGTGGGCCACGGTATTAGTGCTCCCCTAAGACCCTAATTCCCGGGCGTGTTGGTTCCTCCACCCCGTGACACACATACACATCCTGTCTTCTTAATTTGTGTGTGCTTGATGGCTGCAGGGAAGCGAAATGTGCAGGAGAAAATAGCTTTCGAGGACGCTACTTCGCTACTTGATCAATAAAAGAGCTTATCTACTGAAAAGTTACTTGGTTTTATAAATAGCGACGCTACCGCCAAGCTACTGGCAAATGTAGTTAAGCTAGTAGCGACGCTACTGCCCATCACTGGCTATACTCACTATCAATAAGGATCATTTACTCTAAACCTGTGTATTTGTAGGTGTAACAAGAGTCTGAAGGACCATAGTGTTACCTGCAGTATAGTTCTTTATCAGCTTGGTTTGATTACATTTGCAGTATGGGAAGTGCTTGAAGAATCATGGTGAGGCGCTGTGTCTGATTAGTCAAAGAAAGTCCATCCAGGGCACACTCAATTTAAATTATCATTCGGCAAATAGTATCATACGGCATAGTTCTCTAACAAATGAATAGGAGTATGATTTTAAATTAATATGGGCATCCTTACTTCCTTCCCACTAATTTAAATTGATACTAGACCCCCTGGTTTCACCAATTCGTGGCTGAGCACATCCTCGTCCCACCTCATAGTGCATATACTTGAGAGAAGTCCTTGCTGTGTGGGTGGTCATGTCGGAGGCCTATTCACCTGCCACCTCCCTTCACCCCCTCTCCCTCTGAAATTCTCCTGAGGAAGCCCTTTCCTCTGAGGGCTGCTGCCACTGTCGAGATGGCTGTGTCCAGTTTGATTGTTCAAAGGCTGGGCGTGAGGTGCCATGAAACTCTTTGGGAGTGGGTTGCTGTGGGGATATTGAGCAGACACTGAAACAGGCATGAGTTATAGTCCCAGACCCGATGCAGGGGCCTGAGCTATCTTTGTCCTTCTCACATAGTCCAGTTAGTTTTGAATTCAGATCTTAGGCATAGATCCAAGCAAGATGTTTTCTTTCCATCTCTCTTGCCAGACGAGTTATATTGGAGCACTTTCTTGCACAAATGGGTAGTAGAGGTCAGCCCAGCCACAACCTGATGTCCCCAAAGTCAATAGTTTATATGTGTCGGCCTTTCTTTTTTTTCCCCTCTATCTACACTTCCCTCAGAATTTATTTCTAATCAGCTCTGTTATAAAGCATTTCCTGCTATTTCTGATTCTTAATTATTGCCTTCTCTGTTTTTACTCTATTCTTGAATTATCTCAACACTTTCCCTAATGGACTGTGTGCTGTCTCTTTTACTCCTGTTTAAACCTTAATGGGAGCACTAGTGTTAACAAATCTGGCTGTGGACATTTGTCCTCTTCCACCTCACTACTGAATTTACCCAGAAGTTATATTTACAGATCCCCATCAATTACTTTTTACTTTAAGTTATAATGCTTTTTTTTATCTTGTTCCCTTTTCTGGACTGTCTCCAACACTCGGACATCCCCACACCTCAGCCCGCAAACTTCTTAATTGCCTTATCATTATATCAAATATCTTTTGTCCTTATCCTATTTTCCTGAACTTAAAGCATTAAAAATCAATGTCTCCTCTTTCACAATTTTCTTTATCAAGTGCTCCATGTCTGCCTTTGAGCAATCCTGTTTTATTGTTTCCGTCACAAATCCATTAATGAGAACAATTATTTCATCTATCTTACCCCAAAACTTCTCATAGTCTTTGTTAATGACGCGGTTTTCTTTGATATTTCCAGTTGGTCAACGGCCCACTGAAACTCTACGTTGTTTTCTGGTGATCTATGTTGACGGGTGGTAGGGCGTTCAAAGTATTTAACACAGGCGATGAGGAGGAGGTTTCGTAATGGTGGCAAGATTTATTGTATTCCGCACAGCATCTATGCCCTTCATCTAACACACACACTCACCGATTCATTCAACGCATCTCTGACATTAGAGCTCCTCAAACTGTACGGGTCACCCCGAGGTACAAACACCCCAGCGCGAACAAATTAACATTTACAAACACGACTGCCTGTCTGTCTAGAGGCGTGGTACATAAACTACCTTACAGATAGGCCTATATGACAGGACAACCAGATTCTGTCCATTTCTCCAAATTTATCTCTAGTCTTATCTGGTGGTGAGCTGATCTTTTGTCTCAATTTTGTCAAATCTTCCTTTGTTATGTGACTATAATCCTCTCCCGCTATCATTGTATCATCAGCCAGAGACCAAAATGCAGCGCTAACGCCTAGTTTCTCACCTGCTTCCGACAAATACAATTTACTTATTTCTTCCAACGCCATCCTTTGAATTCAAATTTTACCACAGATCTATGTGTTATATTCCTCTTGCTCTCTTCTAACTTGAGTAATATTAGTTACAATGTTTTTACATACAATCCTCTTAGGACACAATTTAGTAATCCTACTCCCTAACTTCAAATTCTTACAATCACCTTTTTGCCAATTTAAAAATAATCACAATAACCTACAATGTACTACGTACCATCATACAGGTCCTCCAAATTAAACCCTCAATTCAATTTCCTAATGTACTCTTTTTATCTTATGTTTTATTCCAAAAACTTAAAAGCACCTCTAAAAATTATATTTTAAACTTTATAACGACAACAATCTCAAATTATCTCGAATTTACTATACTCACAATGCAGTCTCTTATCTGCTTTCTTCACTAGTCACGAAATTACCTTTAAAGGAATATTCAATGACAATTTCTCATTTATGATTCATTGAAAATTCATAACTGAACAACTGCGTGTGGTGTTTATATGTCTGTTGCTTAAGGAAATGTATCAATCTTATCTCCCACCAGCACCCTTGTTTTTTGTACCTTATGTGTTGACTGTAGCCTATTTACCTTATTTTCAGTTTAAATGCTTAATATCACACTTACAATATTTCACAGAATCGTCATTCTTTGAAACTACACATAACATAAATACCACACTCTTCAATGAAGAGATAATTTCTCATAACACTATACTTTATATAATCTGCACATGTTTCCAATGGCTACATTCACTCGTCTCATGCCCACACACATTTATACGTTGCAAGGAGACCCTCTCCAACCTGCATTCATTCTTACTCGCAGAGAGGTCCTTTACCTTCACTCTGCACACCCAAGCCTTTTATCACTGTTGAGATCCTCTCAATAAACACGCTGTATGAAATCCTCTCATCCGTAAACTTTACTTTTTTTTAAACAAATGTGAGATCCTCTCACCAACACACGGTATGAAATCTTCTCATCCGTAACCTTTAAAAATGTGAGATCCTCTCACCACCACACGGTATGAAATCTTCTCATCCGTAACCTTCACTTTACACACCAAAAACAAACATACACGTTATACACACATAAAACATATATTCCCAAGCTATTCCAATGTTCTCCAACCTTAAGTCTCTTCAATTTAGGATTCTTCACTTAGGACTACTCCAGGACAGCCGTCCTCGCCTTTGGCTTCAGTTTTACCGCACTATTTTAGCAAAAAATTCTTACCCAATTTTAACGCGCGTGTGCGGATAAACGAAAGCCAGACGGTGATGACTTGTCCTGAGGCTTTGATTTTGTCCTTTTTCAGTGCCCACCCAGGGACGCCAATTATGTAGTGGATTAAACTATTACTTCTTACTATTTCTTAGTTCGAAATTAGAAGTCAAGAGACGTAATTGGGGAAAGCTGGTTTATTGTCACGCACAAGACAAAAAGAGAAGAGATTCCGGACCCATTCTAACTAGACACAGAATACAAGCCCTATTTATAGTCATCAGGTATCCCAAAATAATGTGCTATTACCTCCATATAAGACACTGTCCCTTGTACTGCCCAAATAAGAGAGAGATTGCCAATTTAGCTTGGTGCCTAACCGTCTAAAGAGATGTCACAGCTGGTACTTGCTGAGCTTACTGTTGTTAGTCCAGTAGGCATACCCCACCTGTCTATAGAAAGTATGCCCTGAAATAGGGAAACTCTGCTTACCTTTTAAGGTAAACTAAGACCCCGTTTACACGGTAAGAAAACGCAGATATTTCCATGCGGTTTGGCTTTTCATTTACACAAAAACGGAGGTTTTATCACGGAAAACTAATTTCTAAAAACTCCGGCCAAAGTGGAGATTTCTGAAAACTCTGTTTTTGTGTTTGCGTGTGTACTGGGTCAAACAGAGTTTTAGTTTCTGAAACGTCACAGTATGCGACTAAAAATGCGACATCATGTGATGGTCCTATGTTTACAGTTAGTTTGCTTACTGATCATGGATGCTGTTAAGGTAGTGCTCATTTACGTTAAGGCAAACGCAGGATTGCATTCTTTCATCCCTATAGCCTAATCTCAACCGATTCCCAGTTTGTGACTATTGCTTTAACCTGTTACTGCAGTGGGATATTTCGCCTTAATTTGGAACGATTTGTACTTACACATAATAACACTCAATATCTGAAGTTGTACACATGATACAAAGATCATTCATATCTTAAATTAAAGAAGACAAATGGGCCAAGACATGCATTCACCTCCTGACTTTTATTTTCATCATTAAGTATCAATTTCAAAGCATCATATACAGAACAAAATGTCAAAAATGTAAAAAACGCCTTTCATTTTTATGTTTGACAGTGTGTGGATGGTTTCAAGGGAAGAAAATTCTGTCATGTTCTATATTTCCTGATTCAACATGTTCCTGAGAAACAAAGTACAAATTTTGGAGCAGATATCTAAAAATGTCCAGGTGTTGCACAGCAATATCTAAATGGTGCATTCAGGCGTCTCCAAGTGTCCAAAACCTCTCCAAGCTCTCCAAATGCATAAAAAAAAATTCTCATTGTATATCATTGTTTTTTTTCATTGTACAGACATATATAACTCCATTTTAGACTAATATTACAATTTCTTTTGAAATTGGATTGTGTCACTGTTGGAGGCTGTGCAGCTGGTAGTAGTGGTGGTGGCGACGGGGTGGTGGTGGGGGTGAGGGTGATGCTGGAGCTGGGGCTGGGGCTGGGTCACTGCAAGATAAAAACGTTGGACAATATAAATATTTTGACTGGGTCATGCCTTACAGTTGAATTTTGCTTCATGTTATTTACTAAGCTAATGCACAAATATGTAAACATATGTAAAAAACACCATAGTCAAGCTGAAGTGTGATAATAACATAGGCATTATGCATTTAGCAGATGTAAATAAAACATTTCTATGTGTTTTGAGGCAAGAAGCAGGTTGTGATATGTTAGTATGTTGTAGCCTACATTGCAGCTACGTAAATACAGCAGCAGCATGCTAACCAATATCCATTACTAGCAAACTACATCCCACAATGATAAAAAAAATAAAGCACTAAAGAGAATAAGGCATATGCATAGCTTACTGGTATGCACTGAAAAGTAGTTGGTTTAAATTACTTACGCATCGAGGATGGCATCGATTCCATTCACTCTTCCACTGAGTCCATGCTAGCATGCTAGTCCATGCTGAGTCCATGCTAGCATGCTAGTCCATGCTTAGTCCACTGGCTTCCCCGAAAATCATCAAAAATCATCCCATGTATTTCACTCATCTGCAATCCTCGTCTTGCCATGATGGATGAGTACAAGGGAGACAAATTGCAGCCAAAAATATGCACAAACAAGCCCTCAGGATCGTGTGGACCAAACCACTTGCTGTGCGCATTTGAAGGTAAACAAAATGGCCCATTTACGCACCGGGAGCGCAGCTGAGACTCTTGAGTTGCGCTTTCAAAAATCTAAACTCCAGGACTGAGCAATCAGGGCAAATGACATACCTACTTTTTTGTTAGAATCTCTATTATTCGGTAAAACAGGTGTCAATCACTACTGAGAAGTCTTACAAGAAGTGTAAAGTGATATGATAGGACATGCCTGAGCAGCTGCATGATTGAGAGCTGATGCCATTGGTGGTAATGCCTGTCACTCATGACAAACATGTGTTTAACAGCCAATAAAATCCAAAGATTCTGAAAGAGGGGGTCTTAAGCTTTGTAACTATATATAACATCACGTGATAACTTCGTGTGTTGTCAGGAAGAGAGCGAGGAGATCGCCATCAGAAACATACAAGAAAGTGAACGTTTTTTCTCAATGTCGTGAGCAAGTGAATAAACAACTTTATGGACATAACCATGCAGTTCAAGTCTGTTTTTTTAGATGTTTTGAAGGTAAATGAATGTTCTATAACGTTATTTAAGGTACGGATAATGCAGAAACACATTTAAATGGCTTAGTTATGGGAGGAGGCTAGCCTGACGATGTCATACTCATAATTCTAGTCAGAATATGAGTCTGAGACCGGACTATTGGGCTGTGATTATGGGGCGTGTTTCAACGAACCAGGAAAGAAAATTCCTCTTCGCTGAATTGGATACCTAGAACCAATCAGAGCAACGTAGTATTTCCATCTGATAGATTAAACTTTTACCTGATCCCGTAGGAAGGACGGCAAAAACATCTTTTCAATCGACAAATGCCTTGATCGCGTTTCTCTGTTCCTCTTTCAAAATGAATGCGCTGTCATATCTGTTGAGATATGCCTGCTCACGTTACTTAATTAGCACTCAAATTTGAATGTTTTTTTTTTCTACGCGTTAGCATAACCTATCAATAATGCTCTAGAGTGCTTCAGTTAAGACCTATAATCCTGGGCAACACTCGTTTTGCGTATACACAACTAACCGAGTCAATGTAGACATATAAAAGTCGTGTAGATAGCTTAAATCATATAAAATATGTCCCACTAAGCTTCCGAGACGGCGCCATCTTTGTTCGATGTATACCGGTATTCTATCTATATCTGTCCATCAACGTATAAAGCCCGCCCTTACAATTTGAATGGTCAGATCACTTTTCGGGGCCGTTTAAACCCTCCCAACTAACTCGACTCCAGACTGAATCTCCAGACCAAAAATGTTGTGGGCGGAGTTCAGGCTGGTATCCAGGCTAGGAGGAGGCTGCTCCATATGTAAAAAATGAGGATGTGTCATGGTGTGTTTAAAATTGTATTTATTTGTAACGGATGCATGTAGACAACTGAAAATCGGTTTACATAGAGTTGGATTACCACAAAAAAATATTAAATGGGAGTTTGAATCATATTTTCAGAAATAGAATTTTCAGGATTTGTTTTGGCGATTTATCCAGTACGGGCCCACCCGCGGGTCCATTAGGGGGCGTTAAAGCAGTAACAAGTTAACAATGGTATCCCCCGCACTTCCACCAGTGGACAACGAGTTTTCCATTCCATTTTGTCTACCTATTGTAGTAGCCCAGATTAAATACACTTAAATATCTAGGACTCATAGCCAATGTAATGGATTAGCCTTCTTATGCAAACCTACAGGTTTGGCATAGTTATGATGGCGCTTGGGGGCGTATATGCGGGTTCATGTAAACAGAAACTTTTTTGAAAACTACCTTGTGTGTACGGCGTTATTTTTGAAAACGGAGGGGCAGAAATATTCGTTTCTGAAAATACCCGGGTATGTGTAAATGTGGTCTAAAGCGCAAATGAGTGTAGTACTATTTATAACTATAAGTGTCTAGGATATTTCAGGTTTAACACAAACCACTAATTCAGGACTACACGCTATACATGAAATAAGTGGTAGTGGAATGGTTGACGTGGCCTCTTAAGACCAACATACAAAAAAAATGTGGTCCTCCTAAGCCCTACGGTTTTCGACTTATTCACAGAAAACTGAATCGCCCCACCCTCTCTAAAACGGGTCCAGTCCGACGGGGGTGCAACAGATCAAATAGATGATATTAGATGTACTTAAGTATTGAAAGTAAAAGTAAAAAGTAAATGCTGTTAATAAAAAAGCAAAGGGTCCGAATTTTGAGAATAATGAATTTTATTCAGACTAAAATGAGCAAACTTATAAACATGGGCTGATTTAAACCCCACTCCCTACTCAATACATTGACAAAGACAAACATAGGCCTATACTGTATGTCTGTAAATGAAGCTGCTTGCAGCTAGACATATCTAGATAGCGATCTACACTTTTGCTAGGTAACTAACTATCTAGTTAACTTTTCAGAACGTAGGTTTTTTTTTAAACAACCTACCACAGTGGTTGAGTTTTTTTTCTGGCTGATTCACGAATGTTCTACAGAATGTTCTACGGGAACATTCTACAGTCATTGTTAAGGCTTCAAGGAAATTATTATGCACAGTTTTCCTGATCTGATATGCTATCTAGACGTTTTTATCAGTAGTGTAGGCTATTCATTAAAAATATTTAACAAATATCAGACTAATCAACAAGTGCTTCTTTGTCAACCGTGTGACGTCATCGTAACACCATAGGCCGACAGGTGCCTGCACGTTTGTAGCGATGATAACGTCGTGGCAGTAGTTACCAGCCAGTCTCATGTGAATTTGTCATCACCTGGCCCAACAGTTGATGATTGTCAACGACTTTTTCCTTTCCTCACATGGATTCAGCAAAGGGTAAGTGACCTTATAATTGTCAAACCGTTTGTAGGTCAATAGAGCTAGTTAGCGGAATATGAGGTGATGTGATGTGATGTGATGTGATGTGATGTGATGTGATGTGATGTGATGTGATGTGATGTGATGTGATGTGATGTGATGTGTAAATGCAATGCAATCGCGTGAATGCAAAACAATACAAATGTGAATACAATCGATGTCGAACTGTAGGCCAATAGAGCTAGCTAGATGTGAAAATAACGTGGAAATATACTCCAGAAAGTGAACGTCTAATTCAGTCGATTCAACAACAATAGCCAATAATTTTTTTTTGCGCAAATCCAGAGCTAGTCAGATGAGGCAAACGAGAAGTTGAGGTGAAATTACCTTATTTTTTGTGCACAGATACCACATATCAGTGTATTACTTTGCAAAGTTAATGTAGTCAATATCAAATAGAAGGCAGTTTAGTGTAGATTTTGGGAACTTGATAAATGTCGAACAGTGATTTTGAGTAAAAGTTAGGCTAAATGACAAAAAGTATGTACAACTCTATAGCAAACTATTTGAATATTTCAAGAAACCAGAAACATTTATTTTTAAAAGAGGCCAATTACTTTTATGTGCTCATGGACACACACACTCACACACAAACAAACACAAGCACATACGGACACACATTCACTCATGAACAGGTTTTCATTTGATGACTGTGTTGAGACAACAACTTATCTATGCTTAGCGATGAACAGTGTTTGTACCGTAGGTTTATGCATGTATGTGTCTTTACATTTTGGCCATTACACTAACAGACTGGTATTTCTGTGTGTTTCAGCTGGTGAAGATGTCCCGAATTTTATCATCAGTGAGCTGTTGCCTCCTTTCAACATTTCTTGTCATGTTTATTTAGTTTTGTGAGTTTACGATTACGCTACTTGTTTTTCTGTAATGAATGAATGAATGCGATGCAGGTATCGGTGTGTCGTTATTTTTTTCAAACTGTTGCATGTTGTGGATGCGCTGATAGTGCGCAAATATGATTTGTCAGTGACAAGTGATTGTAATATGAAAAGGTGTCTGCGCAGTTTGTGTGCATCAATGATGAGACTACAATTATGCGTATCCTGAGGAGTGTATGCCTCTAAGCTAGTCAGCTCGTGAAGCATTTCATGTACGGTATATTCCCGCTGCGATGCTGGTTTTCATATCGAGCTGTCGTTGGAATTGATGTTTGGCTGAACATTGAGCAATGTACCATACATGTTATTTTCAGTTATGTATATTTAATTTACCATTATTTCCCTACGGGGATTAATACAAGTTTCATGAAAAAAAAAACACTTGTTGTGCTTGTCTTGTACCGGAGATCATGTCTTCCTTATACTTGCAAACGTTGTAACTTTGTCATGTACAATTGGACGTGGACCACACAAATATAGTAAGTCTACATATAGTAAACAAAATGATACTGACAAGACGATTTTAAGAGGCATAATGGATGAAGGTGGCTGAATGTACAATGTTAGCTCACGTTAGCGAAGTTAGTAACCCACACACAGGCTTATTGTTACGAGGCTTTTGGAACGCTCCTGTCGCCATATTCTGTCACACCCGTGTGTCGGTACGTCTTTGCGGAAAATTGGCTGCTGTCACACCGGTGTGACGCTACGTTCTGAAAGGTTAAGATAACATCCACAAACAGTTATGGTTAATCAACTAGTATTATAACCACTTCTAGTACATAACTACACTGTTAAACTTAGCTGTAATTCTCCAAGTTACTTACCACAAATGGCCCAGTAAATTACTGTCTGATTAGTATGTGGTATTGTACTGTAATTTGCATTGCATTGTGGGTTTTTTAAAGACGATTCATGCAAGTTGTGGTAAGTTACTAGGAATTTTTGAATTTGTGGTATTCTACCATTGTACACAATAACAGCTGTAAGAGGGATGGAAAGTGAAAAACAGCGCCCCCCAGTGGTTTTGTTCCTGGCGAAGATCAGCTCCCGGGCATAGACATTTTCAAAAAATATAATGTTGACACTTACTGCTAGCCCTTCATGTTAGGGGCACAACTTATGTTACAATTTTAATAAAAAAATACAAATAAAAAATAAAAAACATCTGCTCTGCTAAACTGGAACGCAACCAATAGGGGGTGATGAGACCCATGACGTGCCCGCTTTAATGTCGAAACTCGCCGTCTGGCTGACTTCTTCCTTTTCAACTTTGCACACGTTTGAGGTAAGTGTCTGCCTTCAGCTCTTTCCATTATTCTTTGGACAATTCAAGTAAATGTGACTTATTATTTTTTCCAAACTATGAGAAATGTGTGCTGAGCAGAAGCGAACAGTTAAAATTTGTAATGTTACTTACAACAGACACTGGTAAAACACGGTAACGTTAACTTACTAGAAAACCTGATAACTAAAGGAAAAGGCGCGCTTTAGTGTTAAGAATGTTAGCTAGCTAGTGTAGCAGGACGGATAAAAGCTGACGTCACTGCACCGTCTGACTTCTCCCCGTCCGTCTAATTTCATGTAATTAGGTGGCACTCTGTCAGTCTGCCCAGCCCCTATAAATTAACAACCAGGTGCCAACTCTGCATGCGTCGTACTCCACGGTACCTGTTGCGTCAAGCTCAGGTCCACTAGTTTGTGGCAGTAGCTTCGTCATGTTTGGTTGAGTTCTCGTTCAATGCAGTGGCACCGTAGCCTGTGAGTTGGATTATACGCTCGTTGTGCGCTGCACAGGTATTTATTGGTGCTTGCTCTGCACAAACAGTTGCTGTGTTTAGCTAGCTACTCACCCACTTTTTATGCTCCATTTTAGCTAGCGGACGCATAGTCGCCGCTACCACTGTCATCCTGCGTTCCGTGCTATGTGGATGTTCGGTAGGTTATCCTGCTGTTCCCTTTTAATATGTATTACTAGTGTTGTGTGACGGTAACGTTAAATCTCCCCCATAGGAATTGGCCTGGGTGGTTTGACGCCGCTGCTGTTTTGCAGAGAGCTCGGTTTTGCTTGAAGATGTTTTGCTTAGAGTACTGTTTGCTGTTCGTCTTCGTGCTTCACGTCTTGTCCTTAAAAGCAGCTGCTGTTCGCAAGAGCTGCTGCTGCGCGCGTGTTCGTGTCTGTTTGTGTTTTGGTTCTTTTTGTTTTGTGTTCAATGTTCTGTTGGCTGTGCTAGGTGCCCAAGGCTAATAGTCCATCTTAACCTCCCCTAGAGGTGTTACTATCTCTTTGTGTGAATGCTTTGAGAACATTTTTGATGTGAATTTGCCTTTCACTAGGTTTGTGTGTGCATTTGGTGTGAGCAGTGCACGTTTGCTGTGACCTCCTGGAGGTGATGCCCCGCTATTTAAATACCCCTGCCTGACTGGTAAGCCGCAGTCCAGTGTCTGTGTTGTGTCCATTTGTCTGTTGTATATGCGTTGTCCTTTGTCCCCTACTGTGTTTTTATTGTTGTAATTAAATAAAACATATTTATATTTATGGAAACACGTCTCCAGCTTCCTCAGTTGACGAACCTGTGTGCTCCTAGTGTGCTAGTTTAAATCAACTATTTCCCTGGGCGAAATCCCCAGGGTGGCGTAGTCGTGCTTTAGTTAGTCCCATATCCACTCACCATATTGTTATGCCACAATTTGGCGTAGTCCGGTAGGATTACTGACTACAAGCTGAGACGTGTGTTCCATTTATTTTTTTCTGATTATTATTTTGTGTATTAAGCATACTGGTTTGTTTTGGTGTTTTTTTCCCTTGTTTTGTCTTGTGCTCTGTCTTTTATTTAGAAGCAAAACAGCAGCGGATGTCTAGATCTTGTATCACCCGCCCCTTAGGTTTGAGGAACCTCAGGCCTGTATGCATGCGTCATACTCCACGGTACCTGTTTGCGCCAAGCCCAGGGCCACCAGTTTGTGGTAGTGATGACCATGTTACATTAACATTTTTTTTCCCCCCAAATATCTTTATTGATTTTTAACACACTGTTAACATTTAGACAGTTGAGGTACAGGCATGTACCAGCATGACACACATATAACATATTAATAATAAAAAGACAGACAAAAGATTTAACAAAAAATAAGAAAATAAAGAAATTAAATAAAGATACACACATAAGCTTCTCGCAAGATTTTTCTAGCTTTCACACACCATCTCCATTAAGTGTTTTCCCGTCAACTCCACCCTGCTCAAGGAATGAAAAGAATGGGTTCCATTTTCCTCAAATTTCCTGTATTTGCCTCTCACAATATAAGTAATTTTTTCCATTGACATGTTTATAGCCATTTCTCTCACCCAACTACCTACCCTAGGTGCTTTAATGTCCTTCCAATGGAGGGCAATTAAACGTTTTGCTTGTAATAAACTCATGTCTATGAAAGAACAATCTCTACTTCTTAGTGAAATGTGACGAGGATATAAGTGCAATAGGAATGATTTTGCAGATAATGGGAAACGTATATTTAAAATTGTATTTATCTTATCGTTAACCTCTTTCCAGAATTTCATTATGTGTTCACATTCCCAAACACAGTGGTACAAAGTGCCTTTAAATTTGTTACATTTCACACAAGTGTCAGGGATGTTTTCATTGTACTTGTGTAATGTAGCTGGAGTGATATAAGTACGCATTAATTCAATTCAATTCAATTTTATTTGTATAGCGCCATAACAATACAATTGCCTCTCGGCGCTTAACAGAGCCCAGAGCCTGAACCCCCTTAGTGCATGCACAACGGCAACAGGGGCAAGGAAAAACTCCCTGTTGGGCAGGAAGAAACCTTAAGCAGAACCACGGCACATAAGGGGGGACCCATCTGCTTGAGGTCGGCCGGGTGGAGACAGGAAGGTGGGACGGGGGGAAGGGGCGAAGGGGAAGGGTAGTGTGGCAGAAGGGGAAAGGAAGCAACAGGGGCAATACACAGCCAGCATTTGGTCACTGGACATATGTGTACAAACATCTGGTGGTAAATACATGATACAGACAAGGCCAGATTACTGTGGCAATAGGGTTACTGTTACAGGGGTAGGGGATGTAGGGACCATTTAACCATTTATATTGTTGTAATTTTAGTCTTACATTTACTGTTTGGGTTTGAGCCTCCTTACATGCCTCCATCCAATCAATCACATCTATATCCTCGTTTAAGTCCTTACTCCAAGCTTCTAGCTTACGATTTGAGGATTCTTGTGATCCTGAAATTATGATGTCTTTATTATTATTATAATATTATGTATTATTAATATTATTTATTATGAAATTAAACCTCTGTTATAGCAATCTTTTATCATTTCCCTCTCTAAAATAGATAGAGGGGGTTTCACTAAAGAGTTCTGTTGGGATGTAGAGATGAAACTTCTTATTTGTAAGTATTTAAAGAAGTGTTTTCCAGGAATTTCAAAAGAATGAGCTATTTCTTCAAAGGACATGAGCTGATTGGTCGAGTATAAATCTGCAACTGTCTTTATCCCTTTGTCCGCCCAAACCTTAAACCCTGCATCAAGCCACCCTGGTTTAAATCTTGTGTTGCCCCAAATGGGGCTAAAACAAGACAAGTTATTAGGAATCTGTAAGTACCTCTTGACTTCATACCAAACATTTATCATATTCAGTACTATTGGGTTAAAGGTCTTTTTTCTAAGGTTTTTGAGTTCAGATGAATAAAGGTATAGGTTCAAGGCCAGGTCAGAAGAAATTGTGGAAAATTCCATGTCAACCCAAGATGGGGTACTTTGAGAAGAAAAATAGAACATAATGGTTCTAAGTTGAGTAGCCCAATAGTACCACTGTAAATTAGGACACTGAAGTCCTCCTCTATCGTACGGCAAATATAGAAGTGAGAGGCGGAGTCTAGGACGTCTGTTATTCCAAATGAAATTAGTGAACAACTTATTAACTGTCAGGAAAAAGTGTTTTGGAGGTGGCAGGGGAATATTCTGAAATAAATATAGAAGTTTAGGCAAAACATTCATTTTCAAAATATTTATGCGTCCAATCAAGGATATGGGTAAAGATGACCATCTTTCAATAGAGTTAGAAATACCTTCAAAGAGGGGTTCATAGTTTGCAGAAACAATATTATTGAATTTTGAAACAATTTTTATGCCCAGATATGTAAAGCAATCAGTTGGATGAAACATGGTTGTACCATAGTTGGGCTGTTGCCCATCCCTCTCGTTTAGCAACATTAACATGCTTTTTGAATTATTTATCTTGTACCCAGATATCTTCCCAAATCTACTAATGGTCTCTAATAGGGCAGGAAAAGAGTTACTTAGATGTTTTAGAAAAAGAAGGACATCGTCTGCAAATAAGGCGATTTTATGTTCTATATGACCAACAGTAATACCAGTTATGCCCATATGTTCTCTAACTGCTATTGCAAAGGGTTCTATGGAGATTGCAAAGAGGAGGGGGGAGAGAGGTGAACCCTGCTGACATCCCCTGGAGATGTTGAAAGACTTGGACACTATATTATTTGTCAGAACCTCAGCTACTAAATTATTACAAAGAATCTTAACCCACTTGCAGAATCGCTCCCCAAACCCAAACCTTGTCAGGATGTCTAATAGATAGGGCCACTCCACTCTATCAAATGCCTTCTCTGCATCTAGTGACAGGATGGCGGTGTCCGGTTGGCCCTCCTGGTTATGAAGAATGTTAAGGAGCCTTCTCACATTATGGAATCCCTGTCTGCGCTGGATGAATCCAGTTTGGTCCTCTCCTATTAGATTAGGCAAAAGAGCTTCCAATCTCTGTGCAATAACTTTACATAATATTTTCGTATCTGAGTTAAGGAGGCTTATTGGACGCATGTTTTCACATCTTGTATTAGTTTTCCCAGGTTTTGGTAGAAGAGTGATTAATGCTCCTCTCATTGATTTAGGGAGGAGTCCCTCTTGGAACGCATCCAACAACATATCTAGAAGGGGGGCTAGCAATTTATCTTTGAATTTCATATATACGTCTATAGGGAGGGAATCTGGTCCTGGAGATTTACCTGCCGTCATTGCATCAATCGCTGCTGATAGTTCTTGTGTTGTTAGCTCTTTTTCTAGATCAATCTGATCTTCCTCTGAGATCTGAGGTAAATTAAGATTGTCTAAGAACTGTGACTGGAGCTCCTGATTCGGAGGGCACTCTGAACTATACAGCTTTTCATAGTAATCTCTAAATGCTTCATTTATCTTAATTGGAGCAACAATATTTCCTGAAGGGCCTTCAATTACGGTAATAGTTCGCTCAGTTTGATCCGCCATGCAAGTAGTCTTCCTGCTTTGTCTCCATGTTCATAAAAGTTCTGTTTCAATTTGAATACTTTTGCAGCTGCTCTACTGGCTGACAATTCATTATAGCGTGCCCTTAGTAGCACTAATTTATTATGGTCATCCACATTAACTGTATTTTCCTGATATATATCCTTTTGTAATTGGTTAATCTGTTCATCTAATTGTTTCATTTCTAATCTAGATTGTTTGGACTTTGAACTACAAAATCCCATAATCTGGCCTCTAATAAAAGCTTTGAAAGCCTCCCATCTTATGCATGCCGAGGTTTCAGATTTATTAGTCTCAAAATACATATCTATTTGATTACCTAAGAACTCTATGAATGATGGGTCTTGGAGCCAAGTGATGACCATGTTTGTTTGGGAACCTACTGGCCCAGGAGTCAGTTAGTTTAGGTAAGATGTTGTCGTCAATGTCCTCTTGCCCCCATTTAGACGTACGCATTGGTGAGGTGATGGTGCCTTGCTTGGTAGACACTGGGTCCATGGTGTCTACCGGTGTTGAGTCTCTTCTTTTTAAAGCATTTTACGCCACTGTCAGGATCGTTGTCGGTCTTGCCACTGGCTACAGTTCTGTGCAGCCAACGGGCCTGCTATCCCCTATGTTGACTACATAGTTAGATGCAGAGCTTTGTGGCCAGGCTGTGTCAAGCTGTGGGATCCTGGTCGTAAAGGCCCCCCCGGTCACTTGTGCTCCAAGATTCCTCGGGTGCAAGGAAAGAGTGTCCTTAGCAGGGGTGTCCCTTTTCTTTTAACAGCCCTGGATATTAATGGCCCCTACTCCCATTATTCAGGTGTTTCAACAGTCGTCATGCTGAGGCACAGCCACAGGAGGGGTTGCAATGCGGCCCTGCTTCTCGTGCTGTCTCAGCATCGTGTCAACCATGGAATTAGCCCTGGCGTGTTCATGGCCTTGAGGTGTCCATCGTCGGGGCGACGATGAAAGAGTGAGGGGTAGAATGTAGCAGGACGGATAAAAGCTGACGTCACTGCACCGTCTGACTTCTCCCCGTCCGTTAGAGATGCGCGGTTGGCGGTTGCACCCGCGGATCGGGCGGATGACGTGACAAAAAATAATATTTTAATTAAATTCGGGCGGGTGGCGGTTTACCCAACGAAATTCAAAATATCTACACATTGTTAAATGTCGTTACCTACATCCAAGCACATTTTGAAATAATCACATTTTCATCAGGCAGTAAATTGGCCTAGTTCCGTGTATGCATACAAAGCAAACAAAGGAAGCAAAAAAGTTTAAATTAAGTGACGATCCCTAATCATGTCGCGTCTCTTTGCAACGCCGCAAACCTGCAAGCTATGAGTAAGCAGTCAGTATTGGAAGAAGCCTTAACGTGTCGTAGATGAAACTGCCTGGGTTATTTTGTTTCGTTAGGCTATTAGTTATATTTTAAAACAGTCAGTCATTGTAGCCTACCACTCGTGGAATAAGGAATTTCAAAGAGACGATGGAGTGATTTGACTCAGAAGTGACATTGGGCATTGGCAGCATGAGATGTTCAGAACAAGTTAAACTTCTAGCTCAGTAACATCCCCAGCTAAGAAAGAAGGTAAGAAAAAGTCGGAAAACTTTGATTTGCAAGGCAAGCAGGCAAGTGTTGGGGTTGTTACAGTATAAAGCTTACAATGTGGTGAAATTTCGGAATTAATAGACTCGGCGTTTCCTTCTAAACTAAAAACAGTAGCCTATGGCTATATTACCATATTAAAATGGTGTACCAAATTGCGTTTTATTACAATGATAAAAAAGTGTAGGCCTACTAGCCTATGGTAAGGTCAGGTTTGCCGATGTGCGTGGCTATTTTAAAGTTTCTCCCTGTGCATCGATCGGAGACAGACGTCACTTCACTGATAATATTCTGGGGAAAGGCTACAACATAGCCAATAGGCTTTCATAGGGGCTTTATCCTTTAAATATCTTTGCGGCATAAATATCTTTCCGTAACAATTACTAGTGTTGTGTGGCGGTAACGTTAAATCTCCCCCATAGGAATTGGCCTGGGTGGTTTGACGCCGCTGCTGTTTTGCAGAGAGCTCTGTTTTGCTTGAAGATGTTTTGCTTAGAGTACTGTTTGCTGTTCGTCTTCGTGCTTCACGTCTTGTCCTTAAAAGCAGCTGCTGTTCGCAAGAGCTGCTGCTGTGCGCGTGTTCGTGTCTGTTTGTGTTTTGGTTCTTTTTGTTTTGTGTTCAATGTTCTGTTGTCTGTGCTAGGTGCCCAAGGCTAATAGTCCATCTTAACCTCCCCTAGTGGTGTTACTATCTCTTTGTGTGAATGCTTTGAGAACATTTTTTTATGTGAATTTGCCTTTCACTAGGTTTGTGTGTGCATTTGGTGTGAGCGGTGCACGTTTGCTGTGACCTCCTGGAGGTAATGCCCCGCTATTTAAATACCCCTGCCTCACTGGTAAGCCGCAGTCCAGTGTCTGTGTTGTGTCCATTTATCTGTTGTATATGCGTCGTCCTTTGTCCCCTACTGTGTTTTTATTGTTGTAATTAAATAAAACATTTTATATTTATGGAAACACTTCTCCAGCTTCCTCGGTTGACGAACATGTGTGCTCCTAGTGTGCTAGTTTAAATCAACTATTTCCCTGGGCGAAATCCCCAGGGTGGCGTAGTCGTGCTTTAGTTAGTCCCATCTCCACTCACCATATTGTTATGCCACACTAGCATGGGGAGCGTTGTCAATGTCACGCAGGTCATTGGCAGGCCATAAGCGTTGAACAGGGAGGTCTGAAATGAATAACATTGCATTGCTATATGTTCACGTTTAGCATCTTTTGTTGACAAGCAAAAGTTGGCAAAGGCGGGTTTTCTGTGAAACAACGTCTATTACCAAGATGGCTAACATGTTAGCAACATGCTAGTAACCGTAACGTCACACACTGAAAAATTCGGACCAACCAGTTTCACAGGAATTAAACTCTTTCTAACGCCATATAGCCCATTGTGTTTAGTCCATCGTAATAAGTAAGCTTATCCTCCTACTGTCTCCATTTCTGCCGCTTCGGCATCATTTCTCTATGAGACACTTGAACGGAGCTGAGAAAAGTTATGTTTGATGTTAATGTTACTCAGCCCAGTTCAAGTGTCTCATAGAGCAGGGGCGGAGTGGCCATCGGGAGCACCGGGATTTTTCCCGGTGGGCCTGTCGGCCAATTATCTCTCGAGAATCAGCCTGCAGGCCGGCCTTCGCAGCCGTAGAGTCAAAGCTATGAGCGGCCCATCGAAGATGCATGTACGTCAAAGCATAGTCCCGTGAAAATCTCTAAATTCTCCGAAAGTTACAAGATTACCAAGTCCAACCACTACTTATAGCACTATTTGTCTCTGTACATCACACCTATGGTGGTGTCTGTCAAACTCACTCCCATTAATCCAACCTTCTGATTTTTGTTTAGCCTCCTATATTGATGTAATTCTTTTTATTCAGACGCTCCATTACTTTCATGACCACAAATATAAATTGGCCAGCGATTTAATTCGTTTTTTTGTTGAATGTAGAATGGTCGAGCAAAGCATCATGGGAATTGTGTATCGTTCTGCCTTTATCAAGTGAACCTAGGGAGATAAATTAGCGGCTATCAGGGAGAGAGAGCAGGTGAAGCGTATCTGATGGAGGGACATAAGAGAAAGGAGAAAGGAGGGGGCAAAAAGGCCAGACTGAAAAAGAGGCGGATGCAGGAGGAAAGTGCATCAAAATGTACAAGAATTACGGATTTATTCAACCAGCCGTCAACTAGATGCGAGTGAGTTGACAGGACACATTGTTGCGAATAAGCATAACATTTGAACCAATACGGGAGTCGATTTGTTCCGTATTTCCATAAATGTACATATACAAATACACTGTCACTGTCATGTCTGTCAACCACACATCAACTCTAAATCTAACAATAATGATCAAAAGCCGCCCGTTTGTTTCTGTAGTTGATATATGGGAGGTGGAGGGGATGCGGGTTGGGCCAGTTGTGGGCACGTTGTGGGCCGGTGCAGTTAGAATTGTCCCGGTGGATTTTTGTGTCCCACTCCGCCCCTGTCATAGAGTAACGACGACGGTTTCCCAAAGTAAAAAAAAATATCTCTTCAGCGCTCTGTAGCAGCATTGGACTTCTGCAGTTCAGGGGGTCTTTAAAAAAAAAGTATACCCCTTCAAAAATGCATTTGAAAAGGAGCCAATAATCCTTAATAGAAATGGCGTGCAATACCTTATTGTCTTTTCTTTTCCCTTGGTCTGCAGCCAACCTCAACCAAGATGTCTATTGAGGCGGACATAACTTTGCCCACAACACCAAGGGTGGTCATGCTTGATAAGTTCATGGAGTGGATGTTTTAAGCATTATGCTCAGTATGTATGCTAATGTATTGTATAGTGTGATTATATGCTGCACATTAATTGTTAATTCATTGTTTTAGGGAGAAGCTTGCCGACATCTCATGAATGGATGGTCAGCATTGAGGGAAAACTATGGTGTGAAGCCAATCAATTGCCAGACTTCACAAGTGCTTTTGCTGTGTTTTTCGCCTAATTTTAAATTAAAGAGGCGGCCTCTACAACGCTGGAGATGGTCCAGAGGTTAGTCACTGCATAGACTTTAAGTTGAAGTTTATTGTTGTACTCATGAAATTATTCATCAGTAATGCAATTTATTGTGGTCACGAGCCAGCTCAACTTTAAAGATTAAATGAAATAGTATTAATTAAAAAGGTTAATTTATTATTTGTGCGTGCGTGCGTGCGTGTGTGTGTGTGTCCGGGGGGGGGGGGGGATGGTGTTGATGATGTTGTGCGGTTGATGAGATTAGGTATGAGGAAGGGAATGACATCTGTGACTGATTGTATGCATTCTTCTTCTTTTCTGTCAAGATTCTTTGTTAGGATCAACCCGGATGAGGGTACCAAGTGTACAGCCAAACAAGGGACAAGCTGCAAAACGGGTGGTGTTGTCAAAAGAAAGGGGACAAATGTTAATCGTGTGATGACCTTCATTCAACGGCTCACTGAATTTGAGTGGACGACATCAAACTAAGTAAGTACACTGTTGTTGTTTGGATTACATATGTGAGCAACTGTTTGCATCCCCCTACTACTCTAAAATGTGTGAAATGCTGAAATTAAATCATCACAATAAGTTTTGCCAGTCCAATAAACAACTTATTCTTACACATCCACATTTTTTTTCTTTTCTTTTCAGCTCCAGTCTACAAGAAATGGATCCTGTGTGCGTGTGTGTCTGTGAAACTCTCCATGTGTAAGTGCTACTGGTCTCAGGTTGGTCAAAGACAGTGCCTTTGATTTAAACCTCATGTACTTCAGAACTTAGATGCGTGTGTGTGTTTGTGTGTATTGGCATGTGTGTTTGTGTGTATTTGCACACCTGCACACCATCCTGGGCCCTCAACAGTCATCATCCCCTCGACGACTTCTCCCGCTGGATGTGACAACCACCACTCTGGTCATCGGCAGCTCCATGGTCCGAGATGTCCACACCCCCCCTTCACGAGCGGCCCCTGCAAGGTTCACTGCCTCCCCGGAGCCAGGCGTGTTCCAATCGCTGATGGAAGTGGAACTATCGCTCCTCACCCCCACCACTCCGCATCTACGCACATGGACAGCTGAACCCTCGGCCAATCGCACCCACCGCCACTGCATTGCCGTACATCTACTCTACCCAATACCCTATGCTAGCATTTATATACAATATGCATTATTGCCACCACTGAAATGTTTCTTCGTCCCTACATCCCCTACCCCTCTAACAGTATCCCTATTGGCACAGTAATCTGGTCTTGCCTGTATCATGTATTTACCACCAGATGTCTGTATACTTATTATGTCCAGTGACTAAATGCTGGCTGTGTATAACCCCTGTTGCTTCCTTTCCCCTTCTGCCACACAACTCTTCCCCTTCCCCCTTTCCCCCCGTCCCACCTTCCTGTCTCCACCCGGCCGACCTCAAGCAGATGGGTCCCCCCTTATGTGCCGTGGTTCTGCTTAAGGTTTCTTCCTGCCAAACAGGGAGTTTTTCCTTGCCCCTGTTGCCGTTGTGCATGCACTAAGGGGGTTTAGGCAGGTAAGGCCAAAGCTGGGAATTGGTACAATTCGCATGTGCGAGAGTCGCCATTCGCTTCAGAATTGGTACAATTCGCATGTGCGAGAGTCGCCATTCGCTTCACGCGAATCAGGCACAATTCGAGTGGGCGAGAGTCGACACTTTGGGCGCATATGAGACATACAGTAGGCTATGGCGCATGTTTGTTGACAATTCTCACAAAGACACGATCTGAATTGCACAGAGACGGGCGCATATGAGACATATACGTTGTTGACTCACAAAGACAAAACAAATAGCTACACGTAGCCTATAAACGTTGTTGAGACTCTTATTAAAGATTTTACTCATTCTCGTGGTTGAAAGTCGGTACAGAATTGCACAGAGACGGGCGCATATGAGACATATACGTTGTTGACTCACAAAGACAAAACAAATAGCTACACGTAGCCTATAAACGTTGTTGAGACTCTTATTAAAGATTTTACTCATTCTCGTGGTTGAAAGTCGGTAACAAAACAGAGACAAATAGCTACACGTTCAAGCAATGTCATTTCATGTCATTTATTTCAAAAACAAACAATCAGAGTGTAAGAGCTCTGGTTCCAAGACACAAAAAATCCAGGAACCAGGTCTGATGGCCCATCAACTTAAACAATAGGCCAGGAGCCGCCTTGATGGTTGTAACCTGCTGTGTAAACTAGCTTGTGGTATTTTTTTTGTTCAGCCACTTAACATTTTTATAGTGTACTCATATCTATTTATGTCATATCATGCCTCATGACTCTTACCTCATACTCATTGTACTTATATATCTTATCATGTCTTACCTCATTCATAACCTCTATTGCTACCTTCACCTGTACCTGTATCATATCTGCACTAATGACCAACTATTGCTGCCAATGTTGCTACTGCTCATACCCCATATATCTTGTACTGTCATATCATACTGTATACATCCCATCTATTTATTTTTATATTACCACTATGCAGAATACTCTGCACTCTTCTGCTATGGTTCCTTTGGTTAGATTCCGTTGCATTGTACTTATATCATATCAACATCAGCAATGATCTCACCTGGTCTGCCCACACTGACAAGGTGGTCAAAGCTGCCCGAAAACGCCTCTTCTTCCTGAGGAGACTCAGGAAGTTTGGCATGAATCCAGACATCCTCACCAACTTCTATAGATGCACTATAGAAAGCATCTTGACTGTTAGCATCTCAGTGTGGTTTGGAAGCTGCACAGCCATGGACCGTGAGGCCCTACGCAGTGTGGTCAGATCCGTTGAGTTCATCATCGGCAGGAAACTCCCATCCCTTCAGGACTTCTACCTTAAAAGATGCCTCCGAAGAGCTGGCAGGATCCTAAAAGACTGTCATCACCCATCCTTCAGACTGTTCACCCTGCTGCCTTCTGGTAGGCGGTTCCGAAGTGTCCGGTCTCGCACCCGCAGACTGGAGAACAGTTTCTACCCTAAGGCCATCAGACTCCTAAATGAACAATAATGCACTCCTCACTTTACACTTGCCACTTTACTCTTCACTGGCTCACTTTTACTGCTGTTTGCACTGCTTTCTCAGTCCAGCTCATGTTCAGTTTAGCTCATGTAGGTTGTTTATCTGTTTAGTATCTGTTTAATATGTGTATTTATGTTTAGTATCTATGGTAGTGTGGTATGGTGTCCTGTCTTAAGCATTTCAGTGCCCAGTCCAACTCTGTTGTTCTGTGTATCTGACAATAAAAGAGTTGACTTGACTTGACTTGACTTGTACCTGTATCATATCTGCGCTAATGACCAACTATTGCTGCCAATGTTACAACTACTCATACCCCATATATCTTGCGCTGTCATATCATACTGAATACAAATGCTATACAATACATTATCTGTAAGGTTGTGAGTGTGCGGTGGTAATGTAAGTTGATATTGATTATGTTTTTATTCAGTCACACACAGTAACAACAAACAAGTTCAACACAAATAATAATACATTCAAAGTGACTGAAAAGGCACAAGCTGAAGCATAATGCTTGTATTTAAGCCTGTCCTGTTTGACCAATTTAAGCTACCCATCAACATATGCATTTTTATTTAATTTTTTACAAGTAATACATGTAATGGAAATAAAAAAACAAACAAAAGAATTGCCTCCAAAAAGTTAGTCACAAGAAGAGCAATGAAGCAAGATCCCAAATAAACAGCACAAAATCCTGCATACATTATGGACACTTGTAGCCCTCAAAAATTGCTTTAGCTACCATCCTTTTGAAAACAAAAAATGTCTTACACTTTCTTAAGATTATGTTAGCATCATTCCATAATGAAATTCCAACAACAGATATACATCTCCTTTTAATTAATTTTTTGGCATTTGGTACACTAAATTTACAGACATCTCTGAGATGATATTTTGTCTCTTGAAATGAGAAAAACCTTTGTATGCTGACTGGGAGTTGGTTTGATTTAGCTCGATACATTATTTGCATTATTTTATAATATACCAGATCATTACATTTCATAACAAATGATTTCATAAACAATGGGTTAGTGGGTGCATAATAATCAACCTTATTTATTATCCTTATGGCTCGTTTTTGTAAAATAATGATTTCATTGACAGTTGTTTTATATGTCAATCCCCAGACTTCCACACAATATGATATGTAGGGAAGTATAAGTAAACAGTAAATAATATGTAAGGCCTTATAGTTTAACATGCTTCTTGATTTGTACAAAATTGCTATCATCTTAGAGATCTTTCCTTTGATATAATAAACATGTGGTTTCCATGTTAATTTATGGTCAATGACCACTCCTAGAAATGTTATCTCGGTCACTCGTTCAGCATCACTTATTTTTAATTGAATGTCCTTACCTATTTCCTTTTCGATTTCCAAAGACCATGAATTAGTTTTTTATTTTTCTATTGAGTGACAATCTATTAACATCAAACCAGGTTTTGAGGATTTCTAAATCTCTTTCAATAGAAGTCAAGAGTTGCTGTAGATTATTACCCGAATAGTATAGGCTACATGTTTGTATCAGTTTGATTCGTAGAACGTAATAAATTACATTGCTTGACCGTGTGGCTATTTGTCTCTGTTTTGTTATTGTTGTTGTTACCGACCACGAGAATGAGTAAGATCTTTAATAAAAGTCTCAACAACGTTTATAGGTTACGTGTAGCTGTTTGTTTTGTCTTTGAATGAGTTGTCGTCTTTATAGTTCGCGTCCTAAGTGAAGCGCGCTTCGTTCACAAAGTGGCGACTCTCGCCCACTCGAATTGTGCCTGATTCGCGTGAAGCGAATGGCGACTCTCGCACATGCGAATTGTACCCGTTCGCAGACAAGACCTTAGCTCGGTTTAGGTTTAGGCTCTGGGCTCTGTTAAGCGCCTAGAGGCAATTGTATTGTTATGGCGCTATACAAATAAAATTGAATTTAATTGAATTTGCGTGCGTGTTTTTTGCTGCGTTCAAGAAAACAGAGAGGAAAAGGGAGTGAGAGAGTAAAACAGAAAATGGAGGGGGGTTTTGTGATGGGGAATGTAATGAGTTTTATGAGGGGAATTTTCAAATTTGATGCATGTATGTGTTTATGGTCCTATGATCATATGTTGAATGTAATTGTATGTAAGAAGGCAATGAATTCCCTTTTGAAGTTTGTGTGTATTTTTCAATTTATGTGCCTGTGCATGTACTTGTATGTATTGTAATTTATTCAATAAAAAAGTATTTTGAATTAAAAATAAAAATCTCTCTTTCTATATAAACAGTAAGGATACTGTACTGATCATTGCGGTAAGGGCATAATACTGTGGAAGGAACTTGCAATTAGGCTACTGTAAAGGGATAGGTAGGTAACTCACTGGCAACACTATTGCCAGTAAGTTACTGTAAAATGAATTTGCAGTAGGGGCAGGGCCGGAGTGGGGTCACTTTTCAGCCCGGGAATTTCAGGCCCAAGACCGGCCCACTTTTCCATGGTAGTGGAAATTGGATAAATGAAGCAGTAGTTCAGCTCTTACTATCCTGTAGTCTTTTTTATTAATACCATGGTTCAAAAAATAATGTAAAGGTTAAATAATAATCCACTTAAGCTAAGAAGTTAACGAAAAATATTTCACAATCCCACAAGGATAGGTTGATAAATTAACAAAAGCAGAAATAAATAAATAAAGCATTTGAAACATATCCCACTCTTCAACAAGGAGGCATATTGAACTAATGTTTACAGTTCAACTCACAGTACAGTATAGTTACATTGCGAATAGCACCAACAGCATACATCATCAGAAACCACCTAAGCAGTGCACTGGTTTCAGCCACTTTATCTACTGTATAACTGTGTCGTTGCTTATAGACATGAGGATTTCCTTCTTTGTGCACATTAACATGAAAGCCTCCAAGTTTTCCTGACTCAATGAGCTTCGTAGCCTATTCTTCACAAATGTTAAGGTTGAGAAGCTTCTCTCACTTGCAATCTGTGTGATGGACAAAGTCAACAGAAACTTTGTCCAAAGCTAACCCAATGCCATGATAAGCATCTGTGAGGAGGTTGTACTGTGAGAGTATTAAATGGACACCAATGGCACAGTTTTGCAGCAGGAACAGGTCCTGCTTTCAAGCTCCATCTCTGATTCTTCCATATATGGTAGTCCGCCACTATCCTCCTGACCTTCCTGTGCCACCTCACTAAATGCTCTGTCATCTAACGTTAGCAGACATTTGCTGATTTCCTGGAGTGCTGAGTTAGGGAGCCCATTTATCTTTATTTCAGGAAAGTTTTTAGGGTAAAGACAAGCGAAATGAGGCAAGTTTTGCATTTGCTGAAATCCTTCTATCCATGCTACCTGCCACAGTGTCCAGAACAACATTATGGACATTCACCTCAAAGGCAGCATCAGATGAGGCTACTGGTTCATCATCTAAAATCTCCCCTGGCATTATTTTCTTTCATCAAGTACTGTCATATACTGCTCTTTCTTACATTAAATAACTTGAATTCATATTGTTTACTCTGTTATCCTCTCTACCTGTAGGCTACGTGTAGTCATGGCCTCCTCATTGCAAATTTCGGGCTCATCATTTTCAGCAGGAGTCTTTGCATAATATTTGCGAAGTCTATGGATCGCCATATTGGGTATAAAAAGGCTAATTTAATATTTAGCTTGCGAATAGGTTGACAACGCTGCAACGATATTAACCAACGCTACAACGTTAGCCGAATAGTTACGTTGCTTATCATTAGGCCTATGTCTCTCTTTACCAGTTGCCACTTGTGTTTGTCCTCTTGAAAATAAATCGGTAAGGGCAGCATTTGGCAGCATCCTCCTCCAATGCCTTTCCCTCCCATCCCTGCCTCGTATCGTTGCGGTAGGGCCGGCCCATCCGTAGCCTATCTGAGAAAACTTTTTTGGAAAAAGACGGGCTATGGACCCAACCAACTGTAGGCTATTTGGGAGGGGAGAACTTCCTCGCATGGTACAACCCATGCAGAGGCTGCTGTGTCATAAGGCACAACCTGTGAAGGCTACTTTAAGAGAAGATGGACTAACGTGACAAATAAAATAAAAAAATACGAATTAAAATCTCGACCGGCCCAGAAGTGAAGCGGCCCATCGGGAATTCTCCCGATTCTCCCGATTACCCACCCCGGGCCTGAGTAGGGGCATACTGTACACTGAAGTCACAGTAAGGGTTTCATACTGAGAAACACATTTACAGTGTTGAAAATTATCATTGTCAAACATCATTGTCAAACAGTGCCATGGTGGTCATAGAGCAGAATTGCAGCTACAATTGTCATTAGGCCCGTGCGCAGGGATGGGTATCATGTATTGTAAGGTCAAGCATGAAAACCAGAGTGCAGGTGCAGGGCAGTGGAAAGTTACAAAGCAGTCAGGAGGGGGTCACCCATTTACACCCACACTCACACACACTATACATACACACACATACACACACATACAGAGATACACTTACACATACACACGCATGCATATGTACACTTCTATATACACACATACACATACACACATTCAAACAAACACTCAATTACACATATAGACATACACACACACACAGATTCACACACACCTACACACATGGATACACAATCACACAAATACACACATACGCACACAACCATTCAAATACACACACACGATGAGGCCTTTCAAGGCCAGACATAGCCTTTCATCATGTGATAACCAAGAAAATTGGCAGGAGGATCTTTCCTCCCCAAAGCAAAAGTCCCCTCGCAACAGGTGAGGGAGAATATTCTGAGTGGCTAATAATGAGGATAAAACGTGTGAAAGTATGAGGGAATATTATGATTGGGTCATTTTTAGATAAGGGGATGTCCATGACTTGCATAAACTGACGAATTATGAGTATGAAAGACAATGCATTGGGTCTTAGATTCAGAGTTTGCCCGGGGACCCCCACTCTCATATTTGGATGATCTGTCTGCAGGATTGAATAAAACTTCAGTTCATCGGACTCCGGACTTCTGACTCTGATTGAATATTATCTCTAAGTTATTGGAAACAGTTGTATTTTCGCTACAACAACAGTAAGGCTACCGTACAATGGTAGTTACAGTAAGTCACTGGCAGCAGTGTTGCCTATGAGTTACTGTAAAAATACAGTAAAAAGTCTAACAGTGTACTCTCTTCATCAATGTGTTAATGTTAAAATCAAAATGTTAATGTTGACGTCAAAATGTTAATGTTACCGTCTGGAATTGCACGCTGAGCTATTCCCTGATTGAGACCTGTATGCTTTTGCTTCGATTATTGTTGTGTCCCTGTCACGGGGTGACTACGTTCTGTGGGGGAGGAACCACGCCCTCGGGAATTAGGTCCCCAGGGGAACACCTTGAGTGTAGCACCTTGGACCTAGAAACAATAACAGCCCAGGTGTAGCCCATTATCTGTCGTATCAAGCAAACTAGCTACAGCTGCAAAGCAGAAAATAACCTAGCTAGTCATTGGCTAACTGCAGGAGTGGAGTGCTTTTATACACAGGTAACCGTCAGTATGAAAGGGGGGAAGGACTTGGAAGAAGGAAGGAAGAGAAGAAGGAGCCAGAGAGGCTGGGATCTGAACGGGGTACGGCGCCTCAGTCCCAGACGACCAAGGAAGGTCGGACGGACTGACAGACCGACATGCAAGCCACGGAACGGAGCTCACAGAACGGCATACTGCCGGAGCTGGACATCGTGCCCCAGCCAGAAACCGGCATTGTGTCGGAGATGAACGTCACGAGCTTCCCCCAGTAACGCTAAGTAACCTACCTCCTTGTTGTTTTACAGACTGTCAACTTCAGGTTAGCCGTTGGCTAATGGTTAACCTGTACTGTTCTCAAGGAAGCTACCTTTTGTCTCCTGCTGCGTTCGCTTTACCCCTGCTCCCCAGAAATACATTGGTGCACCACCCAGCTAGCCACTGAAGCCTATTGCCCGGACCGTTCCATTTGTTTTACTTAAATCACGTGAGTTCACTGTGTTGAGTGCCACTGTTGGAGTGACGTTACTGAGTTACACGTAAGAGTGATTGTTACAAGTTTCCACCAAGTCCCTGCACTGTCGTCCTACTACAGTTCCGGGTGACTGGCTACACGTAGCCTGGGTAGGCTTTACCAATTCATATACAGGGCTCGCCTGATGACTTGTTTACTATCCGCTAACCTTCCACGGCCTAAGGTCCCCTGCTGTAGGAGGCGAGGAGCAGCATGCACCAACTGCCCCAGGCCCTCTACAGGAGGCATGGGGAACGACCGCCGTGCCACGGACTAGGCACCCACTGCACCATTCCTCGGCCCTCTACACCACCATTATAGAGACTCTTCTTTTTAAACTATTTAATAAAATAAGCTTTTTATATGCTGATTCCTGCAGTCTGACATCATCTTTGGGGTGGGGATACGGTTTTGCTCCTCAGTCAGGGTGACAGTCTAAAGATTTAAGTGGAGGCCCCAGTGCCCCCCCCCCCCCCCACCTGTGACATCCCCTTTGTTGTTGATCTTAATGTTTTTGATATGTTCTTCCACTGCATATTGCAGTCCATTTTGCCTTGATCTGGAGGATATCGCGGATATATTACTCCAAAAAGAATCACTGACACCGACAGATATAGCGCTTGTCCTCGTCCTAGCCATGCTTATACAGTCCTAGGAGTTTTGTCTGACGTAGCAACGGTAAGGGGGCTTTTGCGAACGGTCAAAATCGCATTAACGTGCGCTAGGACAGCTGATTCGCCAAACCTGCTTGGAGTCTGTGTTCTACCACAGTCCCTGACTTTGGTCTCATCACTCTCATGATTATTATTTTTTCTAAAGATGATTCGATTTTGTAACGAGTAACGAAGGTTTCAGGGGAAATGTATCGGAGTAAAAGTATCAGTTTTCTTTGCAAAATGTAGCGAAGTAAAAGTCAACAGAAATATAAGTAGTAAAGTACAGATGTCCAAAAAAAACTACTTAAGTACAGTAACGAAGTATTTCTACTTCGTTACTATACAACACTGCCCGGGAATCGTTGACAGAAAATCGGCAAAGAAAAAATTCGACCAAACCTATATGAGGTTTAGGTTTAGTCGTTTTTTAACTTTTTCTGTTTGCTGATTTTCTGTCAACGATTCCCGGGCAGTGTTGTATAGTAACGAATAATACAGTTATTTTCTGTAAAAAAAATTGAAATCCATGTAATTTGGCATTATCCTTAAAATAGCAGTCGTGTTTTTAATTTATAGTTAACCTTGATTATTATGACCGGCGCGCTGTTTGCCGATTTTCTGTCAACGATTTCCGGGACACTGAAACACCAGGGTGCACGAAATTTGGTGGGCATGTAGCCCTACTAGATTAGCGTGGAACCACTGATTTTCGTTTTGATCCGTTGCACCCCCGTCGGACTGGACCCGTTTTATAGAAGGTGGGGCGATCAGTTTTCTGTGAAGGGGAAAAACCCCTGCGCATTGAGGTTATTTTGGCGAAGCTTGACGGAATTCGGTACACGTCTTCATCATGCATGGACGCACCAAAAAGTCTCTTGACGCCATGGTGGCAGGTCCACAGGAAGTCGGCCATTTTGAGTGGAAGATGCGTTTTGACGGCGTTTGCACACCTCGCATCTGATCGAACTCCTCCGACAGATTTAATGGTAACGCCTTGAAATGTGGTCCGGCTACTCTTCAGCCATGGGCGACTAAAAGTTATATTGGATATTCTCATTAGTCAGAAGGGGTGGGCGTGGCAGACCCTCAAACTTTGCCAACTTGTTAGTGCTTGCCACAAAACACAAAGTGTCTTATAACTCAATTGCATATATGTCGAAGTGCTGGAAAAATTACCAAATTTGCCAGGGACATCAAGCCTGTAACCATCCATCTTCGGTAGAGTTTTTGCCCATGGATGGAGCAAAATGGCTCTGTAGCGCCCCCTAGAACGTTGCAAAAAAACCTGCGCATTGGGGTTATTTTGCCGTAGCTTGACGGAATTCGGTACACGTCTTCATCATGCTTGGACGCAGTCAAAAAGCCTCTTGACGCCATGGTGGCAGGTCCACAGGAAGTCGGCCATTTTGAGTGGAAGATGTGTTTTGACGGCGTTTGCACACCTCGCATCTGATCGACTTCCTCCGACAAATTTAATGGTAACGCCTTGAAATGTGGTCAGGTTACTCTTCAGCCAAGATTTTCTCATTAGTGTGGGCGTGGCAGATCCTCAAACTTTGCCAACTTGCCAGTGCTTGCCACAAAACACAAGCCTCTTATAACTCTTGCGTACATTGTTTGATCCAGAGAAAATGTCTTAGGGTGGACGCTGGATCCAGCCTGAACGTGTACATATGCCTGACTGATATCACCTATAGCGCCACCTGTTGGTGGTTGGAAACTTCACTTTGTTTCCACACCTCTTTATTTGACCTGTTTTAACAAACTACATTGCAAAAGAAAATATACCAAAACAATCCACAAAAAAGTAGTACACAAAACATTACATATTACCAAATCATCAAAATCTATCACAAATAATTCCTTTAATACAAATGAAACACAAACCAATGTACACACACAAAATACATAAAAACAAACAAACACACTGACAACCATGACTCATTCTGTGCCAAAACCTACTGAACAGTTCGGCGTTCGTCAGGCGAGCGTTCGTCATATTTTGTAACGCTTTGTTACGTCTAGTTATACGTAGTTTTGTATACAATTTCACAAAACAGAAAACTACTGTAAAACTGTAAAGTTATTACCTGTAAAATTATTATTATTTTTTTTTTTACAGTGTATGGTAGTTATGACATAAGTACGGTAAATAAATAACATATTGTTGTTTTTGTAATTATGAAGTTTCTTGTATCTTTTTTAGAGATTCATGAAATACATAAACTGACAAAATAAATCTACAAACTTTCAGTAGGGATGTGTCTGTTAACAGGCAAACATATTGGCTAATGATTTGCAGCAACATATATCGCGTGATCACCCTTTCCTATGATTGCTGTGGGACACATTCCAACTCTGTCATGAGGTTGGGAGCAGCTTGCCTATTTGTGGCCTGTAATCACATTTTCTACTCGGTATCTTAATTGGTATGCACTCCTTGACTTTCCTCCTCCCTGTAGTACAACTTGAGAAATACATCTCAACCACAGTCAGACCGTTGAGCCATTCTAGGAGAGTCTACCTTTTCAGAGGCAATGATGAAGTCGTCTGTGTTTGCACTGTTTTTTTTAATACTTGTGGTGCTATCAGTTCAAGGTAAGTTTCATTCTACAACATGTGGTACATTTACTGTGAAATACATTTTTGTAAATTGACTGAATTTGGTGAATTGAATCTCATGTTGGTTTTTGCATGTTTAAGCATAATTTCACATATTCATGTATGAAAAGAACTGGACACATGGAGTCAGTGCCAGTGATATTTTACTCTCTGGTATTAGTTGAAGGGAAACCATTTCCATGGACCTGTGCCAGTCTTAATGGAGTTTGTCGTCAAGGAAAGTGCCTACCTCTTGAGCTTTACTTTGGACCTTTGGGATGTGGCAAAGGATTCCTGTGAGTTTGAACCTAGAATGTAAAATCTATTGCAATCATATAGTCTAGTACAGATGCTAAAAAAGTCTATTCTCTTCACAGATGCTGTGTTACACACTTCTTATGAATTTTGGACACAGGATCCCTACTCTGAGAGCTTGCCCTTGAAGTGGAGCCTGTAATAAAAATTGCTCATCTGCTTGAAAATGTATTCATTCTTTATTTAACAGTCTGCCTTCATGCCTGATTAATTTGAGATCTTTAAGAATACAAAGGTCACTGTGATAGAGCAGTTGAAGTCCCCGTTCAGGCTAGGAGATGCTCTGTAACATTTGTAAAGGCATACATTTGTGTGTTATGTTGCCTCTAACCAAAAGGTCTGTGTCTCCAGCAATGTACGTGTGAAAAGATAATAAAGGATGATGTATTCAACATGTTCAGGTTGTTCTTTCATTGAATGATTTCATGTTAACCCTTAGGATGTTGAAATGATCTGGCTAAGATTGAATGTCTTTGCCTGTTGTAAACAAGGGTGTACACAGAAATGTTTATAACACAGCTTTATAAAACAATTGGGTTCTAGCGCGTAATTTAGCTGTTTCTGATTGGACGAGAGACGTTCCATGCTATAGGTTATTCTTCAACATACCTACAGTTACGGGACTTTTCACAGCTAAAAATAAATCACTCCGCGATGAAACATTCGCATTGATGATAACCGTTAATTCAAAGTTTTTAAAATTCCAAACCAAGACGTTGACAATGGAACTATTTTTTGTTTCGGAGAAACAATGGCGAAATAAACCATTTTTAATCAATAACTTCGTGTTGAAATGTTAATTTGTTGACTGTAGAATTGTTTTATAAAAGCGGCCTCGGTGGCTACGGCCGAACACCACCCGTGGGATTATCCCTTACCTACCCCACTCCCACTCGTGCTATATTGCTTAAGTATACATTCTTGACGGTAACCCGTTCCTAAGAATGTTAATTTAATTTGTCAGTTCAAAACTGCATTAAGGCTCCAGGTTTGCTAAACTTGTTACACTACCAAGTCACTTTGATATTCTAACTGTCACTTCTGTTTAGAAAATTAAATGTTACAACCAGATATTATAAATACAAGAAACAACATTGGTAGGTTTTTCATCTAACTTCAACCTTAGTGTGATAAACACAAGAGATCTGTAGCCTACTTTATAAAAAGTTTGTACAGATTTCATCTTAGAATATGTGTATGCTAAAAGAGGGTTGCTTTCTCATTCTTTTTCTAATTTTGAATATAAGCAGTAGTTGTGCTGGTTGTTTTATTAGCAGCTGTTGCAGTGGTATCACAAGATTGCACTCACACCGCCTATGCTATCGTGTTTAATGGTTTACGGGGATGAAAAGCACAAAATAATTCAAAGTATGTGTGTTCTATTAAAAGTTTGAAATCAGGATAATTGAGAAATCCTTTAAGGTAATTTAGTTAACATGCATTTTGTAGGCCTGAAATTATCAAGTTTAAGTTAACCCAAGCATCTCCTCTTTCTTTATTAATAAGTGTGGCTCTTGGGTGCTCCAGTGTACCTTAAATGGTAAAGCAGAGTTCAGAGTTCACTGTATTTTAGGCCTAAAGGCTAGACAGAGAGTTTTTTACTTACTGTAACTTAAATGTAAATTTAGCAGAATGGCAGCTGTAGCCTACCTAGTCAGACACTCAGACTCTGGCTAAAAGGGGTTGTTTCCCTATTTGGGTAGTGTTAGAGACAATTCATATGTGAAGGTACAATTACATACTATTCTGGGATGCCTGGAAGGTATAAGAACAACTCGTAGTCTGTATTTGTTAGAACGATGACCGGAATCCTTCTCTTGTTGCCTTGGCAATAATAAACCCAGCTCCAGTGTTCTTCAAGCCTTGACTCTCGACTCTTCTGATTATCGAACTCAGATTTATCAATAAGTAATAGTTTAATTCTCTCCAATAATTTCTTGTACAAAGACTTGACGTAGAGTATTTTTCCCTGAGAAACTGATTTTTTTCAACTGACAAAAATGCCCTGAGCTGCAGAAAAAAAAACTGGTAATCCTAATGGTGTTCCAAAAGAACGCCTGGGACAATTTAAAAACATGGTGTACTCCACAGGACTATTATGTAAAACATACACTGATTACTTAAACTAGACGTAGCGCAAAGCGTTACAAAATATGACCGCCAAACTGTTCAGTAGGTTTTGGCACAGAATGAGTCATGGTTGTCAGTGTGTTTGTGTGTTTTTATGTGTTTTGTGTGTATAAATTGGTTTGTGTTTCATTTTTATGCATTAAAGGAATTATATGTGATAGATTTTGATGATTTGGTTATGTGTAATTTTTTGTGGATTGTTTTGGTGTATTTTTCTTTTGCAATGTAGTTTGTTAAAACAGGTCACATAAAGAGGTGTGGAAACAAAGTGAAGTTTCCAGCCACCAACAGGTGGCGCTATAGGTGATATCAGTCAGGCATATGTACGCGTTCGGGCCGGATCCAGTGTCCACCCTAAGACATTTTCTCTGGATCAAACAATGTACGCAAGAGTCATAAGAGACTTTGTGTTTTGTGGCAAGCACTGGCAAGTTGGCAAAGTTTGAGGGTCTGCAACGCCCACACCTTCCGACTAATGAGAAAATCTTATATAACTTTTAGTCGCCCATGGCTGAAGAGTAACCTGACCACATTTCAAGGCGTTACCATTACATTTGTCGGAGGAGTTCGATCAGATGCGAGGTGTGCAAACGCAGTCAGAACGCATCTTCCACTCAAAATGGCCGACTTTCTGTGGACCTGCCACCATGGCGTAAAGAGACTTTTTGATGCGTCCAAGCATGATGAAGACGCCAAAATAACCCCAATGCGCAGGTTTTTTTGCAATGTTCTAGGGGGCGCTACAGAGCCATTTTACTCCATCCATGGACAAAAACTCTACCGAAGATGGACGGTTACAGGCTTGATGTCCCTGGCAAATTTGGTAATTTTTCGAGCACTTCGACATATATGCGATTAAAATACCTCATTTTTGCTTTTGAATTTTTAACTAGGTGGCGCTATACATGTAATGACTGGTTATGGTATGGGTTGACATGGCCCCTTGACACAAACATACAAGAACAATTTGGCCCTCCAAGGCCCTACGGTTCTCGGGATATTCAAAGAAAACTGTATCGCGCCACCTACAGGCCAGTTGGTGTATAATCATATAAATCAATTTACTGCATGCCAACCCCCCCCCCCCCCCCCCCGTGAACGGAATTCCACGAAACTTAACGTGCAGTCAGAAGGTGTCATAATGATCCCACACCTCCGATTTCGTGCAGTTCTGACCTTGTCAACTTACAATTAAAATGTTTTACAACACTCCATTTTTGCTTTTTCATTTGAAACTAGGTGGCGCTATACATGAAATAAGTGGTAGTGGAATGGTTGACGTGGCCTCTTAAGACCAAAATACAAAAAAAAATGTGGTCCTCCTAAGCCCTACGGTTTTCGACTTATTCACAGAAAACTGAATCGCCCCACCCTCTTTAAAAGGGGTCCAGTCCGATGGGGGTGCAACGGATCAACACAGAAATCAATGGTTCCACGCTAATCTAGTGGGGCTACATGCCCACCAAATTCCGGTGCTTCAGTGCAGGGCCGTGCAGAGACCTTTGGAGGGGCAGGTGCTCAAAGTTAAAAAGGGGGCACATGTAGCACAGATTTGTAAAAATGTATTTATCTAGGCCTTTTCTATAGCCTATGTCCACTGGTGTGACGGTCATTTCCACCAGTGTGACGCTGAGTTCATTTCACACTATAGGACAGTGTTATCACCAGCGTCGGAAATTAGCGAGGGCAAAGGGCAAAACTGCCCCTAAGAAATATAGTTTTGCCCCTAAAATGACTAGGAGAGGGGCAAAAAATGCCCCCATAATTTTGTGTTATAATAATTTAATGAACGTGTCAAAAACATCGTAGCCTATATGACCCGGTCAGTTACCATTAAATGTTTTGATTTTCGACTTGACTGATTGTTGCGTGAAGAACCGAACGTTCTAACTAAAAATATTTGGAGCGCTTCCTAATCAGACCTGTGTGACTGCGAGAGTAAGGAGAAATGAGGATCAGCGCAGTCTGTGTAAATTAGATTGGCCTGGGGTGGAGGACGACGACGACGAGAAAAAGACCAGATTTTTTTTTCAAGGCATGTCGGACTTGTGGACAACTAGTTGCCCAAGTCGTTGTCAGCACAGGCAAATGTTTCTGCTGACTTCTTCAAGGGGAGCGAAAACATACAGAAATCCATGGCCTTTCGTCACCAGGCGCCAAGCAACACGCCATCGCCTACGGTGAATGATAACTAGTGATAATACTTTTAGAAATGATTTAGTTCGGTTAAGCTAGTTAAATGTTAGTTAGCTAACGTTAGCTATCTCTGATTGTGCGTTAGCTACAAAGGCTTGCTTGCAAGCTAGTTTACTAGTCTTAACTGTATTTCCTGTAGGCCTACTATGGTAGGTATAACATGATTAAAGGTAACACAAAAATCCATAAATATAATGTGTTATTATTATTAAAAAAAGAAAGAAAAAAACGATTGTTAATAGTTGAATAATTAAATAATAATAATAACAAATAATAACCACAAAGAAATAAGAATAAACGTGAATATGATTGTGTAATTTACGTTGTCTGTTTGGTTTTTCTTCAAAAAATCTTAGAAAACACTTTGAATATGTAGACTAATGCCTAATAGTCTTATTATTGCCATTTAATGACAATTGTTCATATACTTTAAAGTAACACTATGCAACAATTTAACACTTTTTGAGGTATGGTTTTATAGGCAACTAGTTTTGGTACCATCCTCTAATTCATTTTGATCGCATATGGTCATGTGAAGGACAGATCAAGACCTGTGTCTTTCCCACTAGCCATCAAAGATATGCCCTATGTAGTTCTTTGTAACGGGCTGGAACACCCTGCAAAAATGGAAGAAAAGCTTTCACATGCATGACATGCCAGGTACTGCAGAAATACACCAGTTAGTGTGTTGGCAAGCTTCTATCTGTGTCAGCTGGGCTGTTGGTGGTGGTTACAAGGTTTTTTGCATGCCTTTTAGGTAGTTAGCGTACTAGTTTTGGAACAGAATTCCGTATTGCTGCTTTAAGCCTAAATAAGTGTGTTTATTATTTTGAACAAAGGTTACATGTTTTTCACAAGTTTCTAAAAGTGCCCCCAATTTTTTGTGAAATGCCCCTGGATTTCAGTAAGTGGGGGAAAAAATTGCCCCCTAAAAAATATGTAAATTTCCTACCCTGGTTTATACCCCCAGACACATTACAGTGTCTCCACAGCTGCCAACACACACACACACACACACACACACACACACACACACATACACACACACACACACATACATCCATTTCACAAACAGGTGCATACTCATTAGGTTTTAAATGAGCAGGGGAACTATATGGGAACAAGGCCTTTAAACTATAATTTTACAGGCAGCAAGTACTGTAGACAGCTGTGTTTCACTGTGAGTATGAAAGTTGTCAAAAGGGTGCAATGTTTATAGTCAATGTGGGTCCATTTCAACATACAATTTTCAATGAGTGAGATGGATGGAGAGAGAGGGAGGGAGTGAGAGATGGAGATAGTGAGAGAGGGAATGAGACGGATGGAGAGAGGGAGGAGGGGGGGGGGGGGGGGGGAGAGATCCTGCTCAAAACGGATTGTCTGCACTCAAATACACTGTTGCTTGCAAAATTGCCGTGTTTCAGTTTAAGTTGTCGCACTGAAATACACTGTTGCTATCAGAAATTCCCTGTGTTTCATTTTAAGTTCAAAGACTTCTGCTCGCTCTCGCTATCTGGCCCTCTCTCTCTCTCTCTCTCTGATTGATAAGAAAATAACGTTACAAAAATTCACCAACCAATACAAAATCATGACGTGAAATGAACGAAAATGCTCTCAGATTTAAAGACCACGCTCTATATTAAACGATACAAACTTCATACGTTGACAAGTTTATTTACGGGAGTTAATCAACTATTTTTGGCTCATATTTGCATGCAGTCATTTAGCAGACGCTTTTGTTCAAAGCGACGTACAAGAGAGAGGCATATAAGCCCCTATAGCAAACTTTACACCAAGCTATTCCCGAGTCATCATGGCACATTTGGCATCACAAGGCTACTCGGCTTACCTAGAAAACGGGAGCTGTAGAGAAATTGATCCGAGGCGTCGGTCAGCAGGGCACGTCAGGGCAGAGAGAGGGCACGTTGTGGATCATGTGACCGACCAAGGTAGATCTAAATTATTATCATTTCGTTAAATGTATTATTATTTTGGGCCGCACAGACAGACTTTTCACACACAAATTAAAAATAAATAATAACTAGAAAATGCATTTCCTGAAGGAAATACCAGTGCATGAAATGCAAAAGTTAGGAAAGGAAGAAGAAAAGAAAGAAGAGTGAAAGAAGGAAATAAGAATGGAAAGAAGAGTGGAAGAAGGAAAGAAGAAAGGAAAGAAGAGTGAAGAAAGGAGAGAAGAGAGGATGAAGGAAAGAAGAGTGAAAGAAGGAAAGAAGAAAAGAAAGAAGAGTGAAGAAAGGAAAGAAGAGTGGAAGAAGAAAAGAAAGAAGAGTGAAGAAAGGAAAGAAGAGTGAAAGAAGGAAATAATAGTTGAAGAAGGAAAGAAGAAAGGAAAGAAGAGTGAAAGAAGGAAAGAAGAAAGAAAGAAGGAAAGAAGAAAGGAGAGTGAAGAAAGGAAAGAAAAGTGAAAGAAGGAAAGAAGAGTGGAAGAAGGAAAGAAGAAAGGAAAGAAGAGTGGAAGAAGGAAAGAAGAGTGGAAGAGAAAAAGAGAGTGAAAATATTGAAAAAAGGAGATAAAAATGGAGTGAAGAAGAGAGATTGAGTGTGAGAGAAAGTAGACTGAGAGGGATAGAGAGAAAGATGGAGAGAAAAAAAAGTAGAGAATGGCAGGTGTCTTAATGTTCCTAGTTACAGTTAAATTGAGAGAGACAGAGAGAAGGTTCCTTTGATTTGGTGCAGCTGTCAGTGAAGCACAGGTGCAAGCCAGTTTAAAGACTAGTGCTGTAGCGATGCGTCGATGATGTCGACGCGTCGATTTCAAAATTACGTCGACGCCATATTTTTACGTCGACGCTTCGCCACATACACGTGGTTGACCACAGAAACAAACATTGCGCAAGGACTGAAAGAGCAGAAACCCAGGGAATTGCTTGGCGCCATTAGTTGATATTGGCGATCTAACGTAGTGAATCATGATACATACTATAAGCTGACCAACACCATGACTTAGCTCTCTGTGCCGTTTGTTCATGCTTAGTTGCCGTGTTCTGCAGCCGTAAGTTAACGTTAACTAAACTGACACACTAGTAGCTAGCTAACGTTAACTACTAGCAACCAAGCACGAACAAACTGCACGGAGAGCTAAGTTTGCTAGCACCACCGAAGTGCGCAGAGCTCAAGCTACACAACACACTGAACAAACGTTAAATTAATGTAACCAACGTTACTTATTGTCCCCTTCACGAGAGACAATGGGGTGCGTTTCTATCTCCATTCTCAAACGCACCCTATTGTCTCGTATTTAACGTTTGTTCAGTGTGTTGTGTAGCTTGAGCTCTGCGCACTTCGGTGGTGCTAGCTAACTATCTTCTTAGCTCTCCGTGCAGTTTGTTCGTGCTTGGTTGCTAGTAGTTACGTTAGCTAGCTACTATAGCGGCAGCGGCTAGACAGCTGTGTCAGTTTAGTAAACGTTAACTTACGGCTGCAGAACACGCCAACCAAGCACCAACAAACGGCACAGAGAGCTAACTCATGCTGTGGTCATTTACGAGTCAAACACATAACATTAGACTAACATTGGCCAGCTTATAGTATGTATCATGATTCACTACCACGTTAGATCGCCAATGTCAACTAATGCAGCCAAGCAATGTCCAGGACAGGGCTGCACATAAGGTGGTGCGCAGTGCTCATCAATGAATGAATGTTTTTATAAGCACTGAAAACATTTAAATTAATGAGCAGCACCACATCCAAATGTGATAGGGCTCATTTGAGTACCAAACATTTTTACTGTGAACTCTAGATAAACATGAAATGCATTGTTGGACTTTTGCTGTGCAAAACGGTACTCATTAAAGTATATTATTAAGATTTTTTGGGGTATTTATTTGAGATACATTATGGTTTTAATCGAGCAACAGAAAAATAATCGTTAGACTAATCGTCCAATTAGTCGTTAGATTAGTCGACTATTCGATAAAATAATCGCCAGATTAATCGTTTTGAAAATAATCGTTTACCCCCAGCCCTATTAAAGACCCTATTATGATGTCATAATGGCCCAATGTAAGTCAATGGGAAAATTTAGATTCGTTTTTATTTAATATCTTAAAAAGTATAAAGTTTAGAAAAGTGAAAAATACATAGCATAAGTGTCCTTTACAAGACCTACGCGACAAAGTTTGAATGAAGTTTCTACGTTAAGCGGTTCGGGCTGAATTACCGTAATTCTCGGACTATAAGCCGCTACTTTTTTCTCACGCGTTGAACCTCGCGGCTTATACAATGACGCGGCTTATTTATGGATTTTCCCCACTTTCACAAGCTTAATGCCTGAGGGGAGGCAAACAGTAACTCTGCCTAAATGAGGGGGGCGTGCGAGAGCCTGAAACTGGACTTTAAATCGAAACGTGAATGTTAAATAATGGAAGATCAATGCCGGAGCTAACAGGTATGCTTCAAACGACGGGACAGAAAATAACTTGATCGACAACTCACATTTAAAACCAACTTGCTTTTGAAAAATGTTGGAACCTCAAGAATAGATTTGGCTTTAGACGAAGAGCGGAGTCTAAAGCATGAGCAATATTCGCTAACATTACATTGATATCAGAGTGAGCCCTTGCTCTATCGATTTCCCATTATTTCTCTTAGGTATGTTTATATCTATGTGAAGCCATTTAACATTCCACAAGTGGTTGTAATCACGTAGAACCCAAGACTGCTTTTTCAATGGTGAGATGATTTTGAAAAATTAAACTCTGCAGCTTAAGTTGTGTTTCCTGGTTGTTACTGGTTATCGAATTGCTGTGCTAGCTAAGGGAACTTTAAATAACCTCAGCATAAACGATTTAAATGGAAGAGTTACAGTTGCATAAAACGATAGCTAGTCATCTAGTATCCTCGATTTAACTCATAAAATTATAATGGGAAGGGGTATAAGCCCTCAGGGTGCCTGTGCAACTTCGTATGAAATAGTTCATATTCACAGATATTAATACGAGTTCATCACAAGCTAGCAGCTGCCAACTGTATGTACCTTACCTATGTGTGTGAAAATGATAATATGAAATATGATAAACAATAGACAATGTTCGAGCTGCCAATTGAATTATGGTTTTACGTTGCTTGTGCTTACACCTTTGGCTAAAACAACACGGCGACACAACTGTCTTTTATTCTTTTATGGTCGAGATCGGATATTTTGAACTCAAACCGGTTCCAAACAGAGGTGCCACCTTTTTAACCAAATCGTCATCATCCTGCTCTTGAGCAACATCACTTTCTGCGTGTTAACTTATCCTCGATTGTTCACTTTAGCATTTATAATAAGCTAAATATTTGTAAAATTTAATACGTTGCATGCCTACTAACTGTTCTTGTCATGCCGAGTTTCGTTAAAGCCCGTGTAAAGTTAATTTGTTTTCAATGTACCGGTAGGAACCTGCGGCTTATAGACAAGTGCAGCTTATTTATGTTCAAAATAAGTATTTTTTTTTAATTCAGTGGGTGCGGCTTACATTCAGGTGCGCTTAATAGTCCGGGAATTACGGTAATCGCAGAAAAAGGTAACAAGAACTAGAAAATGCATTTCCTGAAGGAAATACCAGTGCATGAAATGCAAAGGTTAAGAAAGGAAGAAGAAAAGAAACTAGAAAATGCATTTCCTGAAGGAAATACCAGTGCATGAAATGCAAAGGTTAAGAAAGGAAGAAGAAAATAAAGAAGAGTGAAAGAAGGAAAGAAGAAAGGAAAGAAGAGTGGAAGAAGGAAAGACAAAAGGAAAGAAGTGTGAAGAAAGGAGAGAAGAGTGGAAGAAGGAAAGAAGAAAAGAAAGAAGAGTGAAGAAAGGAAAGAAGAGTGGAAGAAGGAAAGAAGAAAAGAAAGAAGAGTGAAATAATGAAAGAATTAAAGGAAAGAAGAGTGAAGGAAGGAAAGAAGAGTGGAAGAAGGAAATAAGAAAAGAAAGAAGAGTGAAAGAAGGAAAGAAGAAAGGAAAGAAGAGTGTAAGAAGGAAAGAAGAGTGAAGAAAGGAAAGAAAAGTGGAAGAAGGAAAGAAGAGTGGATGAAGGAAAAAAGAAAGGCAAGAAGAGTGGAAGAAGGAAAGAAAAATGGAAGAAGAAAATAAGAAAGGAAAGAAGAGTGGAAGAAGGAAAGAAGAGTGAACAAGAGTGGCTCTGGATGAAGAGATAAAGAGAGAGTGAAAATATTGAAAAAAGGAGAAAAAAATGGAGTGAAGAAGAGAGATTGAGTGTGAGAGAAAGTTGACTGAGAGAGAAAGATGGAGAGATGGAGAGAAAAAAAATAGAGAATGAATGGTGTCTTAATGTTCCTAGTTACAGTTAAATTGAGAGGGACAGAGAGAGAAGAGGTTCCTTTGATTTGGCACAGGTGTCAGTAAAGCACAGGTGCAAGCCAGTTTAAAGACCCTATTATGATGTCATAATGGCCCAATGTAAGTCAATGGGAGAAATTTATATTCGTTTTTCTTTAATACCTTAAAAAGTATAAAGTTTAGAAAAGTAAAAAATACATAGCATAAGTGTCGTTTACAAGACCTACGCGACAAAGTTTGAATGAAGTTTCTACGTTAAGCGGTTCATGCACTGTAACTAGAAAATGCATTTCCTGAAGGAAATACCAGTGCATGAAATGCAAAGGTTAAGAAAGGAAGAAGAAAAGAAAGAAGAGTGAAAGAAGGAAAGAAGAAAGGAAAGAAGAGTGGAAGAAGGAAAGACAAAAGGAAAGAAGAGTGAAGAAAGGAGAGAAGAGTGGAAGAAGGAAAGAAGAAAGGAAAGAAGGAAAGAAGAAAAGAAAGAAGAGTGAAGAAAGGAAAGAAGAGTGGAAGAAGGAAAGAAGAAAAGAAAGAAGAGTGAAATAATGAAAGAAGAAAGGAAAGAAGAGTGAAGGAAGGAAAGAAGAGTGGAAGAAGGAAATAAGAAAAGAAAGAAGAGTGAAAGAAGGAAAGAATAAAGGAAAGAAGAGTGTAAGAAGGAAAGAAGAGTGAAGAAAGGAAAGAAAAGTGGAAGAAGGAAAGAAGAGTGGATGAAGGAAAAAAGAAAGGCAAGAAGAGTGGAAGAAGGAAAGAAAAATGGAAGAAGAAAGGAAAGAAGAGTGGAAGAAGGAAAGAAGAGTGAACACGAGTGGCTCTGGATGAATAAATAAAGAGAGAGTGAAAATATTGAAAAAAAGAGATAAAATTGGAGTGAAGAAGAGAGATTGAGTGTGAGAGAAAGTTGACTGAGAGAGAAAGATGGAGAGATGGAGAGAAAAAAAATAGAGAATGGATGGTGTCTTAATGTTCCTAGTTACAGTTAAATTGAGAGGGACAGAGAGAGAAGAGGTTCCTTTGATTTGGCACAGGTGTCAGTAAAGCACAGGTGCAAGCCAGTTTAAAGACCCTATTATGATGTCATAATGGCCCAATGTAAGTCAATGGGAGAAATGTATATTCGTTTTTCTTTAATATCTTAAAAAGTATAAAGTTTAGAAAAGTGAAAAATACATAGCATAAGTGTCGTTTACAAGACCTACGCGACAAAGTTTGAATGAAGTTTCTACGTTAAGCGGTTCGGGCTGAATTAATCGCAGAAAAAGGTAACAAGAATAAGAAGAAGAAGAAGAAGCCTAGGAATAACAATACAGGGCATTTCATGCACTGTAACTAGAAAATGCATTTCCTGAAGGAAATACCAGTGCATGAAATGCAAAGGTTAAGAAAGGAAGAAGAAAAGAAAGAAGAGTGAAAGAAGGAAAGAAGAAAGGAAAGAAGAGTGGAAGAAGGAAAGACAAAAGGAAAGAAGAGTGAAGAAAGGAGAGAAGAGTGGAAGAAGGAAAGAAGAAAGGAAAGAAGAGTGAAAGAAGGAAAGAAGAAAAGAAAGAAGAGTGAAGTAAGGAAAGAAGAGTGGAAGAAGGAAAGAAGAAAAGAAAGAATAGTGAAATAATGAAAGAAGAAAGGAAAGAAGAGTGGAAGAAGGAAATAAGAAAAGAAAGAAGAGTGAAAGAAGGAAAGAAGAGTGTAAGAAGGAAAGAAGAGCGAAGAAAGGAAAGAAAAGTGGAAGAAGGAAAGAAGAGTGGATGAAGGAAAAAAGAAAGGCAAGAAGAGTGGAAGAAGGAAAGAAAAATGGAAGAAGAAAATAAGAAAGGAAAGAAGAGTGGAAGAAGGAAAGAAGAGTGAACAAGAGTGGCTCTGGATGAAGAGATAAAGAGAGAGTGAAAATATTGAAAAAAGGAGATAAAAATGGAGTGAAGAAGAGAGATTGAGTGTGAGAGAAAGTTGACTGAGAGAGAAAGATGGAGAGATGGAGAGAAAAAAAATAGAGAATGGATGGTGTCTTAATGTTCCTAGTTACAGTTAAATTGAGAGGGACAGAGAGAGAAGAGGTTCTTTGGATTTGGCACAGGTGTCAGTAAAGCACAGGTGCAAGCCAGTTTAAAGACCCTATTATGATGTCATAATGGCCCAATGTAAGTCAATGGGAGACATTTATATTCGTTTTTCTTTAATATCTTAAAAAGTATAAAGTTTAGAAAAGTGAAAAATACATAGCATAAGTGTCCTTTACAAGACCTACGCGACAAAGTTTGAATGAAGTTTCTACGTTAAGCGGTTCGGGCTGAATTAATCGCAGAAAAAGGTAACAAGAATAACTAGAAAATGCATTTCCTGAAGGAAATACCAGTGCATGAAATGCAAAGGTTAAGAAAGGAAGAAGAAAAGAAAGAAGAGTGAAAGAAGGAAAGAAGAAAGGAAAGAAGAGTGTAAGAAGGAAAGAAGAGTGAAGAAAGGAAAGAAAAGTGGAAGAAGGAAAGAAGAGTGGATGAAGGAAAAAAGAAAGGCAAGAAGAGTGGAAGAAGGAAAGACAAAAGGAAAGAAGAGTGAAGAAAGGAGAGAAGAGTGGAAGAGGGAAAGAAGAAAGGAAAGAAGAGTGAAAGAAGGAAAGAAGAAAAGAAAGAAGAGTGAAGAAAGGAAAGAAGAGTGGAAGAAGGAAAGAAGAAAAGAAAGAAGAGTGAAATAATGAAAGAAGAAAGGAAAGAAGAGTGAAGGAAGGAAAGAAGAGTGGAAGAAGGAAATAAGGAAAGAAAGAAGAGTGAAAGAAGGAAAGAAGAAAGGAAAGAAGAGTGTAAGAAGGAAAGAAGAGTGAAGAAAGGAAAGAAAAGTGGAAGAAGGAAAGAAGAGTGGATGAAGGAAAAAAGAAAGGCAAGAAGAGTGGAAGAAGGAAAGAAAAATGGAAGAAGAAAATAAGAAAGGAAAGAAGAGTGGAAGAAGGAAAGAAGAGTGAACAAGAGTGGCTCTGGATGAAGAGATAAAGAGAGAGTGAAAATATTGAAAAAAGGAGATAAAAATGGAGTGAAGAAGAGAGATTGAGTGTGAGAGAAAGTTGACAGAGAGAAAGATGGAGAGATGGAGAGAAAAAAATAGAGAATGGATGGTGTCTTAATGTTCCTAGTTACAGTTAAATTGAGAGGGACAGAGAGAGAAGAGGTTCTTTGGATTTGGCACAGGTGTCAGTGAAGCATACTAAGGCAGAAGGCAGTAACTTCTATGTTAAAGCTCAGTGGTATGATAACAATGGAATAATGACCCTATTAATTAATCAGTAGTAATACTATTTAATTTATCACAATTACCAATACAATGATTATCTCACACACACACACACACACACACACACACACACACACACACACACACACACACACACACCATTGAATTATCACATTAAGCACATAAAACAATGAACTTGAATTGTCACATGAAACACATAAAACATCTATGTCAGTCCATTGGGGTGTGTGTGTGTGTGTGTGTGTGTGTGTGTGTGTGTGTGAGAGAGAGAGAGAGAGAGAGAGAGAACGATAGAGAATGAGGCCCATTTTCCCCCTCCACATGCCCCCGCTCGCCAAGCGAAGTTACCCGATTTAGATGCACCTTTTTCGGACTAGCCACAGGCACTGGGTGGGGGAATAGCCCGATAGCTTAGCATATCTGCCATGCAATTCTAATGGTAATGCTACCTAGCTTGGTATGCTAACTGTCGGTAGCCTATACATCGTGAAATCAACCAAAATACTGATGTCACTGGCTTTAATTTGATAATGGCATGTTAGTAGTACATTTAATATCAGTACATTTGTTTAATTACTGCTGATATTTTACAAATACGTCAAAAACTCATTTTTGACCAAACTTGAAGTTACGGTCTTTTGCCTTAGCACGGCAGAGTAAAGCACAGGTGCAAGCAGTTTAAAGACCCTATTATGATGTCATAATGGCCCAATGTAAGTCAATGGGAGAAATTTATATTCGTTTTTCTTTAATATTTTAAAAAGTATAAAGTTTAGAAAAGTGAAAAATACATAGCATAAGTGTCGTTTACAAGACCTACGCGACAAAGTTTGAATGAAGTTTCTACGTTAAGTGGTTCGGGCTGAATTAATCGCAGAAAAAGGTAACAAGAATAAGAAGAAGAAGAAGAAGAAGCCTAGGAATAACAATACAGGGCATTTCATGCACTGTAACTAGAAAATGCATTTCCTGAAGGAAATACCAGTGCATGAAATGCAAAAGTTAGGAAAGGAAGAAGAAAAGAAAGAAGAGTGAGAGAAGGAAAGAAGAAAGGAAAGAAGAGTGGAAGAAGGAAAGAAGAAAGGATAGAAGAGTGAAGAAAGGAGAGAAGAGAGGATGAAGGAAAGAAGAGTGAAAGAAGGAAAGAAGAAAGAAGAGTGAAGAAAGGAAAGAAGAGTGGAAGAAGAAAAGAAAGAAGAGTGAAGAAAGGAAAGAAGAGTGAAAGAAGGAAAGAAGAAAGGAGAGTGAAGAAAGGAAAGAAAAGTGAAAGAAGGAAAGAAGAGTGGAAGAAGGAAAGATGAGTGGAAGAAGGAAAGAAGAGTGAAAGAGAAAAAGAGAGTGAAAATATTGAAAAAAGGAGATAAAAATGGAGTGAAGAAGAGAGATTGAGTGTGAGAGAAAGTAGACTGAGAGGGATAGAGAGAAAGATGGAGAGAAAAAAAGTAGAGAATGGAAGGTGTCTTAATGTTCCTAGTTACAGTTAAATTGAGAGGGACAGAGAAGAGTTTCCTTTGATTTGGCGCAGCTGTCAGTGAAGCACAGGTGCAAGCCAGTTTAAAGACCCTATTATGATGTCATAATGGCCCAATGTAAGTCAATGGGAAAATTTCGATTCGTTTTTATTTAATATCTTAAAAAGTATAAAGTTTAGAAAAGTGAAAAATACATAGCATAAGTGTCGTTTACAAGACCTACGCAACAAAGTTTGAATGAAGATTTTACGTTAAGCGGTTCGGGCTGAATTAATTGCAGAAAAAGGTAACAAGAATAAGAAGAAGAAGAAGAAGCCTAGGAATAACAATACAGGGCATTTCATGCACTGTAACTAGAAAATGCATTTCCTGAAGGAAATACCAGTGCATGAAATGCAAAGGTTAAGAAAGGAAGAAGAAAAGAAAGAAGAGTGAAAGAAGGAAAGAAGAAAGGAAAGAAGAGTGGAAGAAGGAAAGACAAAAGGAAAGAAGAGTGAAGAAAGGAGAGAAGAGTGGAAGAAGGAAAGAAGAAAGGAAAGAAGAGTGAAAGAAGGAAAGAAGAAAAGAAAGAAGAGTGAAGTAAGGAAAGAAGAGTGGAAGAAGGAAAGAAGAAAAGAAAGAAGAGTGAAATAATGAAAGAAGAAAGGAAAGAAGAGTGGAAGAAGGAAATAAGAAAAGAAAGAAGAGTGAAAGAAGGAAAGAAGAGTGTAAGAAGGAAAGAAGAGTGAAGAAAGGAAAGAAAAGTGGAAGAAGGAAAGAAGAGTGGATGAAGGAAAAAAGAAAGGCAAGAAGAGTGGAAGAAGGAAAGAAAAAAGGAAGAAGAAAATAAGAAAGGAAAGAAGAGTGGAAGAAGGAAAGAAGAGTGAACAAGAGTGGCTCTGGATGAAGAGATAAAGAGAGAGTGAAAATATTGAAAAAAGGAGATAAAAATGGAGTGAAGAAGAGAGATTGAGTGTGAGAGAAAGTTGACTGAGAGAGAAAGATGGAGAGATGGAGAGAAAAAAAATAGAGAATGGATGGTGTCTTAATGTTCCTAGTTACAGTTAAATTGAGAGGGACAGAGAGAGAAGAGGTTCTTTGGATTTGGCACAGGTGTCAGTAAAGCACAGGTGCAAGCCAGTTTAAAGACCCTATTATGATGTCATAATGGCCCAATGTAAGTCAATGGGAGAAATTTATATTCGTTTTTCTTTAATATCTTAAAAAGTATAAAGTTTAGAAAAGTGAAAAATACATAGCATAAGTGTCCTTTACAAGACCTACGCGACAAAGTTTGAATGAAGTTTCTACGTTAAGCGGTTTGGGCTGAATTAATCGCAGAAAAAGGTAACAAGAATAAGAAGAAGAAGAAGAAGAAGAAGAAGAAGCCTAGGAATAACAATACAGGGCATTTTATGCACTGTAATAAGAAGAAGAAGAAGCCTAGGAATAACAATACAGGGCATTTCATGCACTGTAACTAGAAAATGCATTTCCTGAAGGAAATACCAGTGCATGAAATGCAAAGGTTAAGAAAGGAAGAAGAAAAGAAAGAAGAGTGAAAGAAGGAAAGAAGAAAGGAAAGAAGAGTGTAAGAAGGAAAGAAGAGTGAAGAAAGGAAAGAAAAGTGGAAGAAGGAAAGAAGAGTGGATGAAGGAAAAAAGAAAGGCAAGAAGAGTGGAAGAAGGAAAGACAAAAGGAAAGAAGAGTGAAGAAAGGAGAGAAGAGTGGAAGAGGGAAAGAAGAAAGGAAAGAAGAGTGAAAGAAGGAAAGAAGAAAAGAAAGAAGAGTGAAGAAAGGAAAGAAGAGTGGAAGAAGGAAAGAAGAAAAGAAAGAAGAGTGAAATAATGAAAGAAGAAAGGAAAGAAGAGTGAAGGAAGGAAAGAAGAGTGGAAGAAGGAAATAAGGAAAGAAAGAAGAGTGAAAGAAGGAAAGAAGAAAGGAAAGAAGAGTGTAAGAAGGAAAGAAGAGTGAAGAAAGGAAAGAAAAGTGGAAGAAGGAAAGAAGAGTGGATGAAGGAAAAAAGAAAGGCAAGAAGAGTGGAAGAAGGAAAGAAAAATGGAAGAAGAAAATAAGAAAGGAAAGAAGAGTGGAAGAAGGAAAGAAGAGTGAACAAGAGTGGCTCTGGATGAAGAGATAAAGAGAGAGTGAAAATATTGAAAAAAGGAGATAAAAATGGAGTGAAGAAGAGAGATTGAGTGTGAGAGAAAGTTGACAGAGAGAAAGATGGAGAGATGGAGAGAAAAAAAAATAGAGAATGGATGGTGTCTTAATGTTCCTAGTTACAGTTAAATTGAGAGGGACAGAGAGAGAAGAGGTTCTTTGGATTTGGCACAGGTGTCAGTGAAGCATACTAAGGCAGAAGGCAGTAACTTCTATGTTAAAGCTCAGTGGTATGATAACAATGGAATAATGACCCTATTAATTAATCAGTAGAAATACTATTTCATTTATCACAATTACCAATACAATGATTATCACACACACACACACACACACACACACACACACACACACACACACACACACCATTGAATTATCACATTAAGCACATAAAACAATGAACTTGAATTGTCACATGAAACACATAAAACATCTATGTCAGTCCATTGGGGTGTGTGTGTGTGTGTGTGTGTGTGTGTGTGTGTGTGTGTGTGTGTGTGTGTGTGTGTGTGTGTGTGTGTGTGTGTGTGTGTGTGTGTGTGTGAGAGAGAGAGAGAGAGAGAGAGAGAGAACGATAGAGAATGAGGCCCATTTCCCCCCTCCACATGCCCCCGCTCGCCAAGCGAAGTTACCCGATTTAGATGCACCTTTTTCGGACTAGCCACAGGCACTGGGTGGGGGAATAGCCCGATAGCTTAGCATATCTGCCATGCAATTCTAATGGTAATGCTACCTAGCTTGGTATGCTAACTGTTGGTAGCCTATACATCGTGAAATCAACCAAAATACTGATGTCACTGGCTTTAATTTGATAATGGCATGTTAGTAGTACATTTAATATCAGTACATTTGTTTAATTACAGTGCATGAAATGCCCTGTATTGTTATTCCTAGGCTTCTTCTTCTTCTTATTCTTGTTACCTTTTTCTGCGATTAATTCAGCCCGAACCGCTTAACGTAGAAACTTCATTCAAACTTTGTCGCGTAGGTCTTGTAAAGGACACTTATGCTATGTATTTTTCACTTTTCGAAACTTTATACTTTTTAAGATATTAAATAAAAACTAATCTAAATTTTCCCATTGACTTACATTGGGCCATTATGACATCATAATAGGGTCTTTAAACTGGCTTGCACCTGTGCTTCACTGACAGCTGCACCAAATCAAAGGAACCTCTTCTCTGTCCCACTCAATTTAACTGTAACTAGGAACATTAAGACACCTTCCATTCTCTACTTCTTTTTCTCTCCATCTCTCCATCTTTCTCTCTATCCCTCTCAGTCTACTTTCTCTCACACTCAATCTCTCTTCTTCACTCCATTTTTATCTCCTTTTTTCAATATTTTCACTCTCTTTTTCTCTTCCACTCTTCTTTCCTTCTTCCACTCTTCTTTCCTTTCTTCTTTCCTTCTTCCACTCTTCTTTCCTTCTTTCACTTTTCTTTCCTTTCTTCACTCTCCTTTCTTCTTTCCTTCTTTCACTCTTCTTTCCTTTCTTCTTTCCTTCTTCAACTATTATTTCCTTCTTTCACTCTTCTTTCCTTTCTTCACTCTTCTTTCTTTTCTTCTTCCACTCTTCTTTCCTTTCTTCACTCTTATTTCTTTTCTTCTTTCCTTCTTTCACTCTTCTTTCCTTCATCCTCTCTTCTCTCCTTTCTTCACTCTTCTTTCCTTTCTTCTTTCCTTCTCCCACTCTTCTTTCCTTTCTTATTTCCTTCTTTCACTCTTCTTTCTTTTCTTCTTCCTTTCCTAACTTTTGCATTTCATGCACTGGTATTTCCTTCAGGAAATGCATTTTCTAGTTACTGCTGATATTTTACAAATACGTCAAAAACTCATTTTTGACCAAACTTGAAGTTACGGTCTTTTGCCTTAGCACGGCAGAGTAAAGCACAGGTGCAAGCCAGTTTAAAGACCCTATTATGATGTCATAATGGCCCAATGTAAGTCAATGGGAGAAATTTATATTTGTTTTTCTTTAATATCTTAAAAAGTATAAAGTTTAGAAAAGTGAAAAATACATAGCATAAGTGTCCTTTACAAGACCTACGCGACAAAGTTTGAATGAAGTTTCTACGTTAAGCGGTTCGGTCTGAATTAATCGCAGAAAAAGGTAACAAGAATAAGAAGAAGAAGAAGAAGCCTAGGAATAACAATACAGGGCATTTCATGCACTGTAACTAGAAAATGCATTTCCTGAAGGAAATACCAGTGCATGAAATGCAAAAGTAAAGAAAGGAAGAATAAAAGAAAGAAGAGTGAAAGAAGGAAAGAAGAGTAGAAGAAGGAAAGAAGAAAGGATAGAAGAGTTAAGAAAGGAGAGAAGAGAGGATGAAGGAAAGAAGAGTGAAAGAAGGAAAGAAGAAAAGAAAGAAGAGTGAAGAAAGGAAAGAAGAGTGGAAGAAGAAAAGAAAGAAGAGTGAAAGAAGGAAATAATAGTTAAAGAAGGAAAGAAGAAAAGGAAAGAAGAGTGAAAGAAGAAAGGAGATGAAGAAAGGAAAGAAAAGTGAAAGAAGGAAAGAAGAGTGGAAGAAGGAAAGATGAGTCAAAGAAGCAAAGAAGAGTGAAAGAGAAAAAGAGAGTGAAAATATTGAAAAAAGGAGATAAAAATGGAGTGAAGAAGAGAGATTGAGTATGAGAGAAAGTAGACTGAGAGAGAAAGATGGAGAGAGAAAAAAATTGAGAATGGATGGTGTCTTAATGTTCCTAGTTACAGTTAAATTGAGAGGGACAGAGAGAGAAGTGGTTCCTTTGATTTGGCGCAGCTGTCAGTAAAGCACAGGTGCAAGCCAGTTTAAAGACCCTATTATGATGTCATAATGGCCCAATGTAAGTCAATGGGAGAAATGTATATTCGTTTTTGTTTAATATCTTAAAAAGTATAAAGTTTAGAAAAGTGAAAAATACATAGCATAAGTGTCGTTTACAAGACCTACGCGACAAAGTTTGAATGAAGTTTCTACGTTAAGCGGTTCGGGCTGAATTAATCGCAGAAAAAGGTAACAAGAATAACTAGAAAATGCATTTCCTGAAGGAAATACCAGTGCATGAAATGCAAAGGTTAAGAAAGGAAGAAGAAAAGAAAGAAGAGTGAAAGAAGGAAAGAAGAAAGGAAAGAAGAGTGGAAGAAGGAAAGACAAAAGGAAAGAAGAGTGAAGAAAGGAGAGAAGAGTGGAAGAAGGAAAGAAGAAAGGAAAGAAGAGTGAAAGAAGGAAAGAAGAAAAGAAAGAAGAGTGAAGAAAGGAAAGAAGAGTGGAAGAAGGAAATAAGAAAAGAAAGAAGAGTGAAAGAAGGAAAGAACAAAAGAAGAATAAAAGAAGAGTGGAAGAAAGAAAGAAGAAGGGGAGAAGAAAGGAAAGAAGAGTGAAGAAAGGAAATAAGAAAAGAAAGAAGAGTGAAAGAAGGAAAGAACAAAAGAAGAATAAAAGAAGAGTGGAAGAAAGAAAGAAGAAGGGGAGAAGAAAGGAAAGAAGAGTGAAGGAAGGAATACCAGTGCATGAAATGCAAAGGTTAAGAAAGGAAGAAGAAAAGAAAGAAGAGTGAAAGAAGGAAAGAAGAAAGGAAAGAAGAGTGGAAGAAGGAAAGACAAAAGGAAAGAAGAGTGAAGAAAGGAGAGAAGAGCGGAAGAAAGAAAGAAGAGTGAAAGAAGAAAAGAAAGAAGAGTGAAGAAAGGAAAGAAGAGTGGAAGAAGGAAAGAAGAAAAGAAAGAAGAGTGAAATAATGAAAGAAGAAAGGAAAGAAGAGTGAAGGAAGGAAAGAAGAGTGGAAGAAGGAAATAAGAAAAGAAAGAAGAGTGAAAGAAGGAAAGAACAAAGGAAAGAAGAGTGAAAGAAGAAAATAAGAAAGGAAAGAAGAGTGGAAGAAGGAAAGAAGAGTGAACAAGAGTGGCTCTGGATGAAGAGATAAAGAGAGAGTGAAAATATTGAAAAGAGGAGATAAAAATGGAGTGAAGAAGAGAGATAGAGTGTGAGAGAAAGTTGACTGAGAGAGAAAGATGGAGAGATGGAGAGAAAAAAAAGTAGAGAATGGATGGTGTCTTAATGTTCCTAGTTACAGTTAAATTGAGAGGGACAGAGAGAGTAGAGGTTCCTTTGATTTGGTGCAGCTGTCAGTGAAGCACAGGTGCAAGCCAGTTTAAAGACCCTATTATGATGTCATAATGGCCCAATGTAAGTCAATGGGAGAAATGTATATTTGTTTTTCTTTAATATCTTAAAAAGTATAAAGTTTAGAAAAGTGAAAAATACATAGCATAAGTGTCGTTTACAAGACCTACGCGTCAAAGTTTGAATGAAGTTTCTACGTTAAGCGGTTCGGGCTGAATTAATCGCAGAAAAAGGTAACAAGAATAAGAAGAAGAAGAAGAAGCCTAGGAATAACAATACAGGGCATTTCATGCACTGTAACTAGAAAATGCATTTCCTGAAGGAAATACCAGTGCATGAAATGCAAAAGTTAAGAAAGAACGAATAAAAGAAAAGTGAAAGAAGGAAGGAAGAAAGGAAAGAACAGTAAAAGAAGGAAATAAGAGTTGAAGAAGGAAAGAAGAAAGGAAAGAAGAGTGAAGAAAGGAAAGAAGAGTGGAAGAAAGAAAGAAGAGTGGAAGAAGGGAAGAAGAAAGGAAAGAAGAGTGAAGAAAGGAAATTAGAGTGGAAGAAGGAAAGAAGAGTGGAAGAAGGAAAGAAAAGTGGAAGAAGGGAAGAAGAGCCGAAGAAGATAAGAAGAAAAGAAAGAAGAGTGAAAGAAGGAAAGAAGAAAAGAAAAAGGTAAGAAGAGTGGAAGAAGGGAAGAAGAAAGGAAAGAAGAGTGGAAGAAGGAAAGAAGAAAGTAAAGAAGAGTAGAAAGAAGGAAAGAAGAGAGGAAGAAACAAAGTAAGGAAAGAAGAGTGAACAAGAGTGGCTCTGGATAAAGACAGTAAAGAGAGAGTGAAAATATTGAAAGAAGGAGAAAAAAGTGAAGCAGAGAGATGGAGTGTGAGAGAAAGTAGAGTGAGAGTGATAGAGAGAAAAAAAAGTAGAGTATGGAAGGTGTCTATTAATATTCCTAGTTATACAGTTGAATGGAGAGGTACAGAGAGAAGAGGACCCTTGGAGGCTTGCTGCAGGTGTCAGTGAAGCACAGGTGCAAGCCAGTTTAATTACCCTATTATGATGTCATAATGGCCCAATGTAAGTCAATGGGAAAATTTAGATTCGTTTTTCTTTAATAACTTAAAAAGTATAAAAATACATAGCATAAGTGTCCTTTACAAGACCTACGCGACAAAGTTTGAATGAAGTTTCTACGTTAAGCGGTTCGGGCTGAATTAATCGCAGAAAAAGGTAACAAGAATAAGAAGAAGAAGAAGAAGAAGAAGAAGAAGCCTAGGAATAACAATACAGGGCATTTCATGCACTGTAACTAGAAAATGCATTTCCTGAAGGAAATACCAGTGCATGAAATGCAAAAGTTAGGAAAGGAAGAAGAAAAGAAAGAAGAGTGAAAGAAGGAAAGAAGAAAGGAAAGAAGAGTGGAAGAAGGAAAGAAGAGTGGAAGATGGAAAGAAGAGTGGAAGAAGGAAAGAATAAAAGAAAGAAGAGTGAAGAAAGGGAAGAAGAGTGAAAGAAGGAAAGAATAGTTGAAGAAGGAAAGAAGAAAAGAAAGAAGCGTGAAAGAAGGAAAGAAGAAAGGAAAGAAGAGTGAAAGAAGGAAAGAAGAAAGGAGAGTGAAGAAAGGAAAGAAAAGTGAAAGAAGGAAAGAAGAGTGGAAGAATAAAGGAAAGAAGAGTGGAAGAAGGAAAGAAGAGTGAACAAGAGTGGCTCTGGATAAAGAGAAAAAGAGAGTGAAAATATTGAAAAAAGGAGATAAAAATGGAGTGATGAAGAGAGATTGAGTGTGAGAGAAAGTAGACTGAGAGGGATAGAGCGAAAGATGGAGAGATGGAGAGAAAAAAAAGTAGAGAATGGAAGGTGTCTTAATGTTCCTAGTTACAGTTAAATTGAGAGGGACAGAGAAGAGGTTCCTTGGATTTGGCGCAGGTGTCAGTGAAGCACAGGTGCAAGCCAGTTTAAATACCCTATTATGATGTCATAATGGCCCAATGTTAGTCAATGGGAAAATTTTGATTCGTTTTTATTTAATATCTTAAAAAGTATAAAGTTTAGAAAAGTGAAAAATACATAGCATAAGTGTCCTTTACAAGACCTACGCGACAAAGTTTGAATGAAGTTTCTAAGTTAAGCGGTTCGGGCTGAATTAATCGCAGAAAAAGGTAACAAGAATAACTAGAAAATGCATTTCCTGAAGGAAATACCAGTGCATGAAATGCAAAGGTTAAGAAAGGAAGAAGAAAAGAAAGAAGAGTGAAAGAAGGAAAGAAGAAAGGAAAGAAGAGTGTAAGAAGGAAAGAAGAGTGAAGAAAGGAAAGAAAAGTGGAAGAAGGAAAGAAGAGTGGATGAAGGAAAAAAGAAAGGCAAGAAGAGTGGAAGAAGGAAAGACAAAAGGAAAGAAGAGTGAAGAAAGGAGAGAAGAGTGGAAGAGGGAAAGAAGAAAGGAAAGAAGAGTGAAAGAAGGAAAGAAGAAAAGAAAGAAGAGTGAAGAAAGGAAAGAAGAGTGGAAGAAGGAAAGAAGAAAAGAAAGAAGAGTGAAATAATGAAAGAAGAAAGGAAAGAAGAGTGAAGGAAGGAAAGAAGAGTGGAAGAAGGAAATAAGGAAAGAAAGAAGAGTGAAAGAAGGAAAGAAGAAAGGAAAGAAGAGTGTAAGAAGGAAAGAAGAGTGAAGAAAGGAAAGAAAAGTGGAAGAAGGAAAGAAGAGTGGATGAAGGAAAAAAGAAAGGCAAGAAGAGTGGAAGAAGGAAAGAAAAATGGAAGAAGAAAATAAGAAAGGAAAGAAGAGTGGAAGAAGGAAAGAAGAGTGAACAAGAGTGGCTCTGGATGAAGAGATAAAGAGAGAGTGAAAATATTGAAAAAAGGAGATAAAAATGGAGTGAAGAAGAGAGATTGAGTGTGAGAGAAAGTTGACAGAGAGAAAGATGGAAAGATGGAGAGAAAAAAAATAGAGAATGGATGGTGTCTTAATGTTCCTAGTTACAGTTAAATTGAGAGGGACAGAGAGAGAAGAGGTTCTTTGGATTTGGCACAGGTGTCAGTGAAGCATACTAAGGCAGAAGGCAGTAACTTCTATGTTAAAGCTCAGTGGTATGATAACAATGGAATAATGACCCTATTAATTAATCAGTAGTAATACTATTTCATTTATCACAATTACCAATACAATGATTATCACACACACACACACACACACACACACACACACACCATTGAATTATCACATTAAGCACATAAAACAATGAACTTGAATTGTCACATGAAACACATAAAACATCTATGTCAGTCCATTGGGGTGTGTGTGTGTGTGTGTGTGTGTGTGTGTGTGTGTGTGTGTGTGAGAGAGAGAGAGAGAGAGAGAGAGAGAACGATAGAGAATGAGGCCCATTTTCCCCCTCCACATGCCCCCGCTCGCCAAGCGAAGTTACCCGATTTAGATGCACCTTTTTCGGACTAGCCACAGGCACTGGGTGGGGGAATAGCCCGATAGCTTAGCATATCTGCCATGCAATTCTAATGGTAATGCTACCTAGCTTGGTATGCTAACTGTCGGTAGCCTATACATCGTGAAATCAACCAAAATACTGATGTCACTGGCTTTAATTTGATAATGGCATGTTAGTAGTACATTTAATATCAGTACATTTGTTTAATTACTGCTGATATTTTACAAATACGTCAAAAACTCATTTTTGACCAAACTTGAAGTTACGGTCTTTTGCCTTAGCACGGCAGAGTAAAGCACAGGTGCAAGCCAGTTTAAAGACCCTATTATGATGTCATAATGGCCCAATGTAAGTCAATGGGAGAAATTTATATTCGTTTTTCTTTAATATCTTAAAAAGTATAAAGTTTAGAAAAGTGAAAAATACATAGCATAAGTGTCGTTTACAAGACCTACGCGACAAAGTTTGAATGAAGTTTCTACGTTAAGTGGTTCGGGCTGAATTAATCGCAGAAAAAGGTAACAAGAATAAGAAGAAGAAGAAGAAGAAGAAGAAGAAGAAGAAGAAGAAGCCTAGGAATAACAATACAGGGCATTTCATGCACTGTAATAATAAGAAGAAGAAGAAGCCTAGGAATAACAATACAGGGCATTTCATGCACTGTAACTAGAAAATGCATTTCCTGAAGGAAATACCAGTGCATGAAATGCAAAAGTTAGGAAAGGAAGAAGAAAAGAAAGAAGAGTGAAAGAAGGAAGGAAGGAAGGAAAGAAGAGTGAAGAAAGGAGAGAAGAGAGGATGAAGGAAAGAAGAGTGAAAGAAGGAAAGAAGAAAAGAAAGAAGAGTGAAGAAAGGAAAGAGGAGTGGAAGAAGAAAAGAAAGAAGAGTGAAGAAAGGAAAGAAGAGTGAAAGAAGGAAATAATAGTTGAAGGAAAGAAGAAAAGGAAAGAAGAGTGAAAGAAGGAAAGAAGAAAGGAGAGTGAAGGAAGAAAAGTGAAAGAAGGAAAGAAGAGTGGAAGAAGGAAAGAAGAGTGAAAGAGAAAAAGAGTGAAAATATTGAAAAAAGGAGATAAAAATGGAGTGAAGAAGAGAGATTGAGTGTGAGAGAAAGTAGACTGAGAGGGATAGAGAGAAAGATGGAGAGATGGAGAAAAAAAAAGTAGAGAATGGAAGGTGTCTTAATGTTCCTACACTGTAAAAAAAAAAAAAAAAGTTGGGTGAACTCAAAATTTTAAGGCAACAAACTTCAGTAAAATTTTAAGGCAACAAACTTCAGTAAAATTTTAAGTTTTGCTTTTGAGTTTGCTCAACTCTGAATTCTGATTTTGGTCAACTCAAGAGTAAGTTCTACTAACTCATAATTTTACATTGTAATAACATTTAATCCTTACTTGTGCCAACTCTCCCCTAAGTTGTACTTACTTATTATTTAACATTGTAATAACATTTAATCCTTACTTGTGCTAACTCTCCCCTAAATTGTACTTACTTATTATTTAACATTGTAATAACTTTTAATCCTTACTTCTGCTAACTCTCCCCTAAATTGTACTAACTTATTATTTAATGTTGTAATAACTTTTAATCCTCACTTCAGCTAACTGTCCTGTAAATTGTAGTAATTTATAATTTTACATTGTAATGAGTTCTTATACAGAATTCACTTTAAATGGGTTTAGTTAGTATAGCAGAATAATTTAAGAGGAATTTAAAATCGCACACTGCAATAGTTTATAATGTAACTCAACTTTATAATTTATAACCAGGAACTTCTAATCAAATGTATAGATAATTACAGACGCAACATATACATTCAAAACATTTGTTTTATTTATACTGTATCAAATCCCTTCCAAAAGGGGCAAGTAAATGCAAACTATCGAGACCATGTAACATGTTTCAGAAAAACCAACCAAAAAAAAAATGTTTCAGAAAAAACTAAACAAAATAAGATGCAAAATAAATGTAAAGTGGGAGATCGAGATACACAACAGTTGATTAATTAACATGGAGTTGGATGGACAGAAGGGAACAATTCCAGATCCAAGTAAATGTAAAGTGGGAGATCGAGAATACACAACAGTTGATTAATTAACATGGTGTTGGATGGACAGAAGGGAACAATTCCAGATCCAACACTTTACTTCACTGAAGAAGTTTGTTTTTTAGGGATCTGACCGTTGCAGAGAGGTCCGACCCCAGTTCCATTATGACCTTTCGGACAGTTTCAAAGGTGTATTTCAAATCCTTTGGGTAACTAAGGTTTAATGTATAGATCAGTCCAACAAGGTAGGCAAATGCAGTTGGCAGGTAAGGGAGATCTTGGAGGACAATCTCTTCTTCCAACACAAGAGCAACATTCCTGACACTTTTAGAGACTGCTCTGCTATCATCCTCCAACACAGTGAGGATACCCACAATGAGGCCTTTCGTCTGTCCCTCTTCTGGGTCAGTGTCCTTGTGTTGACAGACAGAAAACACCAAAACATGAATTGCAAGACATTAGTAATTAAAATACTGTGAATCAGAATAAGCTCTTAATCTAAAATAACTCAAAATATTGTATAAACATTTTTTTTCCAAATAGAATTAATTATGAGTTTGACATATTAACTATTTCCATCCCATACACCACAATCAAAAATGTAACCCTCATACACACATCATATGACATCAATTAGGCTACATCAAGTCAAGGGCAGGACAGTGAAACTACAGAAGACACTCTGGACATGGTTAGGGAACCAGGAGGACAGAGAGGTTATGGTTGAAGACAACGTTAAATACAGCACTATAAATACAGTATAATAACATATTTACAATTTCTATTCATAGCCACTCACAGTTCCTGAAGAGCTTCTCCTGACTCTCACGGAGATGCAAGGGAAGGCCCTTTAAAGCTGCAGTTTGTCTATGTGCAGTGATGTCAGATGTCTGAAACAAGAGTTGCATGAAACATTACAAGATGTAATTGACATATAAGAAGTAGAGTAAACATGCAGGCAGCTGTCCTTTTCAATATCCAAAATGATTGCTACGATTACGATTGCTCACTGTGAAGGTATATCCACTGGAGGTGCTTTTTGTGTCACTGACAGGCTCATATCATTATCAGTGTCTGACAACATTATGAAAAGGCTCCCCACAGAGCAATGTCTTTTTGTTTTTAAGATTACAATACCCTTTGTTTAACAAGAAAAAGCCGCTATCACCTCGATTTGAAAACTGAATCAAAAACGTCTAAAAATGACCCATATATTCCACAATTCACACTACATGGACAAAGATGTAAACAGTGTTGTTGGACTGATCATTAACTTCACTGGAGCAATTCCAAGAACGCGATTGGATAACAACGACAAAACGTCACGATTATCGGACCCAAAGTGTAGCTGCCCTCTCCATTTGCCTCGGGAATAAAGTTATCGATAACGACTTAATAAGCAATAACTGCAAGTGGCAACAATTTTTGTCTAAACGTGAATACAAACGTAGAACATATGTACAAAAACATGGCTTCTCCATATCCAGGGAACGTTAAAATGCACGAAATCGCACCTCGGCCCACCAACTACACACGATGGCAGACAATGCTAATATTTGTATGATGTACGCAAAAAATGAGCTCCCCCTCTTTGAAAGATCAGCAGCTGCCACTGGTGGGGCAGGCAGAACCGAGCAGCAACCTGTCGCTGGCCCCGCTCTCTCTCTGCCCCTACTAAACCAGCCTGCTCACCTGCTACCTGGAGCAGAGACGGAGCATGACTACCACTGTGTAGTAACACTACACTTCTGAAAGATGGCATAAAATGTCAGCTAATGTTGCAACCACAATTTTGAGTTAGCATTAATACCATAATGTCTTTTTTGTATCTGTAACAAGCTGGCAAACACGAATTAAAGCAGCACAACGGATCAATAGCTATACGCTAGCTATATGCTATCAGCTAAAACTGACGAAATCTCTTGAAATGTGCTGACTTTGACATTATTACAAACTAGTTATTCAACAACTGTCCTTACACAGTCAAGCAAGTGCAACACAAGACAAAGCAAGATGGCAAATAAGCTTACTAGTTCAGCAGACAGTGGAAAGTTGGGCGGCAAAACTACAAAACGAAGTTATGTGCCTATAGACCCTGCATAGCAATGGCGCGGATGCAATTCTCCATATTAAGAGTCATTGTAGCGCCCCAATTTTTTTCAAGCTGTTATTTTTAGGTTAAACTGATTATCCTAACCCTAATCATGACGTATAATTGTTGCATTGTGTTACTTTAACACAATACCAACAGTCAGAAGATAACATGCCTGTCCTGTTTGAATAGGTTGCCTGACTGATGCTAGCTTTCTCTAATGACTGAAAAGCTTTGTGTAAATGTCTAGGTCGCTTTCTCCATTAAACGACGTACAACATAGGCCTACTGCACAACACAACTCAGAATAAAATTCGTGCATCATTTTAATTTAATTAAAGGTTGATTTAAAACGTACCTGTTTGGACTCCAGCAAGAGGCAGCAGCACAGCCAGAATGAGACTTCAATTGTAAAGTGCCAACGGACAGTTGGCTATTTGGCGCAGCTGTCAGTAAAGCACAGGTGCAAGCCAGTTTAAAGACCCTATTATGATGTCATAATGGCCCAATGTAAGTCAATGGGAAAATTTCGATTCGTTTTTATTTAATATCTTAAAAAGTATAAAGTTTAGAAAAGTGAAAAATACATAGCATAAGTGTCGTTTACAAGACCTACGCGACAAAGTTTGAATAAAGTTTCTACGTTAAGCGGTTCGGGCTGAATTAATCGCAGAAAAAGGTAACAAGAATAAGAAGAAGAAGAAGAAGCCTAGGAATAACAATACAGGGCATTTCATGCACTGTAACTAGAAAATGCATTTCCTGAAGGAAATACCAGTGCATGAAATGCAAAGGTTAAGAAAGGAAGAAGAAAAGAAAGAAGAGTGAAAGAAGGAAAGAAGAAAGGAAAGAAGAGTGGAAGAAGGAAAGACAAAAGGAAAGAAGAGTGAAGAAAGGAGAGAAGAGTGGAAGAAGGAAAAAAGAAAGGAAAGAAGAGTGAAAGAAGGAAAGAAGAAAAGAAAGAAGAGTGAAGAAAGGAAAGAAGAGTGGAAGAAGGAAAGAAGAAAAGAAAAAAGAGTGAAATAATGAAAGAAGAAAAGAAAGAAGAGTGAAGGAAGGAAAGAAGAGTGGAAGAAGGAAATAAGAAAAGAAAGAAGAGTGAAAGAAGGAAAGAATAAAGGAAAGAAGAGTGTAAGAAGGAAAGAAGAGTGAAGAAAGGAAAGAAAAGTGGAAGAGGGAAAGAAGAGTGGATGAAGGAAAAAAGAAAGGCAAGAAGAGTGGAAGAAGGAAAGAAAAATGGAAGAAGAAAATAAGAAAGGAAAGAAGAGTGGAAGAAGGAAAGAAGAGTGAACAAGAGTGGCTCTGGATGAAGAGATAAAGAGAGAGGTAAAATATTGAAAAAAGGAGAAAAAAATGGAGTGAAGAAGAGAGATTGAGTGTGAGAGAAAGTTGACTGAGAGAGAAAGATGGAGAGATGGAGAGAAAAAAAATAGAGAATGAATGGTGTCTTAATGTTCCTAGTTACAGTTAAATTGAGAGAGACAGAGAGAGAAGAGGTTCCTTTGATTTGGCACAGGTGTCAGTAAAGCACAGGTGCAAGCCAGTTTAAAGACCCTATTATGATGTCATAATGGCCCAATGTAAGTCAATGGGAGAAATTTATATTCGTTTTTCTTTAATACCTTAAAAAGTATAAAGTTTAGAAAAGTGAAAAATACATAGCATAAGTGTCGTTTACAAGACCTACGCGACAAAGTTTGAATGAAGTTTCTACGTTAAGCGGTTCGGGCTGAATTAATCGCAGAAAAAGGTAACAAGAATAACTAGAAAATGCATTTCCTGAAGGAAATACCAGTGCATGAAATGCAAAGGTTAAGAAAGGTAGAAGAAAAGAAAGAAGAGTGAAAGAAGGAAAGAAGAAAGGAAAGAAGAGTGGAAGAAGGAAAGACAAAAGGAAAGAAGAGTGAAGAAAGGAGAGAAGAGTGGAAGAGGGAAAGAAGAGTGAAAGAAGGAAAGAAGAAAAGAAAGAAGAGTGAAGAAAGGAAAGAAGAGTGGAAGAAGGACAGAAGAAAAGAAAGAAGAGTGAAATAGTGAAAGAAGAAAGGAAAGAAGAGTGAAGGAAGGAAAGAAGAGTGGAAGAAGGAAATAAGAAAAGAAAGAAGAGTGAAAGAAGGAAAGAACAAAGGAAAGAAGAGTGAAAGAAGAAAATAAGAAAGGAAAGAAGAGTGGAAGAAGGAAAGAAGAGTGAACAAGAGTGGCTCTGGATGAAGAGATAAAGAGAGAGTGAAAATATTGAAAAAAGGAGATAAAAATGGAGTGAAGAAGAGAGATTGAGGGTGAGAGAAAGTTGACTGAGAGAGAAAGATGGAGAGATGGAGAGAAAAAAAAGTAGAGAATGGATGGTGTCTTAATGTTCCTAGTTACAGTTAAATTGAGAGGGACAGAGAGAGTAGCGGTTCCTTTGATTTGGTGCAGCTGTCAGTGAAGCACAGGTGCAAGCCAGTTTAAAGACCCTATTATGATGTCATAATGGCCCAATGTAAGTCAATGGGAGAAATTTATATTTGTTTTTCTTTAATATCTTAAAAAGTATAAAGTTTAGAAAAGTGAAAAATACATAGCATAAGTGTCGTTTACAAGACCTACGCGTCAAAGTTTGAATGAAGTTTCTACGTTAAGCGGTTCGGGCTGAATTAATCGCAGAAAAAGGTAACAAGAATAAGAAGAAGAACTAGAAAATGCATTTCCTGAAGGAAATACCAGTGCATGAATTGCAAAGGTTAAGAAAGGAAGAAGAAAAGAAAGAAGAGTGAAAGAAGGAAAGAAGAGTGTAGAAGGAAAGAAGAGTGAAGAAAGGAAAGACAAAAGGAAAGAAGAGTGAAGAAAGGAGAGAAGAGTGGAAGAGGGAAAGAAGAAAGGAAAGAAGAGTGAAAGAAGGAAAGAAGAAAAGAAAGAAGAGTGAAGAAAGGAAAGAAGAGTGGAAGAAGGAAAGAAGAAAAGAAAGAAGAGTGAAATAATGAAAGAAGAAAGGAAAGAAGAGTGAAGGAAGGAAAGAAGAGTGGAAGAAGGAAATAAGGAAAGAAAGAAGGGTGAAAGAAGGAAAGAAGAAAGGAAAGAAGAGTGTAAGAAGGAAAGAAGAGTGAAGAAAGGAAAGAAAAGTGGAAGAAGGAAAGAAGAGTGGATGAAGGAAAAAAGAAAGGCAAGAAGAGTGGAAGAAGGAAAGAAAAATGGAAGAAGAAAATAAGAAAGGAAAGAAGAGTGGAAGAAGGAAAGAAGAGTGAACAAGAGTGGCTCTGGATGAAGAGATAAAGAGAGAGTGAAAATATTGAAAAAAGGAGATAAAAATGGAGTGAAGAAGAGAGATTGAGTGTGAGAGAAAGTTGACAGAGAGAAAGATGGAGAGAAAAAAAATAGAGAATGGATGGTGTCTTAATGTTCCTAGTTACAGTTAAATTGAGAGGGACAGAGAGAGAGAAGAGGTTCTTTGGATTTGGCACAGGTGTCAGTGAAGCATACTAAGGCAGAAGGCAGTAACTTCTATGTTAAAGCTCAGTGGTATGATAACAATGGAATAATGACCCTATTAATTAATCAGTAGTAATACTATTTCATTTATCACAATTACCAATACAATGATTATCACACACACACACACACACACACACACACACACACACACACACCATTGAATTATCACATTAAGCACATAAAACAATGAACTTGAATTGTCACATGAAACACATAAAACATCTATGTCAGTCCATTGGGGTGTGTGTGTGTGTGTGTGTGTGTGTGTGTGTGTGTGTGTGTGTGTGTGTGTGTGTGTGTGTGTGTGTGTGTGTGTGTGTGTGTGTGTGTGTGAGAGAGAGAGAGAGAACGATAGAGAATGAGGCCCATTTTCCCCCTCCACATGCCCCCGCTCGCCAAGCGAAGTTACCCGATTTAGATGCACCTTTTTCGGACTAGCCACAGGCACTGGGTGGGGGAATAGCCCGATAGCTTAGCATATCTGCCATGCAATTCTAATGGTAATGCTACCTAGCTTGGTATGCTAACTGTCGGTAGCCTATACATCGTGAAATCAACCAAAATACTGATGTCACTGGCTTTAATTTGATAATGGCATGTTAGTAGTACATTTAATATCAGTACATTTGTTTAATTACTGCTGATATTTTACAAATACGTCAAAAACTCATTTTTGACCAAACTTGAAGTTACGGTCTTTTGCCTTAGCACGGCAGAGTAAAGCACAGGTGCAAGCCAGTTTAAAGACCCTATTATGATGTCATAATGGCCCAATGTAAGTCAATGGGAGAAATTTATATTCGTTTTTCTCTAATATCTTAAAAAGTATAAAGTTTAGAAAAGTGAAAAATACATAGCATAAGTGTCGTTTACAAGACCTACGCGACAAAGTTTGAATGAAGTTTCTACGTTAAGTGGTTCGGGCTGAATTAATCGCAGAAAAAGGTAACAAGAATAACTAGAAAATGCATTTCCTGAAGGAAATACCAGTGCATGAAATGCAAAGGTTAAGAAAGGAAGAAGAAAAGAAAGAAGAGTGAAAGAAGGAAAGAAGAGTGAAAGAAGGAAAGAAGAGTGTAAGAAGGAAAGAAGAGTGAAGAAAGGAAAGAAAAGTGGAAGAAGGAAAGAAGAGTGGATGAAGGAAAAAAGAAAGGCAAGAAGAGTGGAAGAAGGAAAGACAAAAGGAAAGAAGAGTGAAGAAAGGAGAGAAGAGTGGAAGAGGGAAAGAAGAAAGGAAAGAAGAGTGAAAGAAGGAAAGAAGAAAAGAAAGAAGAGTGAAGAAAGGAAAGAAGAGTGGAAGAAGGAAAGAAGAAAAGAAAGAAGAGTGAAATAATGAAAGAAGAAAGGAAAGAAGAGTGAAGGAAGGAAAGAAGAGTGGAAGAAGGAAATAAGGAAAGAAAGAAGAGTGAAAGAAGGAAAGAAGAAAGGAAAGAAGAGTGTAAGAAGGAAAGAAGAGTGAAGAAAGGAAAGAAAAGTGGAAGAAGGAAAGAAGAGTGGATGAAGGAAAAAAGAAAGGCAAGAAGAGTGGAAGAAGGAAAGAAAAATGGAAGAAGAAAATAAGAAAGGAAAGAAGAGTGGAAGAAGGAAAGAAGAGTGAACAAGAGTGGCTCTGGATGAAGAGATAAAGAGAGAGTGAAAATATTGAAAAAAGGAGATAAAAATGGAGTGAAGAAGAGAGATTGAGTGTGAGAGAAAGTTGACAGAGAGAAAGATGGAGAGATGGAGAGAAAAAAAATAGAGAATGGATGGTGTCTTAATGTTCCTAGTTACAGTTAAATTGAGAGGGACAGAGAGAGAAGAGGTTCTTTGGATTTGGCACAGGTGTCAGTGAAGCATACTAAGGCAGAAGGCAGTAACTTCTATGTTAAAGCTCAGTGGTATGATAACAATGGAATAATGACCCTATTAATTAATCAGTAGTAATACTATTTCATTTATCACAATTACCAATACAATGATTATCACACACACACACACACACACACACACACACACCATTGAATTATCACATTAAGCACATAAAACAATGAACTTGAATTGTCACATGAAACACATAAAACATCTATGTCAGTCCATTGGGGTGTGTGTGTGTGTGTGTGTGTGTGTGTGTGTGTGTGTGTGTGTGTGTGTGTGTGTGTGTGTGTGTGTGTGTGTGTGTGTGAGAGAGAGAGAGAGAGAGAGAGAGAGAGAGAGAGAGAGAGAGAGAGAGAACGATAGAGAATGAGGCCCATTTTCCCCCTCCACATGCCCCCGCTCGCCAAGCGAAGTTACCCGATTTAGATGCACCTTTTTCGGACTAGCCACAGGCACTGGGTGGGGGAATAGCCCGATAGCTTAGCATATCTGCCATGCAATTCTAATGGTAATGCTACCTAGCTTGGTATGCTAACTGTCGGTAGCCTATACATCGTGAAATCAACCAAAATACTGATGTCACTGGCTTTAATTTGATAATGGCATGTTAGTAGTACATTTAATATCAGTACATTTGTTTAATTACTGCTGATATTTTACAAATACGTCAAAAACTCATTTTTGACCAAACTTGAAGTTACGGTCTTTTGCCTTAGCACGGCAGAGTAAAGCACAGGTGCAAGCCAGTTTAAAGACCCTATTATGATGTCATAATGGCCCAATGTAAGTCAATGGGAGAAATTTATATTCGTTTTTCTTTAATATCTTAAAAAGTATAAAGTTTAGAAAAGTGAAAAATACATAGCATAAGTGTCGTTTACAAGACCTACGCGACACAGTTTGAATGAAGTTTCTACGTTAAGTGGTTCGGGCTGAATTAATCGCAGAAAAAGGTAACAAGAATAAGAAGAAGAAGAAGAAGAAGAAGAAGAAGAAGAAGAAGAAGCCTAGGAATAACAATACAGGGCATTTCATGCACTGTAATAAGAAGAAGAAGCCTAGGAATAACAATACAGGGCATTTCATGCACTGTAATAAGAAGAAGCCTAGGAATAACAATACAGGGCATTTCATGCACTGTAACTAGAAAATGCATTTCCTGAAGGAAATACCAGTGCATGAAATGCAAAAGTTAGGAGAGGAAGAAGAAAAGAAAGAAGAGTGAAAGAAGGAAAGAAGAAAGGAAAGAAGAGTGTAAGAAGGAAAGAAGAAATGAAAGAAGAGTGAAGAAAGGAGAGAAGAGAGGAAGAAGGAAAGAAGAGTGAAAGAAGGAAAGAAGAAAAGAAAGAAGAGTGAAGAAAGGAAAGAAGAGTGGAAGAAGAAAAGAAAGAAGAGTGAAGAAAGGAAAGAAGAGTGAAAGAAGGAAATCATAGTTGAAGGAAAGAAGAAAGGAAAGAAGAGTGAAAGAAGAAAGGAGAGTGAAGAAAGGAAAGAAAAGTGAAAGAAGAGTGGAAGAAGGAAAGAAGAGTGGAAGAAGGAAAGAAGAGTGAACAAGAGTGAAAGAGAAAAAGAGAGTGAAAATATTGAAAAAAGGAGATAAAAATGGAGTGAAGAAGAGAGATTGAGTGTGAGAGAAAGTAGACTGAGAGGGATAGAGAGAAAGATGAGAGAGATGGAGAGAAAAAAAAGTAGAAAATGGAAGGTGTCTTAATGTTCCTAGTTACAGTTAAATTGAGAGGGACAGAGAGAGAAGAGGTTCCTTTGATTTGGCGCAGGTGTCAGTGAAGCACAGGTGCAAGCCAGTTTAAAGACCCTATTATGATGTCATAATGGCCCTATGTAAGTCAATGGGAGAAATTTATATTCGTTTTTCTTTAATATCTTAAAAACTATAAAGTTTAGAAAAGTGAAAAATACATAGCATAAGTGTCCTTTACAAGACCTACGCGACGAAGTTTGAATGAAGTCTCTACGTTAAGCGGTTCGGGCTGAATTAATCGCAGAAAAAGGTAACAAGAATAAGAAGAAGAAGAAGAAGAAGCCTAGGAATAACAATACAGGGCATTTCATGCACTGTAATAATAAGAAGAAGAAGCCTAGGAATAACAATACAGGGCATTTCATGCACTGTAACTAGAAAATGCATTTCCTGAAGGAAATACCAGTGCATGAAATGCAAAGGTTAAGAAAGGAAGAAGAAAAGAAAGAAGAGTGAAAGAAGGAAAGAAGAAAGGAAAGAAGAGTGGAAGAAGGAAAGACAAAAGGAAAGAAGAGTGAAGAAAGGAGAGAAGAGTGGAAGAAGGAAAGAAGAAAGGAAAGAAGAGTGAAAGAAGGAAAGAAGAAAAGAAAGAAGAGTGAAGAAAGGAGAGAAGAGTGGAAGAAGGAAAGAAGAAAAGAAAGAAGAGTGAAATAATGAAAGAAGAAAGGAAAGAAGAGTGAAGGAAGGAAAGAAGAGTGGAAGAAGGAAATAAGAAAAGAAAGAAGAGTGAAAGAAGGAAAGAATAAAGGAAAGAAGAGTGTAAGAAGGAAAGAAGAGTGAAGAAAGGAAAGAAAAGTGGAAGAAGGAAAGAAGAGTGGATGAAGGAAAAAAGAAAGGCAAGAAGAGTGGAAGAAGGAAAGAAAAATGGAAGAAGAAAGGAAAGAAGAGTGGAAGAAGGAAAGAAGAGTGAACACGAGTGGCTCTGGATGAATAAATAAAGAGAGAGTGAAAATATTGAAAAAAAGAGATAAAATTGGAGTGAAGAAGAGAGATTGAGTGTGAGAGAAAGTTGACTGAGAGAGAAAGATGGAGAGATGGAGAGAAAAAAAATAGAGAATGGATGGTGTCTTAATGTTCCTAGTTACAGTTAAATTGAGAGGGACAGAGAGAGAAGAGGTTCCTTTGATTTGGCACAGGTGTCAGTAAAGCACAGGTGCAAGCCAGTTTAAAGACCCTATTATGATGTCATAATGGCCCAATGTAAGTCAATGGGAGAAATGTATATTCGTTTTTCTTTAATATCTTAAAAAGTATAAAGTTTAGAAAAGTGAAAAATACATAGCATAAGTGTCGTTTACAAGACCTACGCGACAAAGTTTGAATGAAGTTTCTACGTTAAGCGGTTCGGGCTGAATTAATCGCAGAAAAAGGTAACAAGAATAAGAAGAAGAAGAAGAAGCCTAGGAATAACAATACAGGGCATTTCATGCACTGTAACTAGAAAATGCATTTCCTGAAGGAAATACCAGTGCATGAAATGCAAAGGTTAAGAAAGGAAGAAGAAAAGAAAGAAGAGTGAAAGAAGGAAAGAAGAAAGGAAAGAAGAGTGTAAGAAGGAAAGAAGAGTGAAGAAAGGAAAGAAAAGTGGAAGAAGGAAAGAAGAGTGGATGAAGGAAAAAAGAAAGGCAAGAAGAGTGGAAGAAGGAAAGACAAAAGGAAAGGAGAGTGAAGAAAGGAGAGAAGAGTGGAAGAGGGAAAGAAGAAAGGAAAGAAGAGTGAAAGAAGGAAAGAAGAAAAGAAAGAAGAGTGAAGAAAGGAAAGAAGAGTGGAAGAAGGAAAGAAGAAAAGAAAGAAGAGTGAAATAATGAAAGAAGAAAGGAAAGAAGAGTGAAGGAAGGAAAGAAGAGTGGAAGAAGGAAATAAGGAAAGAAAGAAGAGTGAAAGAAGGAAAGAAGAAAGGAAAGAAGAGTGTAAGAAGGAAAGAAGAGTGAAGAAAGGAAAGAAAAGTGGAAGAAGGAAAGAAGAGTGGATGAAGGAAAAAAGAAAGGCAAGAAGAGTGGAAGAAGGAAAGAAAAATGGAAGAAGAAAATAAGAAAGGAAAGAAGAGTGGAAGAAGGAAAGAAGAGTGAACAAGAGTGGCTCTGGATGAAGAGATAAAGAGAGAGTGAAAATATTGAAAAAAGGAGATAAAAATGGAGTGAAGAAGAGAGATTGAGTGTGAGAGAAAGTTGACAGAGAGAAAGATGGAGAGATGGAGAGAAAAAAAAATAGAGAATGGATGGTGTCTTAATGTTCCTAGTTACAGTTAAATTGAGAGGGACAGAGAGAGAAGAGGTTCTTTGGATTTGGCACAGGTGTCAGTGAAGCATACTAAGGCAGAAGGCAGTAACTTCTATGTTAAAGCTCAGTGGTATGATAACAATGGAATAATGACCCTATTAATTAATCAGTAGTAATACTATTTCATTTATCACAATTACCAATACAATGATTATCACACACACACACACACACACACACACACACACACACACACACACACACACACACACCATTGAATTATCACATTAAGCACATAAAACAATGAACTTGAATTGTCACATGAAACACATAAAACATCTATGTCAGTCCATTGGGGTGTGTGTGTGTGTGTGTGTGTGTGTGTGTGTGTGTGTGTGTGTGTGTGTGTGTGTGTGTGTGTGTGTGTGTGTGTGTGTGTGTGTGTGTGTGTGTGTGTGTGTGAGAGAGAGAGAGAGAGAGAGAGAGAGAGAACGATAGAGAATGAGGCCCATTTCCCCCCTCCACATGCCCCCGCTCGCCAAGCGAAGTTACCCGATTTAGATGCACCTTTTTCGGACTAGCCACAGGCACTGGGTGGGGGAATAGCCCGATAGCTTAGCATATCTGCCATGCAATTCTAATGGTAATGCTACCTAGCTTGGTATGCTAACTGTCGGTAGCCTATACATCGTGAAATCAACCAAAATACTGATGTCACTGGCTTTAATTTGATAATGGCATGGTAGTAGTACATTTAATATCAGTACATTTGTTTAATTACTGCTGATATTTTACAAATACGTCAAAAACTCATTTTTGACCAAACTTGAAGTTACGGTCTTTTGCCTTAGCACGGCAGAGTAAAGCACAGGTGCAAGCCAGTTTAAAGACCCTATTATGATGTCATAATGGCCCAATGTAAGTCAATGGGAGAAATTTATATTCGTTTTTCTTTAATATCTTAAAAAGTATAAAGTTTAGAAAAGTGAAAAATACATAGCATAAGTGTCGTTTACAAGACCTACGCGACAAAGTTTGAATGAAGTTTCTACGTTAAGTGGTTCGGGCTGAATTAATCGCAGAAAAAGGTAACAAGAATAAGAACTAGAAAATGCATTTCCTGAAGGAAATACCAGTGCATGAAATGCAAAAGTTAAGAAAGAATGAATAAAAGAAAAGAAAGTGAAAGAAGGAAGGAAGAAAGGAAAGAACAGTAAAAGAAGGAAAGAAGAGTGGAAGAAAGAAAGAAGAGTGGAAGAAGGGAAGAAGAAAGGAAAGAAGAGTGAAGAAAGGAAATTAGAGTGGAAGAAGGAAAGAAGAAAGGAAAGAAGAGTGAAGAAAGAGAAGAAGAGTGGAAGAAGGGAAGAAGAGCCGAAGAAGATAAGAAGAAAAGAAAGAAGAGTGAAAGAAGGAAAGAAGAAAAGAAAAAGGTAAGAAGAGTGGAAGAAGGGAAGAAGAAAGGAAAGAAGAGTGGAAGAAGGAAAGAAGAAAGTAAAGAAGAGTAGAAAGAAGGAAAGAAGAAAGGAAAGAAGAGAGGAAGAAACAAAGTACGGAAAGAAGAGTGAACAAGAGTGGCTCTGGATAAAGACAGAGTGAAAATATTGAAAGAAGGAGAAAAAAAGAGTGAAGCAGAGAGATGGAGTGTGAGAGAAAGTAGAGTGAGAGTGATGGAGAGAAAGAAGGAGAGAGAGAAAAAAAGTACAGTATGGAAGGTGTCTATTAATATTCCTAGTTATACAGTTGAATGGAGAGGTACAGAGAGAAGAGGACCCTTGGAGGCTTGCCGCAGGTGTCAGTGAAGCACAGGTGCAAGCCAGTTTAATTACCCTATTATGATGTCATAATGGCCCAATGTAAGTCAATGGGAAAATTTAGATTCGTTTTTCCTTAATAACTTAAAAAGTATAAAGTTTAGAAAAGTGAAAAATACATAGCATAAGTGTCCTTTACAAGACCTACGCGACAAAGTTTGAATGAAGTTTCTACGTTAAGCGGTTCGGGCTGAATTAATCGCAGAAAAAGGTAACAAGAATAAGAAGAAGAAGAAGAAGCCTAGGAATAACAATACAGGGCATTTCATGCACTGTAACTAGAAAATGCATTTCCTGAAGGAAATACCAGTGCATGAAATGCAAAGGTTAAGAAAGGAAGAAGAAAAGAAAGAAGAGTGAAAGAAGGAAAGAAGAAAGGAAAGAAGAGTGGAAGAAGGAAAGACAAAAGGAAAGAAGAGTGAAGAAAGGAGAGAAGAGCGGAAGAAGGAAAGAAGAGTGAAAGAAGGAAAGAAGAAAAGAAAGAAGAGTGAAGAAAGGAAAGAAGAGTGGAAGAAGGAAAGAAGAAAAGAAAGAAGAGTGAAATAATGAAAGAAGAAAGGAAAGAAGAGTGAAGGAAGGAAAGATGAGTGGAAGAAGGAAATAAGAAAAGAAAGAAGAGTGAAAGAAGGAAAGAACAAAGGAAAGAAGAGTGAAAGAAGAAAATAAGAAAGGAAAGAAGAGTGGAAGAAGGAAAGAAGAGTGAACAAGAGTGGCTCTGGATGAAGAGATAAAGAGAGAGTGAAAATATTGAAAAAAGGAGATAAAAATGGAGTGAAGAAGAGAGATTGAGTGTGAGAGAAAGTTGACTGAGAGAGAAAGATGGAGAGATGGAGAGAAAAAAAAGTAGAGAATGGATGGTGTCTTAATGTTCCTAGTTACAGTTAAATTGAGAGGGACAGAGAGAGTAGAGGTTCCTTTGATTTGGTGCAGCTGTCAGTGAAGCACAGGTGCAAGCCAGTTTAAAGACCCTATTATGATGTCATAATGGCCCAATGTAAGTCAATGGGAGAAATTTATATTTGTTTTTCTTTAATATCTTAAAAAGTATAAAGTTTAGAAAAGTGAAAAATACATAGCATAAGTGTCGTTTACAAGACCTACGCGTCAAAGTTTGAATGAAGTTTCTACGTTAAGCGGTTCGGGCTGAATTAATCGCAGAAAAAGGTAACAAGAATAAGAAGAAGAAGAAGAAGAAGCCTAGGAATAACAATACAGGGCATTTCATGCACTGTAACTAGAAAATGCATTTCCTGAAGGAAATACCAGTGCATGAAATGCAAAAGTTAGGAAAGGAAGAAGAAAAGAAAGAAGAGTGAAAGAAGGAAAGAAGAGTGGAAGAAGGAAAGAAGAAAGGATAGAAGAGTGAAGAAAGGAGAGAAGAGAGGATGAAGGAAAGAAGAGTGAAAGAAGGAAAGAAGAAAAGAAAGAAGAGTGAAGAAATGAAAGAAGAGTGGAAGAAGAAAAGAAAGAAGAGTGAAGAAAGGAAAGAAGAGTGAAAGAAGGAAATAATAGTTGAAGAAGGAAAGAAGAAAAGGAAAGAAGAGTGAAAGAAGGAAAGAAGAAAGGAGAGTGAAGAAAGGAAAGAAAAGTGAAAGAAGGAAAGAAGAGTGGAAGAAGGAAAGATGAGTGGAAGAAGGAAAGAAGAGTGAAAGAGAAAAAGAGAGTGAAAATATTGAAAAAAGGAGATAAAAATGGAGTGAAGAAGAGAGATTGAGTGTGAGAGAAAGTAGACTGAGAGAGAAAGATGGAGAGATGGAGAGAAAAAAAAATTGAGAATGGATGGTGTCTTAATGTTCCTAGTTACAGTTAAATTGAGAGGGACAGAGAGAGAAGAGGTTCCTTTGATTTGGCACAGCTGTCAGTAAAGCACAGGTGCAAGCCAGTTTAAAGACCCTATTATGATGTCATAATGGCCCAATGTAAGTCAGTGGGAGAAATTTATATTCGTTTTTATTTAATATCTTAAAAAGTATAAAGTTTAGAAAAGTGAAAAATACATAGCATAAGTGTCGTTTACAAGACCTACGCGACAAAGTTTGAATGAAGTTTCTACGTTAAGTGGTTCGGGCTGAATTAATCGCAGAAAAAGGTAACAAGAATAAGAAGAAGAAGAAGAAGCCTAGGAATAACAATACAGGGCATTTCATGCACTGTAACTAGAAAATGCATTTCCTGAAGGAAATACCAGTGCATGAAATGCAAAGGTTAAGAAAGGAAGAAGAAAAGAAAGAAGAGTGAAAGAAGGAAAGAAGAAAGGAAAGAAGAGTGGAAGAAGGAAAGACAAAAGGAAAGAAGAGTGAAGAAAGGAGAGAAGAGCGGAAGAAGGAAAGAAGAGTGAAAGAAGGAAAGAAGAAAAGAAAGAAGAGTGAAGAAAGGAAAGAAGAGTGGAAGAAGGAAAGAAGAAAAGAAAGAAGAGTGAAATAATGAAAGAAGAAAGGAAAGAAGAGTGAAGGAAGGAAAGAAGAGTGGAAGAAGGAAATAAGAAAAGAAAGAAGAGTGAAAGAAGAAAATAAGAAAGGAAAGAAGAGTGGAAGAAGGAAAGAAGAGTGAACAAGAGTGGCTCTGGATGAAGAGATAAAGAGAGAGTGAAAATATTGAAAAAAGGAGATAAAAATGGAGTGAAGAAGAGAGATTGAGTGTGAGAGAAAGTTGACTGAGAGAGAAAGATGGAGAGATGGAGAGAAAAAAATAGAGAATGGATGGTGTCTTAATGTTCCTAGTTACAGTTAAATTGAGACGGACAGAGAGAGTAGAGGTTCCTTTGATTTGGTGCAGCTGTCAGTGAAGCACAGGTGCAAGCCAGTTTAAAGACCCTATTATGATGTCATAATGGCCCAATGTAAGTCAATGGGAGAAATTTATATTTGTTTTTCTTTAATATCTTAAAAAGTATAAAGTTTAGAAAAGTGAAAAATACATAGCATAAGTGTCGTTTACAAGACCTACGCGTCAAAGTTTGAATGAAGTTTCTACGTTAAGCGGTTCGGGCTGAATTAATCGCAGAAAAAGGTAACAAGAATAAGAAGAAGAAGAAGAAGAAGAAGAAGAAGAAGCCTAGGAATAACAATACAGGGCATTTCATGCACTGTAATAATAACTAGAAAATGCATTTTCTGAAGGAAATACCAGTGCATGAAATGCAAAGGTTAAGAAAGGAAGAAGAAAAGAAAGAAGAGTGAAAAAAGGAAAGAAGAAAGGAAAGAAGAGTGGAAGAAGGAAAGACAAAAGGAAAGAAGAGTGAAGAAAGGAGAGAAGAGTGGAAGAAGGAAAGAAGAAAGGAAAGAAGAGTGTAAGAAGGAAAGAAGAGTGAAGAAAGGAAAGAAAAGTGGAAGAAGGAAAGAAGAGTGGATGAAGGAAAAAAGAAAGGCAAGAAGAGTGGAAGAAGGAAAGAAAAATGGAAGAAGAAAAGAAGAAAGGAAAGAAGAGTGGAAGAAGGAAAGAAGAGTGAACAAGAGTGGCTCTGGATGAAGAGATAAAGAGAGAGTGAAAATATTGAAAAAAGGAGATAAAAATGGAGTGAAGAAGAGAGATTGAGTGTGAGAGAAAGTTGACTGAGAGAGAAAGATGGAGAGATGGAGAGAAAAAAAAATTGAGAATGGATGGTGTCTTAATGTTCCTAGTTACAGTTAAATTGAGAGGGACAGAGAGAGAAGAGGTTCCTTGGATTTGGCACAGGTGTCAGTAAAGCACAGGTGCAAGCCAGTTTAAAGACCCTATTATGATGTCATAATGGCCCAATGTAAGTCAATGGGAGAAATTTATATTCGTTTTTCTTTAATATCTTAAAAAGTATAAAGTTTAGAAAAGTGAAAAATACATAGCATAAGTGTCGTTTACAAGACCTACGCGACAAAGTTTGAATGAAGTTTCTACGTTAAGCGGTTCGGGCTGAATTAATCGCAGAAAAAGGTAACAAGAATAAGAAGAAGAAGAAGAAGCCTAGGAATAACAATACAGGGCATTTCATGCACTGTAAAAAAGGATTCTGAGAAACGTTTTAATGAGGTGCAGTCAATACGCTTATCGTCATAGGACACTTCAAGATGTGGCTGTGTGCTCTGATAAGGCATACCTGAAGACTAGCGTACCAAAGCATATGCTGACTTTGAGGGAGCCCACTGAGGTGTAGTTACTTACTCACATTTCTTCGCGGTGACCACTGCACCGTGTTTCCTGTCGTGCCTTGACACATTTTCAATAACCTGTCCAACAGAAAATCTAATTATTGTGAGACCAGGATTAACTAGAAAATGCATTTCCTGAAGGAAATACCAGTGCATGAAATGCAAAGGTTAAGAAAGGAAGAAGAAAAGAAAGAAGAGTGAAAGAAGGAAAGAAGAAAGGAAAGAAGAGTGTAAGAAGGAAAGAAGAGTGAAGAAAGGAAAGAAAAGTGGAAGAAGGAAAGAAGAGTGGATGAAGGAAAAAAGAAAGGCAAGAAGAGTGGAAGAAGGAAAGACAAAAGGAAAGAAGAGTGAAGAAAGGAGAGAAGAGTGGAAGAGGGAAAGAAGAAAGGAAAGAAGAGTGAAAGAAGGAAAGAAGAAAAGAAAGAAGAGTGAAGAAAGGAAAGAAGAGTGGAAGAAGGAAAGAAGAAAAGAAAGAAGAGTGAAATAATGAAAGAAGAAAGGAAAGAAGAGTGAAGGAAGGAAAGAAGAGTGGAAGAAGGAAATAAGGAAAGAAAGAAGAGTGAAAGAAGGAAAGAAGAAAGGAAAGAAGAGTGTAAGAAGGAAAGAAGAGTGAAGAAAGGAAAGAAAAGTGGAAGAAGGAAAGAAGAGTGGATGAAGGAAAAAAGAAAGGCAAGAAGAGTGGAAGAAGGAAAGAAAAATGGAAGAAGAAAATAAGAAAGGAAAGAAGAGTGGAAGAAGGAAAGAAGAGTGAACAAGAGTGGCTCTGGATGAAGAGATAAAGAGAGAGTGAAAATATTGAAAAAAGGAGATGAAAATGGAGTGAAGAAGAGAGATTGAGTGTGAGAGAAAGTTGACAGAGAGAAAGATGGAGAGATGGAGAGAAAAAAAAATAGAGAATGGATGGTGTCTTAATGTTCCTAGTTACAGTTAAATTGAGAGGGACAGAGAGAGAAGAGGTTCTTTGGATTTGGCACAGGTGTCAGTGAAGCATACTAAGGCAGAAGGCAGTAACTTCTATGTTAAAGCTCAGTGGTATGATAACAATGGAATAATGACCCTATTAATTAATCAGTAGTAATACTATTTCATTTATCACAATTACCAATACAATGATTATCACACACACACACACACACACACACCATTGAATTATCACATTAAGCACATAAAACAATGAACTTGAATTGTCACATGAAACACATAAAACATCTATGTCAGTCCATTGGGGTGTGTGTGTGTGTGTGTGTGTGTGTGTGTGTGTGTGTGTGTGTGTGTGTGTGTGTGTGTGTGTGTGAGAGAGAGAGAGAGAGAGAGAGAGAGAACGATAGAGAATGAGGCCCATTTTCCCCCTCCACATGCCCCCGCTCGCCAAGCGAAGTTACCCGATTTAGATGCACCTTTTTCGGACTAGCCACAGGCACTGGGTGGGGGAATAGCCCGATAGCTTAGCATATCTGCCATGCAATTCTAATGGTAATGCTACCTAGCTTGGTATGCTAACTGTCGGTAGCCTATACATCGTGAAATCAACCAAAATACTGATGTCACTGGCTTTAATTTGATAATGGCATGTTAGTAGTACATTTAATATCAGTACATTTGTTTAATTACAGTGCATGAAATGCCCTGTATTGTTATTCCTAGGCTTCTTCTTCTTCTTATTCTTGTTACCTTTTTCTGCGATTAATTCAGCCCGAACCACTTAACGTAGAAACTTCATTCAAACTTTGTCGCGTAGGTCTTGTAAACGACACTTATGCTATGTATTTTTCACTTTTCTAAACTTTATACTTTTTAAGATATTAAAGAAAAACGAATATAAATTTCTCCCATTGACTTACATTGGGCCATTATGACATCATAATAGGGTCTTTAAACTGGCTTGCACCTGTGCTTTACTCTGCCGTGCTAAGGCAAAAGACCGTAACTTCAAGTTTGGTCAAAAATGAGTTTTTGACGTATTTGTAAAATATCAGCAGTAATTAAACAAATGTACTGATATTAAATGTACTACTAACATGCCATTATCAAATTAAAGCCAGTGACATCAGTATTTTGGTTGATTTCACGATGTATAGGCTACCGACAGTTAGCATACCAAGCTAGGTAGCATTACCATTAGAATTGCATGGCAGATATGCTAAGCTATCGGGCGATTCCCCCACCCAGTGCCTGTGGCTAGTCCGAAAAAGGTGCATCTAAATCGGGTAACTTCGCTTGGCGAGCGGGGGCATGTGGAGGGGGAAAATGGGCCTCATTCTCTATCGTTCTCTCTCTCTCTCTCTCTCTCTCTCTCACACACACACACACACACACACACACACACACACACACACACACACACACACACACACACCCCAATGGACTGACATAGATGTTTTATGTGTTTCATGTGACAATTCAAGTTCATTGTTTTATGTGCTTAATGTGATAATTCAATGGTGTGTGTGTGTGTGTGTGTGTGTGTGTGTGTGTGTGTGTGTGTGTGTGTGATAATCATTGTATTGGTAATTGTGATAAATGAAATAGTATTACTACTGATTAATTAATAGGGTCATTATTCCATTGTTATCATACCACTGAGCTTTAACATAGAAGTTACTGCCTTCTGCCTTAGTATGCTTCACTGACACCTGTGCCAAATCCAAAGAACCTCTTCTCTCTCTGTCCCTCTCAATTTAACTGTAACTAGGAACATTAAGACACCATCCATTCTCTATTTTTTTTTCTCTCCATCTCTCCATCTTTCTCTCTGTCAACTTTCTCTCACACTCAATCTCTCTTCTTCACTCCATTTTTATCTCCTTTTTTCAATATTTTCACTCTCTCTTTATCTCTTCATCCAGAGCCACTCTTGTTCACTCTTCTTTCCTTCTTCCACTCTTCTTTCCTTTCTTATTTTCTTCTTCCATTTTTCTTTCCTTCTTCCACTCTTCTTGCCTTTCTTTTTTCCTTCATCCACTCTTCTTTCCTTCTTCCACTTTTCTTTCCTTTCTTCACTCTTCTTTCCTTCTTACACTCTTCTTTCCTTTCTTCTTTCCTTCTTCCACTCTTCTCTCCTTTCTTCACTCTTCTTTCCTTCTTACACTCTTCTTGCCTTTCTTTTTTCCTTCATCCACTCTTCTTTCCTTCTTCCACTTTTCTTTCCTTTCTTCACTCTTCTTTCCTTCTTCCACTCTTCTTTCCTTTCTTCTTTCCTTCTTTCACTCTTCTTTCTTTCCTTATTTCCTTCTTCCACTCTTCTTTCCTTCCTTCACTCTTCTTTCCTTTCTTCTTTCATTATTTCACTCTTCTTTCTTTTCTTCTTTCCTTCTTCCACTCTTCTTTCCTTTCTTCACTCTTCTTTCTTTTCTTCTTTCCTTCTTTCACTCTTCTTTCCTTTCTTCTTTCCCTCTTCCACTCTTCTCTCCTTTCTTCACTCTTCTTTCCTTTTGTCTTTCCTTCTTCCACTCTTCTTGCCTTTCTTTTTTCCTTCATCCACTCTTCTTTCCTTCTTCCACTTTTCTTTCCTTTCTTCACTCTTCTTTCCTTCTTACACTCTTCTTTCCTTTCTTCTTTCCTTCTTTCACTCTTCTTTCTTTTCTTCTTCCTTTCTTAACCTTTGCATTTCATGCACTGGTATTTCCTTCAGGAAATGCATTTTCTAGTTACTGCTGATATTTTACAAATACGTCAAAAACTCATTTTTGACCAAACTTGAAGTTATGGTCTTTTGCCTTAGCACGGCAGAGTAAAGCACAGGTGCAAGCCAGTTTAAAGACCCTATTATGATGTCATAATGGCCCAATGTAAGTCAATGGGAGAAATTTATATTCGTTTTTCTTTAATATCTTAAAAAGTATAAAGTTTAGAAAAGTGAAAAATACATAGCATAAGTGTCGTTTACAAGACCTACGCGACAAAGTTTGAATGAAGTTTCTACATTAAGCGGTTCGGGCTGAATTAATCGCAGAAAAAGGTAACAAGAATAAGAAGAAGAAGAAGCCTAGGAATAACAATACAGGGCATTTCATGCACTGTAACTAGAAAATGCATTTCCTGAAGGAAATACCAGTGCATGAAATGCAAAATTTAGGAAAGGAAG
>NC_137920.1:48274509-48277009 GCF_963457725.1 Sprattus sprattus | reverse complement strand
TTTTCAGTAGATTGAATCTTTCCCAACAGTCGAGGATTACTCAACAAGTAGGCATGACAGTCCTTGCAGGTCATGTGCCTAAACATTGTTCTGGGTATCCTATTATAAGGCTTTTCAGAATGTTCAAAAAAGTTCAGATGATTTGAATGGGCCACCCCAACGTTTGCAGGTCTGTAATTTCTTTACACCGCGTTCCACATTATTATGCAAATTGGATTGAAGGGTCATAAACATTATTTTTTAGTTTTTCAATTAAAGTCATGGGTAATATTGTGTCTCAGGGCTAATTGAATGATTGATTTCAATCTCAGACACCTGAGATAATTAGTTTGATAGGTGAGCCAAATCAAAAGAAAACTACTTAAGAAGGATGTTCCACATTATTAAGCAAGCTACATGTTTCAGGCAAAATGTGGAAGAAAAAGGATCTCTCTGCTGCTGAAAAGCGGCAAATAGTGCAATACCTTGGTCAAGGTATCACAACATTGGATATTTCCAAAAGAATTGCGCATGATCATTGGACGGGGAAAATATTTGTCACTGATTCACAGCACAGGTGGGTTCGTTCAGACAAAGGCAAGATAAGGAATATTTCTGCCAAACAAATGCGTAGGGTCAAGAGAGCAGCCACTAAAATGCCATTGAATAGCAGCAAACAGGTGTTTGAAGCCGCTGGTGCCTCTGGAGTCCCACGAACTTCAGGATGTAGGATGCTCAAGAGGTTTGCAAGTGTCCTTAAACCTTATTCGGCCAACCCTCAACTCAGCTCACAAGCAAAAAAGGTTGCAGTGGGCTCAGGTCTACATAAAGACTAACTTTCAAACTGTTTTGTTTGCGGATGAGTGCCGTGCAACCCTTGATGGTCCTGATGGATGGAGTAGTGGATGGTTGGTGAATGGCCACCATGTCCCAACAAGGCTAAGACGTCAACAAGGAGGTGGCGGAGTCATGTTTTGGGCCGGAATCATGGGGAGAGAGCTGGTAGGCCCCTTCAGGGTCCCCAACGGTGTGAAAATGACCTCGGCAAAGTATGTAGAGTTTCTGACTGACCACTTTCTTCCGTGGTACAAAAAGAAGAGCCGCGCCTTCCATAGCAAAGTCATATTTATGCATGACAATGCACCCCCTCATGCTGCAAAGAATACCTCTGGGGCATTGGCTATAGCAGCCAATGCCCCAGAGGTATTCTTTGCATAAAAGAAGAGAAACTCATGGTGTGGCCCCCATCTTACCCTGACCTTAACCCTATTGAGAACCTTTGGAGCATCATCAAGCAAAAGATCTATGTGGTTGGAAGGCAGTTCACACCCAAGCTGGTGCTCTGGGAGGCTATTTGGCATCCTGATAAGACATTGAAGCAGAAAACAATCAAAGAACTCATGAGTTCAATGGATGCCAGAATTGTGAAGTTGATATCAAAGATGGGGTACTATGTTAACATGTAACTTGACCTGTTAAGATGTTTTTGATTAAAACTTTTTTGGATTTCAGTAAATATGGCCTCCTAATGCTGCAAATTTAACAAATGACAATTTTGAGTTCTTTACAACCTATAAAATATCTTGAAACTCTGAGACTTTGAAACTCTGCATAACAATTTGGAACACTGCATTTTGAGTTTTTTATTTAAAAAAAAAATACTGTTATCATTGGGAGGTTTGTTCAATAAAATTTGAATTATACTCTAAAAGTTGATGACTTGAAAATTATACTGACTGTATGTGCATTACTATTAAGGGAAATCTGAGCAAAGTGTAATTTGCGTAATAATGTGGAACGCGGTGTATATTCACTGCTGCGAAAAAGAAATGGCCATCATTGGCAACAGTTTTCCACGTCTTTCATATCATTCCGCAAGTCATTTAACGTCAGCAAGTAATGGGATGCTACGCAACACCTGAAACTTTAAAGTTCCATTTGCCTGAAGAACAATTTTTTTCCAAGTGGAAATCACGAAATGGCAACAAAATCCTTTAAGAGGTATTTTGGAGGAATGTCTTCTATCGTTTTGGCGAGTAACTGTATAATAAGCCAGATGATGTATAGTTTGGAGGTCATTATCTAAAAATAAATCGATTGGATTTCAAAATAAGAGAATACCGCGGTTGAAACGGGGGGGGGGGGCGGCAGGGTGGCCATTCTCTGACCAATGGTGGCCGTGGCCTCCCCTGGCCACCACGTGGCTACCCCCCTGCGCCCAGCCCTAACACACACACACACACACACACACACACACACACACACACACACACTTGTCCTCTCTCACCATGCGGAAGCAGCTGGCCACACTGGGTTCCACGTTGCTCCCGCCGAACGCCGCCACCTCACCCAGCTGCCGTGGGATCAGCATGAGCTCCGTCAGCAGCGTTGTCAGGTGAGCGGTGTCACTGGGCCCGTCCCCGCCACACACCTGCTGGAACAGGTCTGGCATACACACACAGGGGGAAGACACAACACTGTGATGAAGGGAAGCTGACTTCATGTTCTTTGGGTTAAATTA